>NC_056732.1:48425049-48725049 GCF_019279795.1 Protopterus annectens | reverse complement strand
CCTGGAAGAAGTAAATCCTTGAAAGCTATTAAAGCAAATTGGACTGCTAACATCTCCTTCAAGTTGATATGTAGATGTTGAAGTCTGGCAGGCCACGTGTCTTGTATCCACTTTCCATTTAGATGAGCTCCCCAAGCTTTGTCTGAGGCATCTGTCGTTAGAATTTGACTCGCCTCTGGCCGGGTCACAGAGAGTCCCTTGTTTAGGTGACATTCCTGAGCCCACCACAAAAATTACTTTTGAATGCAAGGTATTATCTGAATGACAGTGCCCATATCTTGGCAGTGCTGTGTCCATACATTTTTGAGATACCATTGTAGCTTCCTCATATGCAGTTTGGCATTGGGAAGCACCAGAATACAAGATGCCATGAACCCCAAGGCTTGAAGGACTGTCCTTGCAGTCAGCCTGGACTGATGAGACAATTGATGGAAGTAAAGAGAAAGATTCTGTTGTTTGTCCGGGGTCAAAAAGGCCATCTGGGATGCTGTATTCAGTCTCACACCTAGAAAGCACATGTCCTGAGAGGGTACTAGACTGGACTTTATTTTGTTCACAGAATACCCCAGGCATCTTAGCACTGCTATCACATATTGCAAATGATGAAGAAGTTCGTCCTTTCCTTGGGCCAGAATCAGGCAATCGTCCAAATAAGGATAGATCTGTATTCCTCTTAGCCTGAAGAAAGCAATGACTGGAGCCAGAACCTTCGTGAACACTCTGGGCGCAGTAGATAAGCCAAAGGGCAATGCAGAGAACTGATAATGAGAAGTCCCAGCTCGAAAACGCAGATACTTCCTGCAACTTAGCCTGATAGGAACATGAAGGTAAGCCTCCTTGAGATCCAGAGTCACCATCCAGTGATCTTTGCCCAGCAGAGGTAAAAGCTGTTGTAGCGTCAACATTTTGAACTTGGGAATGTCCAGATAAGTGTTGAGGATAGATAAATCCAAAATTGGTCTCCACGTGTTCCCCTTCTTTGGTACTAGGAACAGGCGAGAATAAAATCCTAGGCCCACTTCTGACAGAGGGACCGGTTGTATGGCCCCTATTTGGAGCAGCAGAGAAATTTGTTTTTGAGCCTCTAGTCTTTGCTGAGGAGGAACGTCCGGCATGCCTTTGAAAGGAGGCAAGGTATGGAAATAAAACCTGTAACCTTGGTGTATGATATCCAGTACCCATTTGTCTCGGGTAATCAAAGTCCAATTTTCCCTGAAGAGTGCCAACCTTCCTCCCAAAGGTGCTGCCAGGCAAGAAGGATCTGGCAGCTGAAAAGGTAGGTCATTGGGCCTGTTTACGAAAGGACTGGCCCCTGCCCTCACCTGAAGATTGTGCAGGAGAACTCCCTGTTCTAGGTCTGAAGGAGCTCTGCGCTCTACCCCTACCACGTCTAGATCTACCCCTAGACTGTGAATCATAAGAAGGGTATGTCCACCCCTTAGCAGGCCAATTCCTACTAAACTGGAGGCTGGACTTGCAAAAAATCTTTAACAGTCTGCATAGACTTAGCCTTGTCTTCCATTTTCTTCAAGACTGACTCAACAGGTGAACCAAACAACACATCAGACTGTAGAGGAGCATCCAAAATCCTTGTCTTAACATGTTCAGATAAATTCTGATCCCTCAGCCAGGCGTGCCTGCGAAGAACTGACCCAGTGGCAGCCACCCTAGACGAGGCCTGTACAGCATCAAAACCACATTGTAAAGAATGCTTACCCACCTGTTCAGAGACATGCACTAAATCTTGTAATTCCTTACACTCAATGCCTTCGGCCAGAGCATCTACCTTAGACTTCAGTTGAGAAAGAAGATAGTTCTGATATTTCAACATGTGAAACTGGCAATTCAAAGCCCTCATAGCTAAGGTGGAGGAAGTATAGACTTTCTTTCCCCATCTATCCAAAGCTCTGGCCTCTTTATCTGGAGGAACCGGATTTTTTACAACAGAGGCCTTGACACCCTTAGGTCCCTGACTAACAGTTTCTGGGTCCGCCCTAGGACTCTTAAAGATATTTATGAGCCTCAGGCACCCTATAATACCTATCCGGTTTAACAGGAGCAGGAGGCAAAGAATCAGGATTAAGTGAAGCCTCCGCAAACACATCTTCCACCACATCCAGAACAGGAGGTAGGGCCAAAGGCCTATGCTGGGGCAAAAACAAAAACTCCCTAAGCCTTTTCCTGGAATCAGAGAAGTCCTGACCTTCCCACTTAAAATGCTCCCTCATGGAATGAAGAGTCTCTGAAAATGAAAAATCCTCTGGAGGAGAAGCAGAAGGGGTAGATTCATCTGC
The DNA here is from genome assembly GCF_019279795.1 of Protopterus annectens. Lineage (NCBI taxonomy): Eukaryota > Metazoa > Chordata > Ceratodontiformes > Protopteridae > Protopterus > Protopterus annectens. The sequence goes on along the minus strand of NC_056732.1, from coordinate 48,722,755 downwards.
ATCAGAATCAGAATAAGGAGAGTACTCCTGCAAGTCTTCAGCCGAAGACTCTGAAACATCTGAAGGCTGCTCAAAACTCCCCAACTCTGGTTCCACCCTAGGCCTCTTATCTGGAGGGGGCAAAGAACCTCTAATCAAAGAAATTAAATCTTCTGCCATTTTAAGCATATGCTTCTTGGGCACAGATCCTGAAGAACTAGGAGTGACACCAACAGAAGCTAAACCTGGCCTGCCTCTGGGAGAAGCCTTAGAAACAGAAGGAGAAGGCCTAACCACCCTAGGAAGGGAGGGGAGTACAGTAACCTGAGAAGCCCCTTCAGCCTGACCTGCCTCCTGAGAGGCCACATCCTGCAATAACAAAGTCTCCCCCTGGGACTCCTGAGAAGCCTCCGGTGGAACCACCGGTTCCACTGACGCCTCTAAAGAACCGGCGTCCGGTACGGACGACTCCTCTTGCCTGGGCTTAGCTGCCTTGTCTTTGCGCTTCTTCGAAGAAGCGGGTGTCGGAGCATCCGACGGCATCTTATAATTGCACCGCTTCCCAAAGACCAACCTGGCACAATCCAACCTTCGCTTAATAGTGCGCTTATTGAACCTAGCACAAAAGCGACACCCAACAACGTCGTGCTCAGGCCCCAAACAAGGAATACACAAAGTATGATAATCTCTATGCGGTATCTGTTTCCCACAAGAAATACAGTTATTCACTTTTTCTGACATCCGGTAAACCACTGAGGCAAGAAAAAAACAAAATATTCCCCAACGGGGTACTTAGCCAACTTTGACTCCGTCTGAAACTCCGAATTCGAAAAATTTCAGAACGCCGAACGGCACTTGCAACGCTGCTTCTGCATCGGACCATGCGGCAAAAAAGACTAAGGATATGACGTCGGTCATGCGCATTTGTACCCTGACGTCCTGATGTCAGTCTTAAGCGCCTTGACCGACGTCAGCCTAATACTTTGATATTCGGGCCGACCGAGGACAGCGGACTACCCAAGTGTAAGGACTGCAGCAATGTGAGATGAAGAACATCTAGCTGGTTTCTCAGTAATAGCACTAAAATCTGAACCCCTGTGACTACCACTTCCTCTAGAACCTGCTGGAAAGCACTAGGAAGCCTTAAACTGATACAAGCACTCAACTCTCCTTGTTAATAAGGAGAAATTAATAGTAGGCATTAAACAGCTTATAATTGCAAAGTACCTTGCAAAGGTAAGGGAAAACAGCTCTTGTACTTTACAAAAAAGCACCTAAACATGCAAGAGTCAACTTCCGGTGATTTCTCCTGTCCACCTGGTGAATTTGGGCATACTAGGGCAATGCAGCAACTGCCTCAAGTACGCAGACAACCCTCTTCCCCTACCACCCAACACTACAACCTGCGACAGATGCACTTACATAGCCAAACTGGAAGCAAAGCTCTCTCCAGCCAAGATTGTGCTAGACACTCAAGAGGAGAAGGTTAACACCTGCACTACACCTCAAGCAACACACAGCCCTTCAAAATCCACACCGTCAACACCCACACATAGCAACACTAAACTCACATATGTGGAGGCCCTTAACATTAACCTGCCCAAGCAACAAGGACCTCCATAGATGAAACGCAAACACCAGTCACAACCAAAGTGACACATAGCTCACAACACCAGTGTGCCACCCAACAACAGCCCCTAAGGCAAGACAACGTACCCAACACTTTAGTCATAGGTGACTCTATAGTCAGGCACACTGATGTCTCACTCACCAGGCTGAACAAAGAGAAAATTACAGTCAGCTGCCTGTCGGGTGCTAGGATCCGCCACATAACGCATGCACTCAAGTCACTCCACAACATGTACAAATACGACTCTGTCATTGTCCATATTGGAGTGAATGACTTAAAACGTATCTCCCTGGACTACATGAAAAGAGACATGGAAGAACAAGCATGCAAAATCTGAAGGTAACGCTACTCAATGCTAGAAGTCTAAACCTCGCGAGGCACTCCTAAAAATGGAGAACATCGCTATCAAGGCTCCAGAGAGCACCCATGCAATACCAGGCAACAACTCTTACCACACTTTTCGGCCACCAAACCAAGACTGAAACACTAAAGGTGGAGGAGTGTCCATATTCACCAAGGATATTCATACCTCCAGGCTAGTTGCCCAACACAATGCATATGAAATTCTCCAGGTGCAACTAACACTAGGTAAGACTGCAATCCAAATTGTAGCTTACTACAGATCCCCCACCATGCCCAAAGATTCTCACTACACCTTTCTAAACATACTGGAAAATATTAAAATACAACCAAACACCCTAATACTGGGTGATTTCAACGACCCTGCCATTAACTGGGAAAACTACTCCGGTACCAACACCTTTTCCCAACAGTTCTTGGAATTCATAAATTCCAATGCCCTGGATCAACTAATACATTGTCCCACCAAGGGCTCCAATATCCGTGACCTGGTCATTACCAACATGGGAGATAGATGCTCCATGCCAGTGGTCACTCCCTCATTGGTCAGGTCTGACCATAAGCTAATCACCCTTGACATCCACATCCCACCCCCACCCCTCAGTAAGGAAACCTCCGTAAAAAACTTCTCCAAAGCCAACTTCATGCTACTCAAGTCAGAAGTGACAAACTTCATGACACCCATGCAGACGTGAGCTGAAAATCTGACTGCTGAATTCTACACTAAGGCACTGTACGAGCACATCCACTCATGCATGAATCTTGCCATCCCAAATAGAACCAAGACGCTCTCCTCCAAAAAAAGGAAGCCAATCTGGTGGTCCCCTGCCATAAACAAACTATACAACAGAAGGAAGAAACTGTTGTATAAGAGAGGAAAATCCCAGGATGGAAAAAAAACTCCCTTAGCAGTCTCAGTAAGAAACTGAGATCCCTCTTAAAATCCTCCAAAGCTTGTTACGAAAATAAAATTGCCAAAGATTCCAAAGACAACCACAAGGCATTCTATACTTATGTCAAGAATCTAAATGGCAATACTCAGATCTGCTCTGAGCTACAACAGAATGGCATTAAATATACGGATCCTGAGGACATAGCCAATATCCTGGCAGACTGATTTAGTGCCAACTTCATCCCCTTCTCACCCCCTAAAGGGCCCATCTTAATACCAAAAGATAGCCAAATTCCATTGATCACGGCCACACAGGTAGAAACTGCACTCTCCAAAGCTAAGAATACAGCATCCACTGGACCAGATGACATCCCGGGCTGTGTACTACATGAACTACAAAATGAACTGGCACCTCACCCAAGTGTCATGTTTAATCATAGCCTCACCTCAGACTTCGCACCCACTGAATGGCACACAGCTACAGTTATCCCACTCCACAAGGTGGGATCCCACCTTGGATCCTGGGAACTACCGTCCCATCAGTCTGATGAGCCTGATCTGTGAAGGCATGGAACACATTATTATGGAACTTATAAACAAAGACACTGGCAAACTTCAAACACTGGACCCCAGCCAGTTTGGGTTCGTGAAGGGCCAATCTCGTCTCTTGAACCTGACTGACTTCTTCAAATCAGTCCCCAGTGCTGTGGACAAGGGTAAGGCAGTCCACATAGCCTATCTGGACCTCGTTAAGGCCTTCGACACCATCCCATACTCTGGAATCATAGATAAACTTACTAAGCTGGGCATCAATCCCTACGTCACTCGATGGGTTGCCAACTGGCTTACTGACAGAACCCAGACTGTAAAAGTAGCCGACTACAAATCCAGCTCCAGACAAGTGACAAGTGGAATATCTCAGGATTCAGTCCTGGGACCGCTTTTGTTTGGCATCTACTTCTCTGAAGTAGAGGCCAACACTAAGGGACTCTGGCTAACAGTTTGCAGATGACTGCAAACTGGGAGCCATTACTGAATCCCCAAATGATGTGGATATTCTACAAAAGGGCCTTACAGAAACAGATGCTTGGTACCAGAGCCATGGGCTCAAGTTTAATGTCAAGAAATGCACAGTTATCCCCTTTGGGAAAAACCATGTACCCATGAATTACCAAATAGGTGGCAGTACACTAAACACCGAAAGTGTGAGGAGAGACTTGGGGACACAGGTGGACAGTGGTCTCACCTTCGATAACCACATCGTCACAACAGTCAGGAAATCCTTCTATGTGGCACACCTCATCACTAAGGGCTTTTCATCCAGAAAAAAGGAGGTCATTGTCCCACTGCACTCATCCCTCATTAGACCCATTACAGAGTACAATGCCCCATTTGGTATGTACCTCACAAGACATCTGCAACAGCTGGAAAGGCCACAGAAATACCTCACTAAAAGAATCACAGGCCTAAAGCAGATGCCCTATGCCTACCGTCTAAAAAAAACTCCAGCTATACTCTGTGGCATATTGCCTACTCAGAGGAGATCTCTGCTTAATATACAAGGCTATGTCAAACCCGGAGCTGTTGGACATGCTCCACTTAAAGAAATCCCAATCCCTCAGAGCCACATGCTCCAGGGATCTAAACCTTTTCATCACAATGAACAAAACATGCCAAAGGGATAGGTTCCTGACCCTGAGACTCCCCACACTCTGGAATAGACTGCCCATACATGTCAAGCAGAGCATCTCCTTGGCCCTCTTCAAAAGGAACCTTGACGATTGGATGGGAGATAGGAAATTCACCCCGGGGATCACATCAGTTGCCCTGCTAGACAGGGGTCCAGGGAAATAAATATTGTGGGAAGAAAAATCCAGGGGAATTGTTATGGCTAGGCTTGTATAGGCCCTAGGGTTGATAGCCTAGTACCGGCCTATGAATTTATGAACCTATATGAGGGATCAGAAGCAAAAATTGAAGTGAGAGGGCACCTCTTTGATAAGTTATGTCTGAACAGAAGAACCAGCCGGTGGTGTCCTCTTTCCCCTCTGTTATTTACACTAAATTCAGAGCCACTGTCAAAGAAAATAAGGGACTCAAAAATTCAAGGATATAATTGGTATGCTAATAAAAAGTTGGCTTTATTTCTAGATATTATTTTGTACCTTATAATACCAGAAAAAGGACATCTTAGTGTTGTGGAACATTCTGAGGAAGTTTCAAGTTTGTCTATATTAATTTTATATCCCGAAAAAAACAAACGCTTTACCTGTAAACTATGTACCCACATGATAATCGGTACAGCAATACCCACCTTTATGGGGACATGTTAAAATTAAGTATTTAGGAGATTTGGTTATAAGGATTCTGTTATGGCAGCTAAGGATATGTGGGAAGAGACTAAAAAGATAATACAAAAACTGAATAAATGGAAGCTCTTGTTTATGGATATGGACAGCAAGATGTTTTTACTCCCTTTAGCTTTATATACAGATCAGGCATATTTTTTATCAACCAGAGGAGATGTGGACAGTAATTAATAAAGAATTGAAGGATTTTATCCGAGAGGGAAGAGAGCAAGGGTCAAGTGGGATAACATGATCCTTCCAACAAAACAAGGTGGTTTAGAATTAAGTGATTTGAATGTATATTTTAGTGCTATACAGTTAAGGCTCCTATACATAACACAAGCAGAAAGCTGTGATTCAAAGTGGAAAAGGATGATGGTGAAGTGGGGGGGGGGTTCAAAAAACGTGTGTGAATGGGCGTGCCTTCGTTTAAGGTTGGGCGTCGAGCTGGCACCTCGGCACCGTAAAAATATACTGACAATCATTAGCAGACCGGAGTTCCGCTGTGGCGACCCCTAAACGGGAAAAGCCGAAAGAAGAAGAACATCATCCTCAAGTAGAATAAGAACAGTGATACTGAATATTACATTTATAAAGTAGCAGAAGGTATTGGATGGAGACACAGATGACTGCAGTACGGGGTACATAGAATAGACAAGGGGGGGGGGCTGGAATTTACTGGAGAAAACTGACAAAGAAACCAAGGTGCTGAGAGAGCAAGTAACTAGAGAGGGAAAGGCAACAGAATAGGAAGAGGTCAAAAGAAGGCATATGGATTGCAGGCTAGAGACTGCCTTCCCTATCTGGGACTGATATCAGAATACAGGGAAAGGGGAATCTAAGTGAATGACCCACTTTGGTAGAGTTTTTAGTTGAATCTAGAACAGACACTGCTATTAAAAAGGGATAATTAGTAGGGCATATAAAATATTACACAATAACTACAGGAATCAGAGCAAGTTAGAAAAGATTGGAAAAGATATCAGGAATCAGAGCAAGTCAGAAAAGAGATCAGGAATCAGAGCAAGTTAGAAGATTGGAAAAGAGATCAGGAATCAGAGCAAGTTAGAAAAGATTGGAAAAGAGATCAGGAATCAGAGCAAGTTAGAAAAGATTGGAAAAGAGATCAGGAATCAGAGCAAGTCAGAAAAGATTGGAAAATAGATCAGGAATCAGAGCAAATCAGAAAAGATTGGAAAGAGATTGGATAAGCAATTCATGAGGAAACAACAGGAGCAAGCATGTACGGCTCTCAAACATGCAGTCAAGTCTAGAAGATTTGGGATCTTTATTTGGAAGGGTTAGTACATGTATTTTATACCCCAAGCAGACCCAAATAATCCTTGCTCAGGTAGAGGGCAAATGTTGGAGGTGTGATGAGGCAGAAAGAGGCAACTGTAAACACATGCTTTGGGAGTGTACCGAGTTGGCCGACTTTAAAATTTCACTACACAGCACTCTGTCAGAGATAGTCAGTGAGCAAATGGGTATAACTAAGGGATACAGAATCTGAATTGCCTAGACATAGTGTGGCCTTGTCAAATTTAAATCTGTTGGCTGCCAAAAAATCAATTAGAAAAAAGTGAAAAATCAAAGCCTAAACCAATTGTACTAGAAGTAATGAATATAGGAACAGGGATAAAACAACTGGAAGTAAGATCTTTAGAAAAAGGTAGCAGCAAACTACATAGAAATAAATGGAAACTGGGAAAATATATCTAGAATGTTTTGGAGGAGGAGTGAGGTTTAAGGGAAGGCAGGAATTGAGCAATTTATGCAATGCTGGATTAATAACTGTATAAAAGGATGTATGTAATGTATAATGTTCACATAGTTTGTTTTCGTTTATACAAATGTATGTTTGCCTGTGTCTTAAGTGATAATTCAGTAAAGGTGTTAAAAAGACAAAGGAGCTGTTCTAATCTACAATTCACTGCCAAATGCACACCACCCCTGCCTACAAGGATATGATAGTGTGCCACCATATTACACACCACACTATTAGTCTAGTTATCTCACCAGTGTAGCAAGGTCACTGATCTCAGTTTTAATTCTGCACATCAAGGGCATGAAATAATACTTTAGTGACAGATGATTTACAAGCAGCACACTTTTCTGGGGTCTTACTTTCCTTAAACAAAAACAGGAATCAAGGTGGGCTTTCCAAACACACAAACATTTGTCATCAAAACCTGTAATACATTTTGATACTTAAAATAATACCCTAAGTGAGACTGCTGGGTTTTGCCTGCCACTCTACAGTCCGGTGTCAAGCATGACACTTTATTGTGAAATACACCACTTAATCCTCAGGCATACAAAAAACCCACAACAAATGTCTCTTACATAAGTTCCAATAGATAAAGGAAACAGGTCTTAAGGCACCTTCACCGAGTTACTGAAAGTAAGACCTTATGAGTTACTGAAAGTAAGACCTCATGAGTTACTGAAAGTAAGACCTTATGAGTTACTGAAAGTAAGACCTGACGGTATCGCTCTAACAAGGAGGAAAGGTACGATGAACAGTGTTGTGCAACTCTGCACCGACAAAGACACCCCCTGGGGAGATCCCCAGGGCCTGCAAACACAGGACAGCCAAAGCCAAGGACATATCAAGGGAGTCCATTGCTGGAGCCCCTAGGAGGTCAGCCAGCCATGTAAGGGAAAGTACAGTTATGTAAAATCTTACCATAATGGTAGCTATCCTTCTCTTCACTGTTACAGTATTCCTTACAATAGGGATCCCCTGCCAAGGGCAGGCCAACACCTGGTCATATACCAAAGCCTTTCAGTTAAGGAGGGTACACCATATGTCACATGTATGCTCTCTGCGTACAGTGTAGGGCATAAAGGTGACATCCGGATGTAACGTCCTCAGAACTGACAGCCCCAGTAGGAATGCTAGTCCACGGATAAGAGAAGCAACAAGCACATATAGAAGGCAAAAGAACCAGGGGGAGGAGGGTGGGAGTGAATACTGCAACAGCACAGAGTAGGACATCTACCATTATGGTAAGATTTTACACAACTGTACTATGTCCTTCCATTTCACTGTTGCAGTACTCCTTATAATAGGGAGACTGCAAAAGCTTCAGGAGGGAGGGAAAGACAGAGAGGAGGAAGGACCAGCAAGAGCCTTCTAGAAATCTATGAAGGATGGCCCTAGCAAAACCAGCTCTAGTCCTGGATATCACATCCAACTTATAGTGCTTGGTAAAAGTATGCACACAAGTCTAGGCAGTTGCCTCAAGAATGGACTTAGTATCAGCTTAGAAAGACGGCTGCATATTGAACAACAGCTTTTTTCTAGCTCTCACCGGGTGAAAACAGAAACTCAGCACAGAAGGCCAGTAGACTTGTGTTTATGGGTAAATTTCAGTATCTGGCTAGTAAATGCACCGGATGTCAGGAATAAAGAAGACCTGGCAAAAATCAGGTACAAAAAGTGAGGAAGAAACACTGACTGGGAAATGTTCTGCAGAGGTTTAGCAAAAAACAATGCAACCTTCAGACATGACTTCCAATAATCTACAGGAATATACAAGACAACTGCACACAGACCTGGTTAAAATAAAGAAAACACTGACGGAATACATCAACACAAACAGCAAACGGCTGGAGAAAAATGTAAGAAGCTTTAAACAGATATTCAGATGAGATGATAAAGCTGCAAAAATCAGAGGTCAAAATGAAGAAAATGCTGGCTGAATATGAGACTGCTCAAGAAAAGATGGTTCAAAAAATAACAGAATTGGAGGACAGAGCAGGGTAGGGATGAGATTTTCAGCTATACCAGAGAAGCTGGAAGGAACAGACTGCATTAATTTTATGAAAGCACAAATAAACAGCTGGACTGGTATTCCACAGCAGGAGTTGTTAGATGAAAAGACAATCGTGTGCATACTCCGAACCCGGCTATAAGAAAGCAACCTAGACCTTGAATAGTAAAGATGCACTCCTACTAGCAGGAGTTGACTCTGTCCTTCTGCCACAGTTTTGTCAAAGTACTAAATGTAAGAAAAAGCAGTGTGTTTGTGGAGAATGATTACTCAATGTACACCAGAGAGAACAGCAGCAAATTTATTCTACTATTCAGGGAATGTAGAGATGCAGGTGTGAGATTCAAGCTGCTGTTCCCAGCTGTCTTGAAGGTATTCTTCCCTGGAGGGACAAAATCATTTTTGATTAAATACATGCTAAGGAGGAAATACAAAAAAAAAAAAAAATTGTCCAACAAAAAGTGTGAAACAGAAGGAGATTCTGCTTTTTGTTCTTCTGATAATAAAGACCACTGTACCTGTGAAACCTTTACAAAATTTTGAAAGGAAAATGTTGGAGAGAAGGAAGGGAGCACAAGAGTTGACTAGAAGAATCAAGAGTATGCTGGAAATGAAGCTGAGGCAGGATTTCACAGATGAACAGTAATAAAACCAGTACCTTAATATGGGATTACAATGTAACAGTTACATTTGTGAAATATGACAGAAAACGAAAATCTAGAAATATTGGACTTTTCAGAATTTGTTGTTGTGGGGGACTCTCTAAAGCATATGCCGTACTTCAATAATGTTCAGAAAAGTGCTTTGGGGAGGAGAAGAGCAGAGAAAGTTAACTGTAAATAAAGATGTTTCCCCCTTGAATAGTACCACCTTTGTGATGTGGTTTTCTTTACATGCTATAAAGTTTTTTTTCAGTTATTTGTAAATGTAATGGGGATTGAAAACAGGTGCCATTGTTTTTTCTTTTCTTTCTCCCTTATTCTCTCTTTCTTCTTCAGTTTTAAGAAATGTAGGCACTGTAATGTAAAAAAAAAGGCAGGTTAAAAAGCATGAAAAAAGAAAAATTACTCTGCTTTTTCTCATTCTTGTATGAGGGAATGACGGATTAAAGACCTTAGAGTGATTTGGTAACAAGCTTTAAGAGAGAGCAAGTAAATGAAGAACACCACTGAATATTACAAGGCTTTTTTCTAGCAAATACATGTATACTCAGCAACAATTCTGCAGCTGGTCTTCATGTTTCCATGGAAACAATCTGATAAAGAAAAACTGGCTACAGTCTGGTGGACAGTGACTGGCTAGGGAAAAAAAAAGAAAAGAGAAACTGGCCAATAGATAATCTCCGACAGCATTCAGGAGTTTTCCCAGTCGGGAGAGCTATAAAGATAAGACAAAAACAATCAGCACTTACAAGCACAAGCTGCACCATGCATCTTAGCATAGATAACCTTTCTTTTAGATCAACTCAAATCTTTGAGTGTGGCTGTCAGTTTGGGACTTTTGTCCTATTAGGAGGGTAAATCAACACTTGAAGTTGTACATACTTTTGTATGTTAGTATTAAGTTAATAGGCTTTAGGGGGTATTGGGGGGATGTTTGTTTTTTTTTTGTTTGAGTGCTTTCGATAAAACATTTTTATAAGATGTGAGAGGCTCAAATGGATATGACAAGAAACAACTGTATAAAAGTTCTAATAGTGTATGCATGCAACACAAAAGCTGGAACTAGACATTTAACAAAAAAGGTGTTAGACATAGTCTAACTTTTTAAAACAATGATGCTTTCTTTAATGTCTTTAAACGTAAATGGCCTCACAGATAAATACAAACAAGAAAGAGTAGTGAACTATATTAAAAAATGTAGACTGCAAATAATTGTGTTATACGAGACACACAACATGTGAATCTGATAAAGGTTTTCAGGGTGGTTATTCAGCGGAATACCCAGGGCAAAGAAAAAGAGGAGTACTTATATTAATTGCAACAGGAGCTCCAATAGTGATAGAAGATAACAATGGCAGATTTGTACTGCTAAGGGGCTACTAATGGAGCTTAGAAAATACTTAGTGAAATAATCAGCTTTCAGGAAGGAATATGACTTATAGGTGGGGACTGGAATTTGATTTGGAGCAGTGAAGATGTATCCGGGGGCCCAGAAGGGAAAATATAACAGAGGAGTGTAGACTTTTTGAAGAAATTTATGAAAACATTTGGCATGTGAATTCAGGAATAGGAATATGGAGTGATTTTACATATTCCCCAAGATATAAAAACTGGGCTAGGTTAGACAATCTACATTTCACAGGAACACGTGTATTTAATTCAAGGTCTTGATACTCACCCAATAACTATTTCACATCATCCACCAATAATAGCGAAAATAAAAGCACAGGGTAATGAAAAAAAAAATGAGACACTGATGCTTTCCAACCTATCTGCTGAAAAGACAGCAATTTAAGGAATGAGTAGTGGAGATTATTCGGAAGCTGTTAGGATAGAAATTTCTTCTGAAAATATAGCTAGGGAGTGTGAAAAAATTAAGGTGGAGTTTAAAAATAGGGTGGAAATAAAAGAAGGGAAACTATGGTTAAGAAGTAACAAGAGTTATTTAGAGGGATTGACAAATGTTAAAGTACTGTAGAACAGGGGGAATCTCGCATAAGAAGAGGATCAACTGCAGAATGCCAAGCAGAAAATAAGGGATTACCTCTATAATACACACAAGCTTATAAAGCCTGCTGTTAAGCAACTGTTTTTTTATAACACTAGAGCACAAAAACTTTTAGCACAATGACTTAGACAACAGAAAGTAGAAGGAGCTGTAACCAGACTTAGGGAGCCTATAGCAAGGAAGGTAACAGGAGACCATGTAGAGATATTAGAAATATTTCAGAAATTCTAAGAGAATCTCTATAAAGCTGTGAAAATCGAGAAAATATCCAAATGAAAATGTTTACGGAAGAATTAATTATGCCAAAGTTAGAGGCAGAGGAGGCTCATTTACTACTGGTTAGGATAGCAGGAGATGAAATAAAAAGTGTGATATACAACCAATGTACAGGATTAGATGGTATTTCTGTGGAAGCTTGGAAGCTAGGAGGAAAAAAACTGATAAAAGACCTGGAAGGTTTTGTTTAACAGTATCTTAAGAGAAGTACCACTGTCCTGGAAGAAAGCAGTAGTAGCTGTAACACCTAAAGAGGGTAAGAAAACCCATCAGATCCAGCTTCATACAGGCTCATTTCAATACTAAACCATGATTATAAAATGTTGATGTCTAAAATAGCTAAAAGAATGACAAAAGTAATGCCAAAACTGATAGATATGGATCAATGTGATTTTGTGGTGGGGGAGGCAAACATTTGACAACATTTACAGAACACTGATGATCCAGAGGGAAGCAGAATGTAAGAAAATACTATTATTGTTGGTGAGTCTTGATGCAGAGAAAACATTTGACAATATTATTTGCATTATAATTTGCTGCTATTGCCTTTGTTTCAGCTTCATTAATTTTGTATCCCAAAAAGATCTGAAACTGTCTCAAAATGTTCCACAACACTGTAATGTCTTTTTTCTGGTTTTGTCAGGTATAAAATAATATTGTGTCAAGCAGAGCACCTCACTGGCCCTCCAAGAGAAATCTTGATGAGTGGATGGGAAATAGAAAGTTCATCCTGGGGATCACTCCAGTAGCTCTACTTCATAGAGGCACTGGGAACTAACGTTGGGCAGCACAATGCCAGGGCACTTCTATGGGCTAGTCTTATAACATTATATATTATATTAACATCAAAGCATAGGGAAACAGAAAGAAACAGCAGGGTCTGCAAACAAAAGACCAGCCCTGGTAGATTTTTTAAATGAATTTAGAACAGAAGCTTCCATTAAAAAGAAATAATTAGTAGACCATATAAAATATTGTATGATAACTGTAAGAATCAGAGGAGGTTAGAAAGGATTAGAGAGAGTTTGGATAAGCAATTCACAAACAAAGGGAGGATATATGTATGCCTCCCAAATATGCAACAAAATCTAGATGATTTAGGATTTTTGCCTGGAAATATTTACATCGATTTTATATATATATATATATATATATATATATATATATATATACACACAAGTAGACTTCAGAAAACTTTTCCTCAGGCAGACAGCAAATGTTGGAGGTGTGAAGGGGAAGAAAGAGGTAATTGGGAACATATTTTCTGGGCGAGCGGTGAGTTGGTGGACTTTAGGGATTCCCTGCAGGATGCATTGTCGGAGATAATGGGTGGGCAGATTGGTCTGACAAGGGAGATGATTTTTCTGAGCTATGATACAGAATCGGAATTGCATAGACATGTTAAGGCCTTGCTGTGCCTAATAATGGTGGCTGCCAAAAAAGCAATTACAAGAAACTGGAAATCAAAATATAAACCAACTATACTGGAAGTAGTGAATATAGTAACAGAGAGAAAAACTACTGGAATTGAGAGCTTTAGAAAAGGGTAGGAGCAAACTACATAGGATAAAAAGGAAATTGTGGGAACAATACATACAAGGGAGGAAAGAGGTCTAAAAGGTAGCAAGACTTAAATGAGCTATGTAAAGTTTGAGTGAGAAAGATTGGGTAGATTAAAAGTGATGTATAATGTTTGCAACTGGGAGCGTGTCAGTACAATTTGTGATGTAAAATGCTTACAACTAGGATTGTGTCAGTATGGTTTGTTTCCATTTATATAAATATATGATTGTTTATGTAGTAAGTGATGGTTTAATAAAGATGCGTCTTGTAAAGGCGGGAACTGAATAATTTATGCAATATTGCTTAGGTTATAGAACATATAGTAATATATGTGAAATATGTTTATTTTAATATAGTTTCTACTTTTATATGAATGTAAATTTGTCTAAATCACAAGTGATAATTCAATAAAGGTGTTTGAAAAAAAAAGAATGGAGTTACTATCTAAACCAGTGAAAAAAGCACCAGAAGAAGCCGCAGCTCTAGTAGAATGAACCTTAACAGAAGAAGGAATGCTCTTGCCATGAAAAAAACAAAACAAAAAGAAATCTCTTTAGATATCAAAGAACAAACAGTTTGCTTGAAAACAGCCAATTCAAAGATCTAGGATGAAAAGAAATAAAAAGCTGAACAGATTTGCAAGCTTTGGTTTTACCTACATAAAATCGGAGTTGTCTATGCACATCCAAAATGTGCAAATCCTTATCACTAGCAGATTGTGGAGAAAAGAAAAGTAAGCAAATGAACAGACTGACTAAGACAACTCATTCACCACTTTGGCCATAAAAGGAGGATTCCTCCAAAAGGACACCATGTCCTTATGGTAAACTAATAAAGGAGGAACAGCCATATGTACTTGAAGCTCAGGCACCCATCTGGCAGGAAGCAAGGGCCAAAAACAGAACAGTCTTCAAAGAACAACACTGCAAGGAAGCTGAATCCGCGGCCTCAAAAGGAGCCTGGGTTAATTTCTCCAAAACAAAATTAAGGTCCCAGGAAGGAGTGACAGGCTTCCTGGGAGGTCTAATATAAAGAAAGTACAGTTTTGTACCTACCATAAATGTAGATGTTCGAGTGTTCACAATGCTGCAGTCATTACACTTGGGTTATCCTGCCGTCAGGTGGTCCCGCTGTCAGCCAGAGTTCCAAAGTCTTGGTCCGGCGTCGGTTGCTGTCGCTTCTTCCCTGACGTCAGTGCGCCAGGGGTATACAAGATGCATCCGACGCCATTTTCTTCAGTTTTTCTTGCCCCAGATGACAGGTGCCCCCAAATAGGTAGGCAATACATATTGCTAATAAAACATATATAAAAAATAAACACAATACCTTCAGTTACAAGCAAATACACCACAAAGGTTGTATAGGAGAGAAAGGTATAGATACAAGTCCAGCTAGGACAGAGGGGATTGAGGGAGGGTAACATGGACTGCAGCAGTGTGAACACTCGAACATCTACACTTATGGTAGGTACAAAACTGTACTATGTTCATCGTGTTACACTGCTGCAGTCATTAAACTTGGGTAGAATCCCAAAGCTAAGGTTGGGTGGCTGGTCTATAAAGAGTTAGGCTTGGCTATGAGGCCCTGCAGAACTGCAGTGGCAAATCCTGCTCTGGATTTAGAGTAAAGAGGCAAGTGGTAATGCTTTGTAAAGGTGTGCACTGAACTCCAAGTTGCAGCCTCCAAAATTTGCTTGGTTGGTACTCCTATGAAAAAGGCTGTTGAAGTGGCTGTTGCTCTGGTAGAATTTGGCCTAATGTTATTAGGGACTGATTTTCCATGCTGTGTGTAGCAGTAACGAAAACAGTGTCCTATCCATTTGGAAATAGTCTGCTTTGAGATGGCCTTGCCCTGTGATCCTGCAGCATATGCTACAAACAGTTGCTCAGTTTTCCTGAAAGCTTTTGTTTTATCCAAGTAGAAGCGTAGCTGCCTGTGTATGTCCAAAGAGTGCAGAAGTTTCTCCCCTTTATTCTGGGGGTTTGGATAAAAAGTTGGCAAATAGATGGTTTGGTTAAGAGCCACACTAGATACCACCTTTGGCATGAATGTAGGGTTTGTCCTTAAAGAAACCCTGTCCTGATGAAATATTATAAAAGGTTCCACTGCCATTAATGCCTGTAGCTCTGAGACTCTTCGTGCTGATGTTACTGCCAGGAGCAGAGCTGTTTTCCATGATAAAAATTTTAGATCAGCTGTATTGGCTGGCTCAAAAGGTGGCAAGGTCAGTTTTTCCAAAACAAAACTGAGGTCCCACATTGGTGTTCTCCGGGGCGGTCTTATGTTTTTAGCCCCTCTGAGGTACTGCTTTAGCAAGGGATGAGAGAATAAAGGAGGATCCGTGTTGTAATGAGATGAAATGGCAGAGGCATGGATCTTAATTGATAAGGATAAGCCTTTGTCCAGCATCTCAGTTAAGTATTGAAATATCGGAGGAATGTTTGGGACAAGAGGGTCAAGGCTTTGAGCCTGGTTCCAGGCACAGGATCTCTTCCATTTTTTTGAGTAAGATTTCCTGGTGCTAGGCCTCCTGGCCTCCAAAATGACATCCATAACAGCTTTAGAGAGAGGTGTTGCCTGTTTTGACTAATGAATCTGCCATGCAGCCAGGTTTAGGGTTTTGAGCTGACCATGCAGGATCTGATTTTGTTGAGTCAGAAGGTGTGAAATTTGAGGCAAAATCCATGGTGGGCCTTGAGCTAAGTTCTTTAAGATTGGGTACCATTGCTGGCGTGGCCAGTCTGGAGCAATCAGGATCATCTGTGGTGTTTCTTGTCTGGCTTTTAGGAGTACCTTTGAAAGGAGAGGCAGTGCTGGGAAGGTATAAACTTTAGGCTTTTCCAGCTGAATGAAGAGCATCCACTTTCCATGCTTGTGTGTGTTAAGTCCTTGTGCAGAATTTTTGTAGTTGGCAATTCAGTGGGGAGGCAAAAAGATCTATGTCTGGACACCCCATTTTTGCATGACCATGCTGAAGATTCAATTTCCATTTGTGAGGGTCCATGATATTTCTGCTGAGATAGTCTGCCAGAGTATTTTTCTTTCCTGGCAGGAATTGTGCTTGTAAATGAACTTAATAAGTTAGAGCTGTGTTCCACAAGGTCATGGCTTGCCTGCATAAGGGATAAGAATGAGTGCCCCCTTGCTTGTTTATGTACCACATTACTGTGGTGTTGTCTGTCTAATAATAATTGTCCTGGATGCAGAAGGTCCTTGAAAGCTGTTAGGGTATTTTGAACAGCCAACATCTCTTTTTGATTGATGTGAAGATGCATTTGGTCTGTGGTCCACTTGCCCTGAATACATTTTCCTGCCATGTGTGCTCCCCAGGCGTAATCCGAAGCATCTGTTGTTAGAGTCTGCCTGGCTGTGGGTAGAGTGAAAGGCTGAGCCTTGTTGAGGTGACATGCCTGTGCCCACCATCGAAACTCCTGTTGTAGGCAGGGAATTATTGGTATTACTGTTTCTAAACAGTGAGAATGTTGAGTCCAAACACTTTTTAGGTACCATTGTAATTTCCTCATATGCAGTCTGGAATATGGAATTCGTAGAATGCATGATGCCATGAATCCCAGGGCCTGCAGAATTTTTCTTGCAGGGAGATGGGACTTTTTTGCCAGCAATTGAAAATATTGAGTCAGTTGTCCTTGTTTGTCTGGCGTGAGATAAGCCATCTGGGCTGTTGTATCCAAGCTGGCACCCAGGAATATTATCTGTTGTGAGGGTACTAGTTTTGATTTCTTTTCGTTTACTGTGTACCCTAGAGAAATTAGCAACCTTTTTACAAACACCAGATGCTTTAGAAGAATGTCCTTTTTCTCTGCTTGAATGAGGTAGTCGTCCAGGTATGGATATATTTGAATTCCTTTTCGTCTGCAAAATGCAATTACTGGTGCCAGGCACTTTGTAAAGACCCTGGGCGCAGTAGATAAGCCAAAGATCAGTGCAGAGAATTGGTAGTGCATTGTACCAGCTTTGAATCGGCGGTATCTTCTGCAATCTTGTCTGATAGGGACATGCAGGTATGCCTCGGAGGTCCAGAGTAACAAGCCAAGCCTTCTTGCCCAGCATGGGAAGAAGCTGCTGTAGTGTCAACATTTTGAATTTCGGAACAACCAGGTAAGTATTTAGAGTTGAAAGGTCTAGTATGGGTCTCCAGGCTTTGTCCTTTCTGGGGACCAGGAAGAGTCTCGAGTAAAATCCTTGTCCTTGTTCCTGCTGTGGTACTTTCTGAATAGCTCTCATGTCCATGAGGGCTGAAATTTGTTTTTGAGCCTCTGCCCATTGATTTTGTGGCAGGTTTGGCATTGCCTTTAGCCTTGGTAAAGTGTGAAAGTGGAACCTGTAACCCTGAGACACAATATTCAGAACCCATTTGTTTTGGGTGATTGTTTACCAATTTTGAGAAAAAAGTGCTAGTTTCCCCCCTAAGGGGGCTGCCAAAAGGGAAGTGCTTGGCATACAAAGGGGAAAGTCATTGGGACTGTTTCCTGTAAGGTTGAGACCTGTCCTCACCTCCTTTTGGGGTTAAGGTACCCCACTGTCGTCTGTAAGAGCCTTGGGGTTGAGATCTGCCTCTTGGGAGTCTGTATGTGCCTCTCTGTGGCCTGTCTGACACAGGAAAGGACCAATTCTTTGTAGGCCAATTTCTGCTAAATCGAGATGGCTGTACCTGTAAGAAATCTTTGACTGTTTGCATAGATTTAGCTTTATCCTCCATTTTCTTTAACACCTCTTCTACCTAAACACCAAACAAGGTAGCATGCTGTAAAGGAGCATCCAATAATTTTGCCTTAACATAGTCAGGTAAACTCTGTTCTTTTAACCAAGCATGTCTTCGAATCACAGAACCTGTAACTGCAGCTCTACAAGAGGCCTCTAAAGAATCAAAACCACATTGCAGAGTATGTTTTCCCACCTGTTCAACTGCATGCAATAAATCCTGCATTTCTTTATAGTCAGGAGCTTCTGAGCTTGTAAGCATTTTCTGTTTTAACTGAGCCATTAAATATTGTTGGTACTTAAGCATGTGAAACTGGCAATTTAAAGCTCTTACTGCTAAAGTTGCAGAAGTGTAAACTTTCTTCCCCCATCTATCCAATGCTCTAGAATCTCTGTCAGAGGGGACTGGATTTTTTGCAATGGAAGCCTTAACCCCTTTGGGACCCTGGGAAATGGTTTCTGGGTCAGCAGAAGGGTTTTTATAAAGAAACTTGTGACAGTCAGGGACTCTATTATACCTATCTGGCTTGGCTGGAGCAGGGGGCAAAGAATCAGGAGATAAGCTGGATTCAGAGAACACATCATCCACAATACCTAACACAGGCGGAATAGCAATGGGCCTGTGCTGAGGCAATAAAAGGAAGTCCCTGAGCCTTTTCTTGGATTCTGAATAATCCTGACTTTCCCAATGGAAATGCTCCCTCATGGTATGTAAAGTTTCTCCAAAAGAGTAATCCTCAGGAGGAGAGGCTGAAGGGATAGATTATTCAGCATCAAAAGTCCTCATAGGGGGGTAGAGAGTATCCCTGGTCTGAAGAGGAATCAGAGGAAATGGAAACCTGATCAGAGGAATCAGTCTGTATCCTGCCTAGTTCTTTTCTCAGGAGGGGGATGGGAACCCCTGATTAGAGTAATGAGGTCTTCGGCCATGTTGAGCATCTGTTTCTTAGGCATGGAGGACTGTCCTGGAGAATGCTGTACTTGCGTCTTTGTCTTTAATGGTGTTTGTGTCTTGGCTGTTGCTTTAATGGTATGTTGTAAAGGTCTGAAAACACCTCAGAAGCCGATGCCTGCTCAGCGGCTCTGGACCCATCTGAGGGATTAGTTTCCGTAGGCCCAATACCTTGAGTTTCCAGAGGCCTAGTTGTCTCCACGTGGGAGTCGGAGGCGGCCTGTGGATCTGAGGTAGCGGGTGTCAGGGGCTGTGAAAGCGCCTCACGGGGAACCGGCGACTGGCCTACAAGAGGCTTTGTCGCCGGTTTTGGACCTCGGATGCTTGTCTTTATCCTAGTCTTTGCGTTTTTTATGAATTGCGGTTGTCGGTTGTTCCGACGGCATTGTATAATGGAACCTTCGGCCAAAGTAGTGCAAAGCAAAAGCAAAATCAAAACGTCATTTTATAGTGAGTTTGTTAAATCTAGCACAAAATCGACAGTAAGAGTGTTAGTCCTTATGAGGTATTTGCTTTCCACAAGAAATACAATTAACTTTTTCTGACATCGGTCTGAGGCAAGAAAAAAGTTTCCCCAACAGGGTACTTAGCTTTATTGAAGACTTCGGATCTGAAATTCTACTTCGAAAATCTCAGGAGTCGGCCGACCGGCACTTGCGAACTGCTTTTGCTTCGGGCACCATGCGGCAAAAAAGACTGAAGAAAATGGCGCCGCATGCATCTTGTATACCCCTGGCGCACTGACGTCAGGGAAGAAGCGTCAGCAACCGACGCCGGACCAAGACTTTGGAACTCTGGCTGACTGCGGGACCGCCTGACGGCAGGATAAGCCAAGTGTAATGACTGCAGCAGTGTAACACGATGAACATCACCTTTAAAGGATGCCTGTTATTTGGGATAAACTTTTCTGAGGTGCAGGCCAAAACCAGTGGGTTATAGCTGGCCAAGTCTGCAGATGACTGCAGGCTGGGCGCAGTCATCAATTCCCCTAGTGATGTGGACATCCTCTGATAGGGTCTCACCCACATAAATGACTGGTGCAGAAACATGGCCTCATGATGAATACAAAAAAATGCATCATTATCCCCTTTGAGAACAGTGACGTCCCCACAAATCATCACATTAATAACAATGTCCTAAGCACGCAGTCAGTCGTGAGGGAGTTGGGCACCCAGACTGATAACCTGACTTTTGACCACCATATTGCTTCCATTGTACGGAAAGCTTTCTACATGGCCCACCTCATAAGTAAGGGTATCTCATCCAGGGACAAGAAGGTCATAACATCCCTGTACTCTTCCCTTATAAGGCCCATTAAGGAGTACAATGCCTAATTGGCATGTACCTTGCAAAGCTCATGCAACAGCTGGAGAAACCACAGAGGTTCCTTACCAGCAGAATAACCCGACTTTTGACCACCATATTGCTTCCATTGTACGGAAAGCTTTCCACATGGCCCACCTCATAAGTAAGGGTATCTCATCCAGGGACAAGGAGGTCATAACATCCCTGTACTCTTCTCTTATAAGGCCCATTAAGGAGTACAATGCCTCAATTGGCATGTACCTTGCAAAGCTCATGCAACAGCTGGAGAAACCACAGAGGTTCCTCACCAGCAGAATCCAGGGTTTCAAAAATCTACCATACACAGGCTAAAAGCCTTATCCCTCTACTATGTTTCATACAGGCTCCTCAGAGGTGACCTCTGTCTGGCACACAAAGTGATGTCAGATCCCACCTTGATGGGATTGCTGCATATCCTCAAGTCAAGCTCCACTTGAGTAACCCGCACATGTGGCCTCAACCTGGTCTGCGACATCAATAGGACTTGTTGGCGAGACAGATTTCTGTCCCAGAGACTCCATCTGTGGAATAGACTCCCTCTCCACATCAAGCAGAGTACCTCTTTACCCCTTTTTAAGCACAACCTGGATAACTGGATGGGAAAAAGAAAGTACATCCCTGAGATTCCACCCGTGTCCCTGCTGGACAGGGGCATTGGGTGCTGACTACATGGGCTAAACTCTTGACTAGGCTTATAAGAGCCTCAGGGCCAATAGCCTAGTAACTTCCTATGAACAAACTGTTTAGCTTCAAATCTGGCTAAGGGGTTTTAACACAGGCAAACTGAGATATCAGACAAGTGGGCCTTAACAGAAGAATACGCCAACCCAGCATAGAGCAATTCACACAGATAACAGAGAACCAAAGAAACATCCACGGAAAGTGGATTTGAGTTACAAGAAAGACAACCAACAGAAAACCTCTTCCATTTGGTAGTAGGATTTCCTAGCAGTGGGTTTCCTGGCCTCCTTGCAGAATCCAAAGCACTTCCTCAGAAAAAAGGGGTCTACATGGAATCAAAATCCTATCATCCACAGTGTCAGTTGAAGAGTGGACAGGTGGGGATGGATGAGAGATCCCTTGTCTTATGTGAATAGGTCTACCCTGTGAGGTAACTTGTGATGATTACCCTTGGCTAAATGCAGAAGAGGAGGGAACCAATGCTGTCTGGACCAAAAGGGAGTCACTAACATGATTTTGGGAGCATCCGGTTCTATCTTGAACAGAACTCTAGGTATGAGGGGAAGGGGAGGGGAGGGAAGGTATAAAGAAACATCCCCTTCCAAGAGAAAGAGAGGGTGTCCACCTTCCATGCCAGAGGAAATGGGACTCTGGTGCAAAAGACAGGAAGTTGTCTGCTCAGAGGGGAGGCAAAAAGATGTACCTGAGAAGTACCTGACTGGTGGACAATGTCCAGAAAGACATCTCTGTGAAGCATCCACTCGTGAGCCTTTGTTATAGATCTCGTCAGAGAATCTGCCATAATGTTCTGATCTGAAGGGAATCTAAACTGCCTGAAGGGTGACCTGATACTTGACAGCTAGACCCCAAACCCGAAGAGCTTGCCTGCACAGAAGATAAGATCTTGTTCCCCCTTGCTTGCTGATGTACCACATCACTGTGTTAAGAACCAAGACACAATGACTTAACAATAAACCAAAAGAAACCAGTGGAGCCACAGTCCAACACCAAATGTAAGTTCAACCGTTTATTGAGCGCTTTCGTCAGCAACATCAGCTGACTTCCTCAGAATACATTACATACATAACATCGTGGTATTTGAACTGAAAATCAATCACATGTCAATTACCAGGACTTTTGACTTAAAAACACAGTGCCTAAAAAAATACTAAAACATTTCCTAAAACTTTCAGATATTGTTACATATTGAAAACACTTAATGAACTCAGCCACATAAAATACACCATACAAATAATGTTCAAAACTCTCTAACATACTTTTTCCAAAAACCCATACTCCCCTATTATAGGTATAACCAAAACAGAACTTTAGCAACTCCATAAAATCACAAACCCCAAGACCAACTCGATCTGAATCCAAATGTGTGTCATCCAATGTACGTACGTAACTTCAAAAAACTGCTAAGACTTGCACTTTCATTAAGACCAGGTGGGCTAGTGGCATTGAGCTTGCTTTTCCACCACAACTCCCTGAAATTGAGAAATTCCTCCCAGGGAACCCCCCCCGAGAATCTAGTGCCACTTTTTCAACAACTAAAAACTTAAAATTATGCTCGGTAAACTGCACTACGTGTTTATAAAGAGCACTACTAGGATTAGCAATTTTCATATCCCTAATGTGCTCATATATCCTCTCCTTAAAACTCCTCTTGATCTTACTTCACTGTGTTATTGTCTATGAAGATTTTGAGGTGCCCGAGAAGAGCTCTCACCTCTTTGATACTGATGGGAGACCAAAGGCCTTGCACTTTCAGATGACCGAAAGTGGCCCCCCATCCCACATCAGAGTCATCTGTACAGAGTTCCTCAGAGGGAACTGAAGATTGAAAACGAAGGCCTGGGTTGAGGGGCAACTGATGTCCACCACTGAAGTTTCACCTTGAGGCATGGGAGAAGGGGAATCAGAAAACCCAAGGGATTACAATGTTGAAGCCAGACTGACTTTAGGAACCAATGGAGCTTTCTCATATGAAGCCTGGCCATAGGAAGCATACGAATTGTGAAAATCATGCATCCCAGAGCCCTTAGAAACTCCTTGGCTGTAATGAAGTCCAGAGGAAGAAGGGTTTGAAAGAAAGCAATCAGACTTAAAGCCTTGGGAGGAGGCAGAGATGCAATCAATAGAACAGTCTGGAGCCTGCACCCTAGAAAAACATTATCCTCAGAAGGATTCAGGAATGATTTTTGGAAATTCACTGTAAACCATACGCTTTGCTGGACAGAGAGAGCAAAGTGAAGATACAGAAGCACAATTTCTGGAGAAGAGGCCTGAATGAGAAGGCTGTCTAGGTAAGGAAAGATCTGGAGTCCTCTCAATCTAACAGAAACAAGGTATTTGGTGAAGACCCTTGGGGCAGTAGAGAGGCCAGAGTCAAAACATAGAACTGAAAATGCAATGAAGCAACAGAGAAATGTAAAAACTGCCTAAAAAGGGGATGAATAGGGCTATATAGATAGGCATCCTTTAGATCCAGGGAAACTAGAAAAGCCAGAGGAAGAACAGGAAAGCAAGCTTTGAATGGATAGCTTTCAAAAGGAAGGAACCTTCAAAAAGGGGTTTGGCTGAGAGAGATTCAGAATGGGTCTCCAGGTGCCTTCTTTCCTGGGGACAAAACCCCACCCACTTTTGAAAAGTTAGAACCTCTTGAATTGTTCCTTGAAACAATAGGCCCCAAAACAGCTCTGGAAAAAAGGGGGGTAGGTCCTGAAAAGGCTGTGAAATGCCCAAAAAAGGGGGAAGGGATTTCCAAACCAAAAAATACCCCTGGTGAATTATGGATAGAACCCAAGATTCTTGAGTGATCCTTAACCAAATAGGAAGAGACAGAGAGAGAGGAGCGTGACTGAGAATAGCACTGCAAGGATAGTCAGACAGCACCTGGCTTGTCTGGAAAAGGAGGCTTCTGAGCTGAAGGGGTCCGAGTAGATTTAGCAGGAGGCAGTGTTCTACCACCCTTTTCACCTTTGGGGAGGACAAGACCGTCTTTGGACAAAAGCAGGTTTATTAGGATAATTCCTTTAAAACGTGGGAACAGGTGAAACAAAAATGTTTCAATTCCTGTAAAGCCTTACCCCTTTTACTGAAGGGACTTAAAACAGCTCAGCAGTGGCAGCTCCAAATATATATCTTATCTAGAGGAGCATCTACCAGCTTAGACTTAATATCATCAGGCAAAGGCTGGAGAAGAAGCCAAGAATACCTCAACACAAAACCAAAAGCAGCAGCTTGAGATGAGGCATCAGCTGCATCTTAGCTACATTTAATGGAATGGCAAGCAACCTGAGAAGACGTCCCTAGTAAAGAAAGAGCTGAAGTCTTCCCCTCAGAACCAGGAAAATCAGAAATAACCTGACAGAGGCCTGGGAGAAAGACCTATAAAATACACCTAATCATATGGGTCTGGTAGTTTATAGCTCTAAATGCCAGGGTAGCAGCAGTACACATTTTCTTACCCAACCTCTCCATAGTTCTGCTCTCCTTGTCAGAGGAAAGCAGCTTTGTAGAAGGCAAAAGCTTAGAGAGCTTATCAGAAAACAGAAACAAAAGAAGGGTCAGTAGAAGGGACCTATAAAGGAACTCACAATCCTCTGGCACCTTATTAAACCTACGAGTTTTTTTTAGCAAAGGGCAGGGAGTCAGGACAAGCTGTAGAAAAAGTATCCAACAAGGCAGCAAGAACAGGAAGCACAGCAGAGAGCTTAGGAGACTCCGTTTGAAGAAGCTTAGTGTACTTCTTCTGGACATCAGAAACCTGAACACAATCCCATTTAAAAAAATCCATCACATGGGAGATTTTATCACCAAAAGAAATCTCCTCATAAGGAAAATAAGTACCAAGAGATTTGTCCTCTTCAGAACCATAATCCAAAGGAGAGGGAATGTGTGAAAAATAGGTCAAGGATTCGTCATCAGAATCCACATCCTCGTCAGATGAAACCTTCTCCTTAGGCCTCTTAAGAGGGGTAGAAGACCAAGGGAGGGGGGGGCAGGAACAGAGACCCCCCTGAGGAGGCTTCAAAGCCATAAGGACGTTATACATAGATTATATGAAATTTTGCCATTCCCTCACTTTGAGGACCTCTGGGAGCACGAGAAAGGTGCTTAGTTTTCTGCTTCTCTTTCAAGGGGACATCAGACCTAAAGATCTTAGGTGGCTTGGAGCCCTGACAATATTCTAAGAGTATTAGGAATCTCTGCTCCGACTAAGATATGAGGAACACCCTTAGGTCCTTCAGAAATTATGAGCCACGGTTCCCCCTGAACATTTAAAGCAGACTTCTGCAAGGCCTCCAGGGACATGTGAGAAGCCAGATCCATGCTGGCCTCCGAAATGGTCACTGCAGAGGAATCCAACTGAGAAACCAGGTGGTCCTCTGGGCTTTCATTAACCTTAAGAGAGACCAATGATGAAGACGATACAGCTGAAGAATCTGACAGAGCTTTCTTGGTCTTCTTCGGGGATGGCTGAACCTTGGGTTAGGACGATGCCTCCATAGTACCTTTAGCCAATAATTTAAGACATTTGTTTTCTAAGAAGACTGCTAAAAAAGAGCGATGACTATACAAGGTTTTTGGAACAAATGCCTGAAAAATGGGACAAAACATATGGTTGTGAGAAGCACCTAGGTGAAACAAACATGCTTGTGACGATCCTTATGGAAAATCTGTCTCTTGCACTGGCATTTCCCCTTTCTGGATGACATGAAACCAACCACCATAAAATAAAAGGAGCTGTTGTGTCTTTCGGCTTTTTCCCGGTTAGGGGTCACCACAGCGAACTCCGGTCCGCTAATGATTGGTAGTTCATTTTTACGTGCAGAGTTACCAGCCCTGACGCACATCCCCCCCCCCCCCCCCGAGTCTGGCTCCAGGAACAATATAATTTCCACTTTTCAGCATAAGATTTTCTAGTACTAGGCCTCCTTGCTTCCAGAATGACATCTAGCACCTGCTTACTGAGGGATGCTATTGGAGAGCTCAAGGGTGCAGAATCTGGCCTGCCTGCTGGGACAGCAGGGAAGGTGTCTGAGGTAAGTGCCATGGCTCCAGCAGCATCATACTGCGCAAGAGGGGGTACCAATGCTGGCATGGCCAGTCTGGTGCAATTATTGTTCTTGGCTTCTCCTGTTTGATCTTTAGCAGAACCTTCGAGAGGAGAGGCAGAGGGGGAAAGGCATAAACTGAGAGGCTGTCCCAGGTAAAGGACAGAGCATCCACTTTCCAAGCTTGACTGTGGGTAGTGCTTGTGCAAAATTTGTCCAATTGATAGACCTGTTTGCCTCCCCTCAAAACTATCTCTGGAGTCCCCCATTTGTTCCTCAAGAAGTTGAATATTTTTGGCTCCAGTTTCCATTCGTGTGGGTCTATGAGATTTCTGCTTAGGTCATCTGCCAGTGAATTTAGCTTGCCTGGCAGGAATTGAGCTTGTAGGTGTACTTGGTAGCTCAAGGCTGTATTCCACAGAGCCATGGATCGTCTGCAGAAAGGATACGAGTGGGTTCCCCCCTGCTTGTTTATGTACCACATAACTGTGGTGTTGTCTGTCTTTACCAATAATTGTCCTGGAAGGATGTGGTCTTTGAAAATTGTCAGGGAATTCTGTACAGCTAACAATTCTTTTTGACTGATATGCAGGTGCATCTGACTCGGGTTCCATTTGTTCTGAATGCACTGCCCTGCCAAGTGAACCCCCCAATGCATAGTCTGATGCATCTGTTGTTAGGGTTTGGGCGACAGGAAGTAGAGTGAAAGAGAGCCCCTTGTTGTGGTAGCAGGCCTCTGCCCATCAAAGGAACTCTGTCTTTATACAAGGAATGACAGGAATCATTGATTCCAGGGTCCTGAGAATGTTGCCACCATAGGCTTTTTAGATACCATTGTAGTTTCCTCATATGCAGTCTTGCATATGGAATTAGTAGAATGCAAGAGGCCATGAACCCCAGGGCTTGCAGAATTTTCCTTGCAGATAGCTAGGTCTTTGTGGCCAGTAGTTTGAAGTAGGCTGTCAAACTTGTTTCTCTGGAGTGAGGAAAGCCATCTGGGAAGTTGTTTTCAAGTTTGCTCCTAGAAATACAATCTGTTGGCAGGGTACTAAGTGAGATTTCTTTTTTTTTATGGTGTACCCCGGAGAGGTTAGAAGCTTCTTTACGAATGCCAGATGTTTTAATAGCAAGTCCTGGCTTTCTGCCCAATCAGACAATTGTCCAGGTATGGGTATATTTGAATATTTCTTTGTCTGCAAAATGCAATGGCTGGAGCTAGACACTTTGTGAATACCCTGGGCGCAGTAGATAAGCCAAAGGGAAGTGCAGAGAACTGATAGTGCGTGGAGCCTGCCCTGAAGCGTAAGTATTTTCTGCAAGATTCCCTTATTGGAATGTGCAGGTAAGCTTCCTTTAAGTCTAAGGTTGCGAACCAGGCATCTTTGCCTAGCATAGCAAGCAGCTGTTGAAGAGTTAGCATTTTGAATTTTGGGATTACTAAAAAGGTGTTTAGAACAGAGAGGTCAAGGATAGGCAGTCAGGAGCGGTCTTTTCTGGGTACCAGGAAAACTCTTGAATTACAACAGTTTGCATAGATTTAGCTTTTTCCTCCATCTTTTTGAGGACGTCTTCTGTTTTATTGCCAAACAGGCGGTCTTGGTTTAAGGGAACATCCAGTAATTTAGCTTTAACATGATCTGGCAAGTTTTGCTCCTTAAGCCAGGCATGCCTTCTAAATACAAACCCAGTGACAGCAGCCCTGCAAGATGTTTCTAAAGCATCAAAACCACATTGCAAAGTATGTTTAGCAACTTGTTCAGCAGAATGCATTAAATCCTGCAATTCTTTGTGTTCAGTACAGTCAGGAATCAACATAATTTTCTGTTTAAGTAGTCCCATAATATGCTGCTGGTACTTTTAACATATGAAACTGGCAATTTAAAGCCCTAATGGCCAAAGTAGCAGAAGTGTATACCTTCTTACACCATCTGTCCAAGGGTCTAGAATCTCTATCTGGCAGCAGCCTTAATGCCCTTTAGACCTTGGGAAATGGTCTCTGGATCCGCAGTAGGATTCTTGAAGAGGAACAAGAGTCGGGTACTCTAATACCTGTCAGGTTTTCTGGGAGCTGGAGGTAAAGTGTCTGGGGACAGGCTAGATTCCAAGAAAGCATCATTTACAATGTCCAGAACAGGAGGGATAGCTAAAGGTCTGTGTTGAGGAAGGAGTAATAATTTCCTAGGCCTCTTTTTGGAGTCAGAGTAATCCTGGCTCTCCTAGCAGAAATGCTCCCTAAGTGTGTGCAAGGTTTCACAAAAAGAAAAATCTTCTGGAGGGGAAGCAGAGGGAATGGAATCCTCTGCATCAGAATCCTCATAGGTAGATAAGGGCAAATCCTGGTAATCAGAATAAACAGAAATATCAGAATCCTGATCAGAAGAATCAGAAGGAAAATCAGTTCTAGGTCTCTTAGAGGGGGAAGGCTGGCTTCCCCTAATTAAAGTTATAAGGTCTTCAGTTATTCTACGCATTTGTCTTTTAGGCATATGGGCCTCACCATGCAGTTCGGACGTCTGTTTTCTAGGTGTGGGTTGAGTTTTAGACCCAGAAGAAGATGGCGTTGGTTTAAAATGCAAGTCTGTAAGCCTGAATACACCCTCAGAAGCCAGTGCCTGCACAGTGGCTCCAGACCCATCCAAGGCAGAGACATCTGCATGTTCCATAGTCGAAGAAGCATCTCGCGGCATACCGGACTCCGAATGGGTCTCAGTAGAGGCCTGCGAATCTGAAGTAGCAGGTATCAGGGGGTGCGAAAGTGCCTCACTGAGTACCGGCAGACTGGCGACTAGCTTAATGGAAGCGTCATTGGCAGTTTTGAACCTATGCGGTCTGTCTCTGTCTTTATCCTTACATTTTTTTGGAATATCGGTAGTCGGATGGCTTACCAAAGCCTTTTCTGGATAGTTATACAGAGTACCAAAATAATTTGCTGCAAAAATAGACTGACGACGAATAGTTCGGGGGTTGAATAAGGCACAAAACCGACTGCGAGGGATGTCGTGGTCTGGGTCTAAGCAAGGAATGCAGTACAAGTGAAAATCTTTAGGAGGTATTTGCTTTCCACAGGTAAGACAATTGTTAACTTTTGCTGATATCGGTTAAGAGCAAGAAAAAGGATCCCCAACAGGGTACTTGGCTTTTTTAAGACTTCGGTTCTGAAACTCGAAAACGAAAATTTCAGGAGTCGACCGACCGGCACTTGCGAACTGCTTCTGCTTCAGGCACCACGCGGCAAGAAAGACTGATGTAATGGTGTCAGCTGCATGTTTTATACCCCTGATGACCTAATGTCATGGAAGAAGAGACAGCATCAGATGCAGGAATCCAAGACTCTGGTATTGAGGCCAGCTAAGGGCTACCTGCAGGCAGATAACCCAAATGTAATGACTGCAACAGTGAAACACGAAGAACATCCGTCATTTTATCTTCATTAATTTTATATCCCAAAAAGACCTGAAACTGTCATGACATTCCACAACACTGAGATGTCCTTTTCTGGTTTTATAATGTACAAAATAAGATTACCTGCAAATAAAGCCAAATTTTTCTTGATTACTATACCAATTATATCCTTGAATTTCTGAGTCCTTTATTTTCTTTGCCAATGGCTCTAAACATAAGGCAAAAAACAAAAGGGAAAGAGTAGATCCCTGTCTGGTGATTTCATACACAACTGTACTATGTTTTCCATATGGATCACTGTTACAGCAGAATTAATTACATCTGAGAAACAGAATCACACAGCTATCCCCAAACTTAGGAGGGGGGATGTACATGCAGCTGCCACCTCCCAAGGTACACCCCTCAAATAATACTGGTTAT
Organism: Protopterus annectens; assembly: GCF_019279795.1. Classification (NCBI taxonomy): domain Eukaryota; kingdom Metazoa; phylum Chordata; order Ceratodontiformes; family Protopteridae; genus Protopterus; species Protopterus annectens. The sequence goes on along the minus strand of NC_056732.1, from coordinate 48,692,674 downwards.
ACAATCTGTAGTGTCTGTAAAACATACAGACTAATGGCTGGGTGGCTGACTCACAAACGCTCTTGGCTGTTACATGACTTAAGTCACAAAAATGGAGACTGCTTTCGTGGACTGTGACCTTATGCAGTCCTGCACACATCTGCCCTTCTGCTATTACCCACCTGACAGTATCTGCTCGGGAACTGGTTTGCTCTCTATCTTGTGCAAAGGCCACACCCTACTGATATGCATACTGTATGGATTTAGTCCTGTCTACGTAAAGTACAGTTTTGTACCTACCATAAATGTAGATGTTTGAGTGCTAATACAGCTGCAGTCATAACAGATGGGTTCTCCTGCCATCAGGCGGGTCCTCGGTCGGCCGAATTCCAAAGTCTAGGTCCGGCATCGGTTGTCGTCGCTTCTTCCCTGACGTCAGTGCGACAGGGGTATAAAGGAACCAGCCGACGCCATTTTCTTCAGTTTTTCTTGCCCCAGATGTCAGGTGCCCCCAGAAGGAAGGCAATACATAAATTTGTGTAATAAAGCAGTGCAATATAATCAAAATACAGTAGTTGCAAGCAAATACACCATAAATGAATACCCCAATCAGGTTGTATGAGGATGTGTTAGCCTCTAGGCCTGTCCCAAGAGGGGAAGGAGGGAGGGGAAACCTGGACTGCAGCTGTATTAGCACTCTAACATCTACATTTATGGTAGGTACAAAACTGTACTATGTTCATCGTGCATACAGCTGCAGTCATAACAGATGGGTAGAATCCCAAAGCTAAGAAAGGGGTGGTAGGCACTAGGTGGAACTAGGAGGAGCCAGGATGCCCTGAAAGACTGCAGTGGCAAAGCCTGCTCTAGTTTTGGAGTACAATGGTAGGTGGTAGTGCTTGGAGAAGGTATGCACAGAACTCCAAGTGGCTGCTTCCAAAATATCTTTGGTAGGAACTCCTCTGAGGAAAGCTGCAGAGGTAGCTATGGCCCTTGTGGAGTGAGATCTGATGCCTGTAGGCACAGTTTTGCCATGAAAAGAATAGCAAAAGCGTATGCAGTGGGCTATCCATTTTGAGATTGTTTGTTTCAAAATTGGATTTCCTTGAGCTCCTACAGCATAGGACACAAAGAGCTGTTCTGATTTTCTGAAAGGCTTTGTTCTGTCCAGATAATAACGTAGTTGTCTGTGGATGTCCAAGGAGTGTAGTAATCTCTCCCCTTTGTTTTGAGGATTAGGATAAAAGGTAGGTAAGTGTATGGCCTGATACAAAGCTACCCTGGATACCACTTTAGGCATAAAGGACGGGTTGGTTTGAAAGGAAACTCTGTCCTGATGGAAGATGATAAAAGGCTGCACAGCCATGACAGCTTGTAGTTCTGAAACTCTACGAGCTGAGGTAATAGCCAGAAGGAAAGCTGTTTTCCAGGACAAATATTGCAAATCTGATGAGGCAGCTGGCTCAAAGGGAGGCAAGGTCAGTATTTCCAGAATGAAATTGAGAGGGTGAGAGAATAAGGGTGGATCAGTGTTATATTCTGAAGAAATGGCTGAGGCATGGATTTTGATGGAGGAGAATGAAAGTCCACTGCTTAGCAGCTCAGCTAAATACTGTAGTATTGGAGGTAAATTCAGTTTTCCAGGATCCTGGCCCTTTTTCTCATTCCAGACACAAAACCGTTTCCATTTTGCGGAGTAAGCTTTTCTAGTTGATGGCCTTCTGGCCTCCAAAATGACATCCTGCACCTCCTTGGAGAGTAGGGTCTGTTGTGATGCTAAGGAATCTTCCCATGCAGCTAGATTGAGTGTTTTTAGCTGGCTGTGAAGAGTTTTGAAGCTGTGCTGAGTCAGAAGAAGAGACATTAGAGGCAGGGTCCATGGTGGGGAATGCGTCAAGCTCCTCAGGAGTGGGTACCAGTGTTGTCTTGGCCAGTCCAGAGCAATGAGAATCATCTTTGGTCTGTCTGCTCTGGTTTTCAATAGAACTTTGGGCAGCAGAGGAAGAGGTGGGAAGGCATAAACTGTCATTGATGTCCAATGAAAGAGAGAGCGTCCACTCTCCAGGCCTTTGGATGGAAAATCCTTGAGCAGAATTTTGTCAATTGGCGATTTTTGTGGGAGGCAAAGAGATCTATGTCTGGCCTTCCCCATGCTTGGATTATTTCTGTAAAAACTTTTGGATGCAACTTCCATTCATGTGGATCTGTCATATTTCTGCTTAGGTTGTCTGCCAGCGTGTTTTCCTTGCCTGGCAAGTACTGTGCTTGTAGTTCCATTTGTAAGTCCATGGCCATGTTCCAAAGTGACATGGCCAGTCTGCATAGGGGGTATGAATGTGTTCCTCCCTGTTTGTTTATGTACCACATAACTGTGGTGTTGTCCGTTCTTATCAATAGTTGACCTGGTTGCAGAAGGTCCTTGAAAGCTATAATAGCATTTATTACTGCTAGCATTTCCTTTTGATTGATGTGAAGGTGCTTTTCTTTTTGGGACCATTTGCCCTGAATGCACCGATCTGTCATGTGCGCCCCCCAGGCGTAATCAGAGGCGTCTGTTGTGATGACTTGATTTGCTTGAGGCTTGCTGAATGGAAGACCTGTGTTTGTTTGACATGCTTGAGCCCACCACAGAAATTCCTTTTGCAGACATGGAATTAGTGGTATTATTGTTTCCAAACTGTGGCTGTGTTGAGACCATATGTTTTTCAGGTACCATTGAAGTTTCCTCATATGCAGCTTTGCACATGGGATTAGTAAGATGCAAGATGCCATGAATCCCAGAGCCTGCAGGATTTTCCTTGCAGTCAGCCTGGTGCAATTTGCTAGTGCTCTGAAGTATTGAGTTAGTTGCCCCTGCTTCTCTGGCGTGAGGTAGGCCATCTGGGTGTTTTGAGTCCAAGTTGGCACCCAGGAAAATTATCTTCCGAGAGGGTATTAGCCTTGATTTCTTTTTGTTGACTGTGTATCCCAGAGAGCTCAACAACATTATTACATAAGCCAGATGTTTCAGAAGAATGTGCTTGCTGTCCGCTTGGATCAGGCAGTCGTCCAAATAAGGGTATATTTGTATCCCTTGAAGTCTGCAGTAGGCAATTACTGATGCCAGGCATTTCGTGAATACTCTGGGCGCAGTAGATAAGCCAAAGGGCAATGCAGAGAATTGATAACGGGTTGAACCTGCAAGAAATCTGAGGTATCTTCTGCAATTTTGTCTGATTGGGACATGCAGGTATGCCTCCTTGAGGTCCAATGTTACCAGCCAAGACTCCTTGCCCAGCATGGGAAGAAGTTGCTGTAGAGAGTGAGCATCTTGAATTTTGGTACGAGTAAAAATGTCTTTAGGACGGACAGGTCCAAAATAGGTCTCCAATCTTTTCCCTTCCTTGATACCAGGAATAGCCTGGAATAAAAACCTTGACCTTGTTCGTGCGTAGGTACCTCTTGAATAGCTTTCATGTCTATGAGATCTGTAATTTGCCTTTGTGTCTCTGCCCTTTGATTGTGTGGCAGGTTTGGCATGTCTCTCATTTTTGGAAGGGTGTGAAAATGGAATCTGTAGCCTCTAATGTCCAGGATCCATTTGTCTTTTGTGACAATATGCCAATTCTTTGAAAATAATGCCAGCTTTTCTCCTAAGGGGGCTGCCATTTGAGTCTTGCTTGGCATGCAAAGGGGAAAGTCATTGGGCTTGCTTTCTGAATGATTGCGAGTTATCCTCACCACCTCTTTGCGTAGGAGCTTGCCACTGTCTGCCTCTAAAGGATCCTTGGGATTGTCCTCTGCCCCTCGGGCGCCTGTATCTGCCTCTTTGAGGTCTGTCCGTGGCTGGAAAGGACCAATTTTTGGAAGGCCAATTTCTACTGAAACGTGGGGGTTGTACCTGTAGAAACTCTTTCACAGTTTGCATTGATTTAGCCTTTTCCTCCATTTTCCTTAAAACCTCCTCAGCATTAGCACCAAATAATACATCCTTTTGAAGAGGGGCATCTAGTAATTTAGCTTTGACATGATCAGGCAAGGTTTGTTCCTTGAGCCAGGCATGTCTACGTATGACTGATCCTGTAACAGCAGCTCTACATGAGGCCTCTAGAGCATCAAAACCACATTGTAAGGTATGCCTACCCACTTTTTCTGCACTATGCATCAAATCCTGCAACTCCTTCAAGTCTGGTTGTTCAGGTTGTGACATTTTACTTTTCAATTGTGATAACAAAAACTGTTGGTATTTTAGCATATGGAACTGACCGTTTAAGGCCCTCATGGTTAAGGTAGCCGAGGTATATACCTTTTTTCCCCACCATTTTAAGGATCTGGAATCTCTCTCGGAAGGTAATGGATTTTTAGCAGTGGAGGCCTTAATTCCTTTGGGGCCCTGTGAAATGGTTTCTGGGTCAGCAGCATGGCTTTTGTATAGAAATTGGTGAGAGTCAGGAACCCTGTAGTACCTATCAGGCTTAACTGGGGCTGGAGGCAGAGAGTCCGGGTTAAGGCAGGTCTCCGAGTAAACATCATCTGTGCTGAGGTAGTAAGAGAAATTCCCTAAGCCTTTTCTTGGAATCTGAATAATCTTGGCCTTCCCAGTGGAAGTGTTCCCTTAAAGTATGCAAAGTTTCCCCAAATGAGTAATCCTCTGGGGGGATACAGAAGGAATTGACTCCTCCGCATCAGAGTCTTCAAAAGGGGAGTAAGAATGTTCCTGATCATCAGAGTGCTCTGAAATAATAGAGCCCTAATCAGAGGAGGGGGATTCTTCCTCCACTCTGGGCCTTTTGTCCGGTGGGGGTTGAGAACCCCTGATAAGAGTAATTAAATCCTCAGCCATTTTAAGCATCTGCTTTTTAGGCATGGGGCCTGGAGATGAGCCCTGTGTAGCTTGTCTCTTAGAGTGCATGGCTGCTTTAGACTTAGTGAAAGCCTTGATGGAGAAAGAAGAAGGTCTGAAGACACCTTGAGTGGAGGTAGACCTGTCCACATTTTGAGGTTCAACGCCAAAAATGGCTTCGGTATCTGTAGTCGGGGTGTGGGCCGAGGAGCCTGCGACCTCGGGCACAGGAGACAACGCCAATGAAGTGTCGTCGGTAGTCAGGGGCTGCGTAGGCGCCTCGCTGAGAACCGGACCACGTGTAATCGGCTTTGGCATGGTGTCGGTAGAGGCCGCGGACCTCGTGTGTCGGTCCTTATCTTTGCGTTTTTTAGACAAAACTGGAGTCGGAGTATCCGACGACATAATATAGTTAAATGTTTTTCCAAAATAATGCTGGGCGAACTCCGCCCGACGCTTAATGGTGCGTTTGTTGAATGTAGCACAAAAGCGACAGACCGAGACGTCGTGGTCTGGGCCTAAACAAGGTATACAGAGGGAATGGAAATCCTTATGCGGTATTTGCTTCCCACATGAAATACAATTATTAACTTTGTCTGACATCGGTCTGAGGCAAGAAAAGTTTCCCCAACGGGGTACTTAGCTTTCAAGAGGACTTTGGTTTCAAAATTTTCGTAATTTCAGGAGCTGGCCGACCGGCACTTGCGAACTGCTTCTGCTTCGGGCACCGCGCGACAAGAAAGACTGAAGAAAATGGTGTCGGCTGGTTCCTTTATACCCCTGTCGCACTGACGTCAGGGAAGAAGCGACGACAACCGACGCCGGACCTAGACTTTGGAATTCGGCCGACCGAGGACCCGCCTGACGGCAGGAGAACCCATCTGTTATGACTGCAGCTGTATGCACGATGAACATCAGCACAACTGCCTGTGCATATCCAGAAGATACAATTCTTCTTTCCCTTTCATCTGGGACTTTGGAAAGCATACATGCACAGCTCAAAGGATCATAGGAGGTTACTAGGCTAACGGCCCCAGGGCCCTTACAAGCCTAACCAAGTTCAACCATGTTCTCAAGGGTCTCTGGTTCAAGCAGAAATGAAAATCAGCACCAAGAGGGATACAGATGGAACCCCTGGGGTGAATTTCCAGTTACCCATCCAGTAGTCCAAATTATGCTTAAATATTGCCAATGAGGGGCTTTGTTGAACATGAATAGGAAGCTTGTTCCAAAGGTGAGGCAACCTCTGTGAAACAAATCTGTCTTCTCCAGCAAATTCTCTTGATGTCACATACCAGGTTAAGATCCTTTGAGCGAGTGACCCATGTGCCATTTGACTTGTGAATGTGCAGCACTTCCATTAAAGCTGGGTCAGAGATTGCTCTATATGCAAGGCACAGGTTGCTTCTGAGCAGTCTGTACGACACAGAATAAAGTGACAATGACTTCAGACTGTCTACAAAAGAGATTCTTGAAGACCCTGAATTTTCTTTTTAAGGAACCTTTGTGGTCTCTCAAATCGTTGCAGGTGTTTGGAAAGAACACACCAAAGGGAGTGTTGTACTCTATTACAGGCCCGATGAGGGAAGAGTACAGGGGGGTTAGAAACTCATTTTCTGGAGGCAATGCCCTTACTTATGAGATGAGCAATATAAAATGTCCTTCTTATCACTGTGGAGACCTGGTGATTGAAGTTAAGGTTGCTGTCAGCTTGTGTGCCCAGATCTCTCACCACTGACTGTGTGCTTACGGTACTGCTACTGATGTGGTAGTTTTCAGGAACATCCTTGCTGAAGGGGATGATGATGCATTTTTTTTGCATTAAGTTTAAGACCATGAAATTGGAACCAGCCATTTGTTTGTGTAAGACCTTCTTGCAGGATGTTGACACTGATAGGGGTTTCAATGATCGTTCCTGGTTTGCAGTCATCAGCAAACTTCATCAGCCAGAGTCCTTTAGTTTTAGCCTGTACTTCAGAGAAACAGATTCCAGGAGTAGGGGTCCCAGAACATATCCCTGTGGAACACCACTGGTTACAGGTCAGCTGGAGCAGGTGGAGTCCCCTATTTTGACCGTATGTGTTCTATTAGTGAACCAGTTTGCAACCTACCTGACAATACATGTGTTGATGATACCCATCTGGTTGAGTTTATCAATGATGCCTGCATCAGGGATCATGTCAAAGGTCTTGGCCAAGTCTAGGTAGGCCATTTGCACAGATCTGCCCTCGTTTAGGGCTTTGGTGACTGTCTCGAAGAAGTCCACCATGTTTAACAGGCATGGTCTCCCCTTGACAAAGCCAAACTGGGTGGGGTTGAGCGCATGGAGATTTCCTATACCTTTAATAAAGTCCATGATGATTTGTTCTATGGCCTTGCAGATGAAGCTGATCAAGCTAATGATTCCAAGGATGACTGCAGTGGTTTTCCATTCTGCTGGAATGAAGGCAGTGCTTAGGCTGTGAGTCGAAAACTATGCCCAATGGTGATGCTAATTCCTGTTATAACCGACGTAGAACACAGCCTGGGATGTTGTCTGGTCACACAGAGGCTGTTTGTTTTGCCTTGGAGAGAGCACCAGTTCCTCAGAGGTACTATGTAGGGGGACAGGTGTTAGGGATGCTTTGAGGTATATGTGGCAGGGACAGGGGAGTGAAGTTTTCACCAAACTAGTCAGGCAGAAGTTTTGCTATATCCACAAGTTCTGTATATGTAGTACTATTCACCGAGTTCAGCGCAAATCTCGGTCTTACCTTTGCGGTTACGGATGTAGTTAAAGAAAGCCTCATGGTTATCCTTAGTTAGGGAAGCTAATTTGGATTCGTAGTTCGCTTTGGGGGGTCTTCACTAGGAGTCTTATTTGCTTTTCTAAGTTGAGGAGGGAGCGTTTCCAGTTTTGAGACTGTTCCTTCCTACTCTTAGACAGCAATTTCTTTCTCCTATTGTATAACCTACTAATGGCAGTTTTCCACCAGGCAGGTTTGTTTTCCTTGAAGATCTTGCTTTGGTTCTATCAGCTACAGCAAAGTTAATACAATTGTACAGGTGCTCGTATACAGCTGAATAGACTAGTTAAAGGGCATTTACAAAACTACTAGTGCCATGAAGACAGACTTCTCCTGAGGCGTCTCTTGTTGCCGTGAAAGACTGGATAATTTCTTGGCCTCAAGGCTTGCAGCCACTAAGGTCCTTCTTGCATACATTACTGCAACCAAGATGATTTTCCAAGATAAAAATGTGTCGCACAGGCCACCTACTCAAAAAGGTTGAAAGATAGGTGCTCAAGGACAAACTTGAGGGATAGCCTTTATTGTGGGTCAAAAATTCTTTTAAAACTTATTGGCCACTATATTATCTTCCAAACGTATGCCCAGCAAAAGGCAAGCAGATATGTCAGAAACATGACCTTTTCTTTTACTGAGGAGAATGCTGGCCCCATTCTAAAGAGACTTGAAAGATAACGGAAAACATGGAAAATTTCTTCTTGTAATAGGCCCTTATTCTCTTTTTTTTAGCATCAAGTTGATAACCTCTTCTATTTTGCCAAGGACAAATTATTTACATTAACTATCATGGCCTCCTTCAAAGGAGTCAGCAGAGATGAAGATTCAGATTTTCCAGGCTGTGAGCTTAAATCCTTTCAGGATGACATGTATTAAGATTCTGGTCTTCTGATTGACCAAGCTTATCCTTTGTGGTAGAAGGTATGACGGTCCCTTGTTAATTTCCACCACTGCTGTAAACCAGTGCTGAATGGGCCAAAATGACATTTGAGAATAATGCTGGGCTGCTCCCTGTGTCCCTTTTCCACTAAATGGCTAGCAGTGTGTGGAGGGGGTCATACAAGAATATGTGCTTCCACTGCAAAAAAAAAAATGGTATCCACTCTTCAGACATTACTACAGGCAAGCCTTTTGTAGCAGAGGGGAAGATGATATATTAGGGAAGCAAATAACGCCAGTCTTGGGAGCCTTAACCAGATTGTTAGCCACTGGAAAACTCTCTTTTTGCTGAATAACCCAGAATGGACAGACCATGGATAAGTTTTGACATTTGTCGTCTCTTTCCAGAAGGGACACGTGTGCTAAGCTGAATGAAAATTTACAGTTTCCCAACCAGTCACCCAAATTTCATTTAAAAAAAAAAAGAGTTAATAGAAGTACTTTACTTAATGTAGAGTGGAAGGCAGTTCTGCAGCAGCAGTAATTTTATATCTATCTATATCTATATATATAATGTGTGTGTATGTGTGTTTGTGTATGTATATATGTTTTGCTTTCACGATTTTGAGTGAAGGTTCATCGACCACAGGATGTCAAATTATGGTTGGCTGAATCTTGTATTGCCGAACCTTCATTTGTGAGAGTCCCGGTTCAGCAAATGCACAGTGCATTTGCATGAAAATAAATCTATACAGGTGTGTGTACTAGGCTAATGGCCCTGGGGCCATATATATAGCCTGTTTAGGTTGCAAAAGAGACTGCAATCCCTTGCTATTTTATCATTTGTTTAAGCAACCACGGGACTTGCAAATGTGTAACAGGTCTGACAGGGTAGGGTCTGTTAAGGGTCTACATGCAATGCACAGGTCACGTCTTAAGGGCATGTATGATACCAAAAAGAAGGACAAAGGTTTGAGATGTACTGCATAGTATTTATGATTTAAGCCCTGGAAGCATTGTGACTATTCCAGTTGTGCCAAGTATTTTGACAGGTACGTACCAAAAGGAGCATTATATTCAATGATCAGACTAACAAGAGAAGAGTACAGTGGAATGATTACATCCCTGGACCTAAATGCCATACCTTTAGTTATACGCTTTGAGGTACTTCCAACCAACTAAAAATGGAACACACAAGATAATGGGATATAGTGCGATGTAGAATGAAGACAAGATAATAGGATACAGTGCGATGTAGAATGAAGAAAAGATAATGGGATACAGTGCGATGTAGAATGAAGACAAAGATAATGGGATATAGTGCGATGTAGAATGAAGACAAGATAATGGGATACAGTGCGATGTAGAATGAAGACAAGATAATGGGATATAGTGCGATGTAGAAATAAGAAAAGATAATGGGATACAGTGCGATGTAGAATGAAGAAAAGATAATAGGATATAGCGCGATGTAGAATGAAGACAAGATAATAGGATATAGCGCGATGTAGAATGAAGACAAGATAATAGGATATAGCGCGATGTAGAATGAAGACAAGATAATAGGATATAGCGCGATGTAGAATGAAGACAAGATAATGGGATATAGTGCGATGTAGAATGAAGACAAGATAATGGGATATAGTGCGATGCAGAATGAAGAAAAGATAATGGGATACAGTGCGATGTAGAATGAAGACAAGATAATAGGATATAGTGCGATGTAGAATGAAGACAAGATAATAGGATATAGTGCGATGTAGAATGAAGAAAACATAATGGGATATAGTGCGATGTAGAATGAAGACAAGATAATGGGATATAGTGCGATGTAGAATGAAGACAAGATAATGGGATATAGTGCGATGTAGAATGAAGACAAGATAACAGGATATAGTGCGATGTAGAATGAAGACAAGATAATGGGATATAGTGTGATGTAAAATGAAGACAAGATAATGGGATATAGTGCGATGTAGAATGAAGACAAGATAATGGGATATAGTGCGATGTAGAATGAAGAAAAGATAATGGCATATAGTGCGATGCAGAATGAAGAAAAGATAATGGGATATAGTGCGATGTAGAATGAAGACAAGATAATGGGATACAGTGTGATGTAGAATGAAGAAAAGATAATGGCATATAGTGCAATGCAGAATGAAGAAAAGATAATGGGATATAGTGCAATATAGAATGAAGACAAGATAATGGGATATAGTGTGATGTAGAATTAAGACAAGAAACAAAAAAAAAAAAACTGCTGCCAATCATTAGCGGACCGGAGTTCCTCTGTGATGACCCCTAACTGGGAAAAGCCAAGAAGACAAACAATGGGACATAGTGAGATGTAGAATGAAGCAAAGATAACAGGATACAGTGTGATGTAGAATGAAGACAAGATAATGGGATATAGTGCGATGTAGAATGAAGACAAGATAATGGGATACAGTGCGATGTAGAATGAAGACAAGATAATAGGATAAAGTGCGATGTAGAATGAAGAAAAGATAATGCGATACAGTGCGATGTAGAATGAAGACAAGATAATGGGATACAGTGCGATGTAGAATGAAGACAAGATAATGGGATACAGTGCGATGTAGAATGAAGACAAGATAATGGGATATAGTGCGATGTAGAATGAAGACAAGATAATGGGATACAGTGCGATGTAAAATGAAGACAAAGATAATGGGACACAGTGGGATGTAGAATGAAGACAAGACAAGGACCCAACACATGCATCACATAGACCACACAGTCAGAGTGTCAAACAGTCACAGCCCTTAAGGCCAAACACACTGCCAGACACACTCGTCATTGGTGACTCCATAGTCAGGCACACTGACGTCCCGCTCACCAGACTGAGTAAGGAGAAGGTCACAGTAAGCTGCCTGTCAGGCGCTAGAATCCGCCACATAATGCAAGCACTCAGGTCTCTCAACAGCAAGTACAAGTACGACTCAGTCATTGTCCATGCTGGTGTCAACGACCTGAGACGTACCTCCTTGGACTACATGAAAAGAGACATTGAGGAGCTCTCTGATTATGTAGCCCAGGCAGGTATGACCCTGACCTTGATCAGTATCCTACCTTCACCTAGAATAATGCCACAATACAGTGATAAGATGATCAGCTTTAATTAATTGGCTTAAATTTTGGTGTCATTCAAAGGGGATCCAATGTCTGTCTGCCTGGGATGACATGCTGGACAAGCCACGCTGCTTCGCTAGGGACGGCTTGCACCTGTCACCCCTGGGCTTCCGGATATTGGCAAAGGCTCTTGTCACCCCCATAGTGCCTTTTTTAGGCAAGGCTCAAATTCTAAACCTACCACCCTAGAACACAAAAAAGGAAAAAAACTAAGGGTAATGCTGCTCAATGCCAGAAGTCTCAATCTCAAGATGCACGCACTCGAGGCCCTTCTCAGTATGGAGAACATTGATGTCTGTGCTGTGACAGAAACCTGGTTCAAGGCTCCTGAGAGCACCCCAGCACTATCAGGTTTCACCTCATATCATGCGTTCCGGCCCCAAAATCCGGACAACACCAAGAAAGGAGGGGGGGTGTCCATATTCATAAAGGACACACACACCTCAAGGTTGGTGGCAACGCACGATGCATCGGAGACCATCCAGGTGCAATTAACCATAGGCAAGACTGCTCTGCAATTTGTAACATGTTACAGGCCACCCTCTCAAACTCAGGAACCTCACATGGCCTTCCTAAAAACACTGGAGGGGATAAATGTATCTCCAAATACCATCATACTAGGTGATTTCAACTACCCTAATATAGACTGGGAACACTACTCAAGCCCAAACACTCTAGCCCAAAGGTTCCTGGAGTTCATAAACTCAAATGCCATGGAACAACTAGTCACCATCCCCACAAGAGGAGAAAACATACTTGATCTCATCATCACGAACATGGGATCACAATGTTCAACATCGGAAGTATACCCCTCACTGGTGAGATCAGATCATAAACTAATCTCGCTGGAGGTCCTCATCCCGCCCCCACCTGAAATAAAAAAGACCACAGTGAAAAACTTCTCAAAAGCCGACTTCACACTTCTAAAAACTAGTGCGGTCTCCTTTAAGGCCCCTGAGCCAGTGGTAAACATTACTCAAACTGCTGAATCACTTACAAATGCCTTCTACCAGCACCTACAGGACTGCATGGATCAGGCAATCCCAAACAAAACTAAGACTCTTTGTACCAAAGGCAAGCGTCCAGTCTGGTGGACCCCAGCCATAAACAAGCTCTACAACAAAAGGGGGAAGCTACTACAAGATAGAGCAAAATCCTTGAAAGGTAAGACACCTTTGATCCTTATAAGTAAAAAACTAAGAGCTCTCATAAAATCATCCAAGGCAAATTTTGAGAGAAAAATCGCCAAGGACTCAAAAGACAATCACAAGGCCTTCTTTAGCTATGTTAGAAACCTAGGAGGAAACTCCCAGATATGCTCAGAATTAGTTCAAAATGATGTGAAGATTACTGAACCTACACACATTGCAAACATACTGGCTGACAGGTTCAGTGCAAACTTCTCCTCCCCCTCCCCCCCAAAAGGAGAGATATCTATACCAGAGGATTGTAGCCCCCCCAAACATCTCCAACGCCCAGGTGAGAACTGCTCTCTCCAAGGCAAAAAACACAGCATCCATGGGACCGGATGGTGCCCCCGGCTGTGTGCTCCACGAACTCAATGAGGAATTAAACCCGCAGTTAGGACAGCTGTTTAATCTTAGCCTCACCTCAGGATACGTACCCAAGGAGTGGTGCACGGCGACTGTGGTCCCACTTCATAAGGGCGGTGCCTCCACCGACCCTGGAAATTACCGTCCCATTAGCTTGACAAGCCTTATCTGCAAAGCCATAGAGAGGATCATAATGGAACTCATAAATAAAGACATAGGGAACTTGCAGACTTTGGATCCATCCCAGTTTGGCTTTGTCAAAGGCAGATCATGCCTCTTAAACTTGGTTGACTTTTTCGAAACAGTCACCAAGGCCATTGATGAGGGCAAGGAAGTCCATACAGCCTACCTCGACCTGGCAAAGGCCTTCGACACAATACCCCACTCAGGTATCATCGAAAAACTCATCAGCTTAAATGTAAACCCATACATCACAAGATGGGTTGCAAACTGGCTAAGTGACAGAACCCACAGGGTCAGAGTTGCTGGCGCCATGTCAGACTCAAAGCCTGTCACAAGTGGTGTCCCACAGGGCTCAGTCCTGGGACCACTCTTGTTCGGCATCTACTTTTCTGAAGTACAAGCAAACACAGGAGGGTTATGGCTGACAAAGTTTGCAGATGACTGCAAACTGGGCGCCATAGTCGAAAACACATCTGACACAGATATCCTTCAGAAGGGCCTCAGAAACGGATAACTGGTGCCAGAGCCATGGCCTGAAGTTAAACGCCAAGAAATGCATAGTCATACCCTTCGGGAAGAACAAGGTTACCCCTAGCTACCATATAGGTGGCAATCCACTGAGCACAGAAGAAGTCATCAGGGATCTGGGGACCCAGGTTGACAGTAACCTTTCGTTTGACACTCATGTTGCCAAAGTAGTTAGGAAAACCTTCTACATTGCCCACCTGATCAAGAAGGGATTCACATCTAGATCTAGGGAGGTCATCGTCCCCCTGTACTCATCACTCATTAGACCTATGATTGAGTACAATGCCCCATTCGGAATGTATCTGACCCGACACCTGCAGCAGCTGGAAAGGCCCCAAAAGTTCCTCACCAAAAGGATAAAGGGTCTCAAAAATATGTCTTATGCTGCCAGACTGAAAGAACTCCAGCTCTATTCAGTCGCATACCGCTTGCTCAGAGGTGACCTGTGCCTGACATATAAGGCCATGTCAAACCCAGATTTGATGAATATGCTTCACCTCAAAAAATCTAGATCCCTCAGAACCACAAGGGTGGGAGACTTAAACCTTGACACGGTTATTAATAGAACGTGCTGGAGGGACAGATTCATCACCCAGAGACTCCCTATGCTGTGGAACAAAATCCCGGTACATGTGAGGCAGAGCACCTCACTGGCCTTGTTCAAGAGGAATCTTGACCAATGGATGGAAGATCGCAGATATACCCCAGGGATTACTTCAGTGTCACTGCTTGACAGAGGCACAGCAAAATAATAGGCATAGTTTTCTTCAAACTAAAGGGGTGCCGAAAGCCACATAACTATGGGCTAGGCTTATAAATGCCCTTGGGCAGATAGCCTAGTATGAACCTATGAACCTAAGATAATGGGATACAGTGCGATGTAGAATGAAGACAAGATAATGGGATATAGTGGGATGTAGAATGAAGACAAGATAATGGGATACAGTGCGATGTAGAATGAAGACAAGATAATGGGATACAGTGCGATGTAAAATGAAGACAAAGATAATGGGATACAGTGCAATGTAGAATGAAGACAAGATAATGGGATATGGTGCTATGTAGAATGAAGACAAGATAATGGCATATAGTGCGATGTAGAATGAAGACAAGATAACAGGATATAGTGCAATGTAGAATGAAGACAAGATAATAGCATATAGTGCGATGTAGAATGAAGACAAGATAATGGGATATAGTGCGATGTAGAATGAATGAAAGATAATGCGATACAGTGCGATGTAGAATGAAGACAAGATAATGGGATATAGTGCGATGTAGAATGAAGACAAGATAATGGGATATAGTGCAATGTAAAATGAAGACAAAGATAATGGGATACAGTGCGATGTAGAATTAAGACAAGATAATGGGATATGGTGCGATGTAGAATGAAGACAAGATAATGGGATACAGTGCGATGTAGAATGAAGAAAAAAGATAATGGGATACAGTGCGATGTAGAATGAAGATAAGATAATAGGATATAGTGCAATATAGAATGAAGACAAGATAATGGCATATAGTGCGATGTAGAATGAAGAAAAGAATGGGATACAGTGCGATGTAGAATGAAGAAAAGATAATGGCATATAGTGCGATGTAGAATGAAGACAAGATAATGGGATACAGTGCGATGTAGAATGAAGAAAAGATAATGGCATATAGTGCGATGCAGAATGAAGAAAAGATAATGGGATATAGTGCGATGTAGAATGAAGACAAAGATAATGGGATATAGTGCGATGTAGAATGAAGACAAGATAATGGGATATAGTGCGATGTAGAATGAAGAAAAGATAATGGGATACACAGCGATGTAGAATGAAGAAAAGATAATGGGATACAGTGCGATGTAGAATGAAGACAAGATAATAGGATATAGTGCGATGTAGAATGAAGACAAGATAATGGGATATAGTGTGATATTGAATGAAGACAAGATAATAGGATATAGTGCGATGTAGAATGAAGACAAGATAATAGGATATAGTGCGATGTAAAATGAAGACAAGATAATGGGATATAGTGCAATGTAGAATGAAGACAAGATAATGTGATATAGTGCGATGTAGAATGAAGACAAGATAATGTGATATAGTGCGATGTAGAATGAAGACAAGATAATGGGATATAGTGCGATGTAGAATGAAGTAAAGATAATGGGATACAGTGCGATGTAGAATGAAGACAAGATAATGGGATACAGTGTGATGTAGAATGAAGACAAGATAATGTGATATAGTGCGATGTAGAATGAAGACAAGATAATGGGATATAGTGCGATGTAGAATGAAGAAAAGATAATGGGATACACAGCGATGTAGAATGAAGAAAAGATAATGGGATACAGTGCGATGTAGAATGAAGACAAGATAATAGGATATAGTGCGATGTAGAATGAAGACAAGATAATAGGATATAGTGCGATGTAGAATGAAGACAAGATAATGGGATATAGTGTGATATAGAATGAAGACAAGATAATAGGATATAGTGCGATGTAGAATGAAGACAAGATAATAGGATATAGTGCGATGTAAAATGAAGGCACCACCTGGTCAGCAGGATAATGATGAGGTTAAACGATGAAGGCATACATAATTACTACGACTGCAACATGTCAAGCCATGTCAGCAGTGTAGGGGGAACTACTGCTTAAAACCAGCTCTTAAACAACGAGATATGGACAAAGCAGTAACAGCACTGGACACATGAGTATCAGAGCTTAGAGGATGGGATACAAGCATTGCTTACAGGCTGTACAAGAAGGATAAGGCAGGGTGGAAAGGGATGGCAGTGCATATTAAAGATAGTTTTAGTGGAGGTGAGTATTTGTACAAGTGTTAGCAACAAACTCGGTTTAGAAATGATTACTAGGGAAAGAGAGTATATAAACATAGCCTAGATTTGCTATACATGTCCACCAAATTCAAAACAAGAAAATAACTGAATAAAATAGGATGTAAAAGATGGTTAATAGCAGGCATTTTATCATACCAGAAATGAAACAGATCAGTGGTACATTACTGTTAAACACAACTACACAACTCGGATCATAATGGACATTATTCTGAACTTAATGCTTTTGCTAGGACTAAAACATATCCTACACCTAAATACCACCTACTACAAATAAGTTGCATGTAGCTGAACTGATACAACAAAGAGGGGGCAGTAACCACTCATAAGCAAGATTATACACTATTCCTTTTAACGAAAACTGTATAGATCTCAAAACAGTACATAGTGGGTTGTGCAGTACATATGGGGTGTGGACACACAAGGGACTGTAAGTAATAAGCTGATAAAATAACTCCTGAGTAGTGTAATACTACCAGGCTGGGAGGTCTATAAAC
The DNA here is from genome assembly GCF_019279795.1 of Protopterus annectens. Lineage (NCBI taxonomy): Eukaryota > Metazoa > Chordata > Ceratodontiformes > Protopteridae > Protopterus > Protopterus annectens. The sequence continues at coordinate 48,675,432 of NC_056732.1, read as the reverse complement.
CTTTTATTAAGGAAGCAAAGGTGATAAAGAAGGATTTAATCGTAAAGAAAAGGAGACAGAAAAACAGCGATGGGGAAAAAACAATAAGAAAAGGAAAATTTATACGAAAATGGTGGCGAGGAAAGAAAGCAAAACGTGAATCCGTTGAAGATTGGAATAAGATGAAAAGATTAATTAGCAAAGTATGACAAACAGAATATAAACAAAAGAGTCTGAGTTTCTTAAAATTCTGGAGATTAAATGCTAACATACTAATTTCAGTATCATGAAAATTGCAAGTGATATTACTGCAAAATTTAAACAAGTAAACCAATAAAACAAAAATCTCACTTAAATTATGTCTGCAGAAGGTCAGAGCTTCCTGCTTCCTCCAAACTAATTTCACAACTACTGAAACTACACAGAGGACTATGACTGTTTAAGGAAACTGCCACAGAAGTAGATGTTCAAGAGTAACCATCACCATGGAGACCTCTTCCACAGACAGATGCTCGATGTCCAGCCAAACTTATTTTATTTTACATTTGTTTACCAGGAAAGTACAACTGGGTGTTTTCCCATTTTCAGCAGAGGCCCAGGAAGAAAAGCTGCAGGACAATTTTTAATATGTAATACACACAATACGTACAAGGCTTACAGGAAGCAGTTCTGAGAGAAATTTAAATTATACAATATAGTTTACATAGATTTAGAAAACATCTTTCCGAACGTAGTGTGGTCAGCAGGTCACATCTCAGAGCACAATGAACATACAGTAAGAAAGTTATACATGACATTTTCTGCTAATGCTCTCACCTAGTGTAGTAGTGATATCAGCTTGTGACTTCATAGAGGTAGAGAGACAGAGTGAAGGGACTGTTGCTAGGGAGAAGGAGGGACTACTGTTAGAGAGAAGGAGAGAGATAAACGGAGTTGGAAAATGACGTAGACTGTGCTAAGTGTGGTAGAATTCTTGACCTAAATTACATAAGTGGAATTTTAGGTTTGTGACAGGGTGGGAGGAAGTGAGAGGATAGGGGATAGGATGAAAAGGTTAGTAGTTGACAACTGATAGATTTCATTTTGTTAAACATCTGATAAAAGTTGTCAGCTGAGAGAATTGTGGTAAAGTATCAAGGTGTGGTTAGAGTTTTTAACCTTCCATACATTGTGCACTTTCTCCCAAATACATGCCACCTTTCACTTTCTTTCTTTATGTGATCTAGTTACAAAGCTTTTCAAAAGTGCCCCCAGGGCATACTCTTATGGCTACAGAACCCCACCACCAACCTGCTCTCTGTCCTCCCAAGCAAGGAAGGCCCTCACATACTGATCTATGACAGATATAAACACCCCAGAAAATCCACAGTCCTTCAAACCATGGCAGGTGTGAGGGGGAAGGTGACCTGACACACCCTGACCTCCGGATGCTCACGACATGTAAGACGGGATGGAGGGATAGAAAACCCTACTGCAACAGTTTGCTAGAACACCTAATATTATGATGTTCCTTACACCACTACATCATGTTCTGCCTATGGATCACTGCTGAAGAAATCGTCACCACAAAGACGATTCTAAAAGTTTTTATTTCCTTGGGGGAGGGCATTGGTAGTTAGGATCTAGCAGCAGACTACAGGAGGTCCTGAAGCATAGCAGTGGCTAAGTCTGCACTACCCTGGACAAAATATTCAGTTGAGATCAATCGGAAAAAGTGCTTACCAAAGACTGGGCAGCCATCCCCCTGATGAAAACAGCAGTAACTGCTGTAACTCTAGTACAGTGCAGCCTACTACATATTTTCAGGGTCTAACACAATGTAATGAAGCTGACCTGCCATTTAGAAAACGTTTTGAAAATGGGTTCTCTTCCTTACCGGATACAAAGAAAACAAAAGTTGCTCAGTCTTTCTAACGTCCTTGGTTTCATGAAGATAATATCTCAAAATGTCTATGAACATTCAAGGAGTGTAATATTCTTTTTCTCTTATTTTATGTTAGGAAAAATACCAACATCTGAACAGATTGGTTCAAAGAAAGTTCTATGACCAGTACAGTGTAAAGGAGGGATTAGTCCATGTACAAGGAAAGCTTTACTTGGACTGGAATCTTGCAGTGCTCCTAGAAAAACTACTTTTATTGCAGGGTACAGCTTGGACTTCTCACCAACAGAAAAGGCCAGGGTATACTGCAGTGCTTCCTACATTTGCTGGGACTAAGCTTGGGTCAGTCAGGTGTTTAAGTAGTGGATAAATGTGGATTTTGTTAAAAACTCGGTGCAATAATAAACCAAAGGTCAAGAAGGTAAACTGAAAATGATAGCCCTTCCCTGTCACTACCCTTATGTACTGCCTGTGTTCCATAAAATGATGTACAGAGATAGGCATCCTTGAGGTCTCCTTAAAAAAGGAAAGCCTAATGGCCTATGAGTGGAATCAGGGCCTGAAGGGTTAGCGACTTGAATGCTGAAATTTTTAGAAACAAACTCAGATTTGAAAGGCCTAGGAGATGTGTCCAGGATCCCACGTCTTGGTACAAGGAAGAGTCTTGAGTAAAACCCATTGGTTTCTTGCCCACTCCCCCACCGGGGTGAATATTTCTGTCAAGAGTGGCTCTACAAAGTCTCTCTGGTCTTTTAGGACTGATGGCAGGCCTTTTTGCTGAGATATGACAATGAAGTCTGCCAATTACTGCACAGGATTAAGGCTCTATTTTTTTTTTAACAAGTTGCTTCCTGCAGCCAAGGGTACAGTGTGCGGTTCCCTCCACCTCTTACTGCCTACTCTGAGACACTGTGGCATTTAACCAGACAATGCTCCTGAGTCATTCCTGAAAAATAACTGTGTTCTGTGGGGTTACCGTGTTAAGTACTATATTAAGTGTAGTAAAGAACTGGAGCTTTTATCCTCTGGAGACCATCTGCAACATTGTTCTGTGCATACGTCTGTCTAATAATGTAACTACAGTTGGTCTCCTTGCCCTTGGGTATAAATGGATGGGAAGACAAGCAGAAGAGTGAGGGTATTTTATTTTTTGGGTCTGGAATAATCACAGGTACTTCCTGGAAGTGAGTTGGGCCCTATGGCCCCTTCAATCTTCCTGCCGCCATTCCCTCCTTAGTGGACATCTTATCCTTAAGCTTTTCAACTCTAGCCTGCCTACAATAATTCTATTGTTTTGTGAAGGAGTTTCTATTGCATGCATGGAGTGGAGTATGGAATGACTTTCACAGACTATGGTCAATCCTTTTAATTCCAGTTTCTTGAACACATTATAATAAGGGAGTCCAAAAAGCATATGCTTACCTAACGTGGTACTAACGTGGTACTGAGGAGATGCAGATTCTCAGAGAGGGACTGAGTCCTCAAGTCAGGAGTGCCTACTGGTGACCGTCCCCACAGCAGCTGCATCAACAGAATCTTACCTACATTTCAAGATGTGCTTACCCAACTGTAGTCCTACTTGGAATTAGTTCATAAACAAGTTTATGGTTTCATCCTGCGCTACCCTACGACTACCCTGGAGTCGCCTGATGACATGTTCATTACATTTCAAAATTAAGATCTGGCAATTAATAACCCCAAAGTCAGGGTTACTAAAACAGTATATATTTTCCAAATCTGTTTAGCAATCTGCTTTCCCTGTCATTGAGAGTGGCACTGTGCCCCCAAAACAGTTTAGTTCCATTACCAAACTTTAGGAACAGAGTATTTGGGTCAAGAATGGAATCTTTATACAAGAACTTATGAGGGCCCTGCACACTATAAAAGCAGCCTACTCTCTCAGGCCATGAGGTTGAAAGTCTAGTTCCAGGGAAGTAGCTTCATAGAGATGCAGGAGACCTTCCTGGAATACAGGCATAGATACAGGTTTGAGTGGCTCACTCACTCCCAAAAGGTTCACATCTCTCTTCTGGAAAGCAAAGGCCTCATGAGACTGGCATTAGAAATGCACCCTCACAAGTAATAGAGGTTCTCTGTGGTGAGTCAGGAGCCGTGGTGCTGTCACCATCTGTTGCATAAGCTAATGTGAGGACATCTGTCACTTGCTGTTCAGTTCCTCCTCCTCATCTGAATCACAGATGTTAGTCTCTTACGGTTAATATCTCCTTCCACCAGGGGGAGGAGGAAGCTGAACTAAAGACAGAGGGTTAATCAGCCTGTGAAGGAACTGCATAAAAGCCTGACCCAGTTTAGCCCAATCTTGTGAGGGAAGCTGGCTGGATCCAAGGAAAACTGACCTGCCAAACCACAGAAGTTTGACCTTGGCAGAGAAATGGGTCTCAGGCATCTGGATCTTGTAGGGCAGACAATGGCTGTGGATTTCTGAACTTGCAGTCTGGGTTTAAACTTCTTGCAAATGCAGTAGTACTATTCCAAGCAAGGTATTTTATTATACACAGAGTACCACAAACGAGTGAAACAATTAAACGTTTTAACTTTATCACCGTGTTTTTCGTTCTATGCTGAACTTCATCAGATTAAGAAAAATTAACCATACCACAAAGTCTTATGTACACTCCCACAAAGACCCAATCAATCACATTTTCTACCCAATTAACAATTTTAAATCTTTTAACAACTTTGCACAATCTAATATCGAATATTTTTACAAAACCGAAAATATATCAAAATAAAACTCATAAAAATATACGTTATAAAAATAAATGTTTTAAAAACAGCACATGAATATATTATTGGGCGGCACAGTGGTACAGCGGTTAATGTTGTCGCCTCACAGCAAGAGGTTCTCCGGTTCGATTCTCGGCTGGGGTGCCTTCTGTGTGGAGTTTGCATGTTCTCCCTGTGTTCGCGTGGGTTTCCTCCCACATTCCAAAGACATGCATCTGGAGCATTTCTCCCCGGGCCTCCGCTGAAAACAGGCTCTGTGGAACCTAGTCGGACATTCCCGGTCAACAAATGTTAAATAAATAAAATAAATAAATAAAATAAATTATGCTTGCGTACATTTAAAATTGAGATGGAAAGGAATCTTTTAATCATTGTAATGCTGCCATCTGCTGACAAAAGAATTAATAAAGGAAGTTATAGTCTACTACAAAAAATCTACGCTACTTACGCAGTGATAAAGTTAAAGCGTTTAATTGTTTTACTTGTTTGTGATGCTCTGCATATAATAAAATACCTTGCTTGGAATATTGGAGCGTACTTAGTGCCTATTTTACAGTTCTAGTGGTTGGTTGGAGTTTTACTCGCTTTGGGCACTGACTTTGTTTTTAACTTTGCGTTTGGTACTCTAAAAATAACTGGGACACTGACCACCCCTTGTTTAAAGACTGATGTGCTGTAGCAGATACTTGATTGACATTTGTTTCAGGTTGGAGTGATCAGACTAGGGTCCAATAGGCTGTGCTTGGGGCCAACAGCATGGCAGCCTTTAAAGGTGCATCCCTGAAGATTTCTGCGGTAGGGCCAGGAACTAGTAAAGTGCCTTCCTGAAGTTGATGCCTTCAGACCTCAGCATCCCATATGAGGTCTCCAGGTAAAGACTTCTGTTATGCTTCACTTCTTCCTTTTTTACAGTCTTAGGATGGAAGCCACGCCAAAATCTCACAGCTGACAATGTCATGCTCTAGACTGAGGCAGTATTAACCACAGTAGTGTCTGCAGAGGACTGGACCGGACATGCGTAGGTGTAGCTGTGCTTTTTCTCTGTGGCATAAAGAAAAAAGTTATGTACTTACCATAATGACAGATTCTTTCATTCATGTCTATCTAATAAACTGTGGATCCTCGAGCTACTTGCCAGATCAGACTTGGCAGCATCAGTTCTCCGGCCTCGAATCTATAACAATTCTCCATCCTATAATGCACCACTTCCCTTAATTACCTTAGATCTCGTTTAATGCCCTAAGACCAAGGTCAGCACAACTTTGCCTGAACAGAAACCAAATGGTCTATAACCAAAGCATCCTTCAAGTCTTTAGGGGAAGGCGGAAGGAGGGAGGGTTGTCATATCAGACAGACATTAATGAAAGAATACATCACTAAAGTGCATAACTTTCATTTCTTATTTATTCAGTCTGTTTGATCTAACATGTGGGTTAGAATCCCAAGCTACAATGTATCCCAGGTGGCCTCATGACAGGATACTCTTCAGGACAGAAGCATCAAAGGATGCTCTTGTCATGAAGCAGCAGTCCAGTTTATAACGAAGGTATGCACGGAAGACCATGTAGCAGACTCATGAATATCAAATGAACAGGCCCTAAAGAAGGCAGAAATAGTAGCAACAGCTCATGCAGAATGAGCCCTTGGTTCATTAGTACAAATGAAGGAAATGCAGTCTGACAGCCACCGCAAAAGTGACACTTTAGAAACGTCCTTGTCTCGTTTGTTAGGGGTAAAGAAGATGAACAGTTGTACATCTTTTCTTAATGGCTTGATTCTCTGAAGTTATAAGCACAGTTGCCTATGCACATCAAAGATATGTAAAAAGTTCTTTCCTTTGTACAATTCGGAAAGAAAAGTGGCAAATGAATTGGCGAAGAAACATTCATTTCAGAAGCCAACTTAGGAAGAATGGACAGATTTGTTCTCAGAGATGCGCTGTCCTTATGGAACACCAGGTAAGGAGGAGATGATGATAGTGCATGGAGTGCCGAAATCCTTCTGGCTGATGTGATGGCTACCTGCAAAATAGTTTTCCAGGAGAGATATTTCAGTTCAACAGAAGCTGATTTGAATGGGAGTCTAGGGAGTGCCTCCAAGATGATATTCAGATCCCAAGGGGGAACCGGATCTTTCATCAGGGATCATAGCAAGAAGAGTCCCTTAAGAAAGGTTTCACAGAGCTTGTGTGAGGTCATTGAATGCTACTGGAAGCCAACATGGAAACTAGAAACAGCAGCCAACTGGCCTTTAACTGCAGGAAAAAAACTAGAGCCAGATTTAAAAAAGGGAAGTAAGAAAACAGAATGTCTGATACTAGAGCCAAGTATGGGTCAATGTTCTGTGGGAAGGTCCTGGATACAAATCTCTTCCATTTGCTGTGATAGAACATATGGGTAGAATACTTTTAAGAGATTAGAATCCTGACTGTGGAACTTATCACTGGCCATCAGTGGAACTGGAGGAACCAAGCGGTTAGTTTCAGTTAGTGCAAATAAGGGTGGGGTTTCCTGGTAGGGTGTGAAATTCTATTTTAAGTGGGATCCAAGAGGCAGGGAGACTATTTAAAGCAAGGCCTTAGAAGGGGAATCACATGCATCTTGGCCAGAAGAGGGTTATGAGGATGACTGTTGCCTTGCACCTCGGTGTCTTCTGCAGAAATCTGGCCATCAAGGGATGAGGTAGGTAACTGTATAGGAGACCAGGGGCCATTACTGAGACACACCATCACTTGGTGGCTGTCCCACAGGAGAAATAATGGAAAAACAGTTGCTGCATTTGCTGTTATACACAGTGGCAAACAGCAGCAAGAAGCGCTCTGACTGAATATCTATCTGACTGATGAGGGACCACTTGACAGGCATGAGAAGATCTCTGCTGAGCCCGTCTACAAAGCAACTGAGTACTCTTGAATTGTGTGTTGTCACTAGAAAGGGGTGCAAAGCTATCATCTATTGCCAAAACCTCACTGCTTCCCAACATAAAGGGTAAGATCTGGTTCCTCCTTGTTTACTGATGTACCAAACTACTGGCATGCTCATTTTATATTGATATCATGCCCTGACAAAGGCAGTCCTGAAATGCCTGCAACACTAGGACAACAACCTTCCACTCAGACATTTCTCTGAATATCGGCCCAACTGTCTTTCCACAGACCTTGGACCATTCTTCCTTTGTATTGCCCCCCCAAAGAAGGATGCATCTGTGGTTACTGGAGTGAAAGATAGGAGGGTCTTTCCACTGTTCAGTTGGAGGATGCAACCACCACAGTAGATGGTTTTGCATGAATCTGTAACAATGATCATCTCGAAGATGGGATGAATGCTTCATATCCAATGCACTTGAAGAAGCCATTGCAAGACCCACATAAGGAAGTGAGCACGGTGAACTATTACGACTGATGATGCCATCAGGCCTAGCACTCTTAGAACCAGGGCTGCCGGAGGGTAGTGGTTGAGAAATGAAGACAGAGGTTTGTACTGTACTGATAGAGTGGGTGTCCAGATGATACCCTATGAAAGTGATTTTCTGAGCAAGATGAAGGCTACATTTTTCTAGGTTCATTGATATCCCCAGGAACTGGCAAATGGACCAGAGGTCTTGCTTAGGAACCAGAAAGAACTTGGAATCAAATCCTGACCCTCTCTAATTTGGTGGGAACGCCTGCATCCTGACCCTCTCTAATTTGGTGGGAACTCCTGCATGGCTCTTCTGGTGAGAGAAGAAGTTCCCTTTTTCTGTAGATTTTGCATGACTGGGTAGAATCTCTGGTAATGGGTTGCTGGGATGGGAAGGAGTTAATAACAATGGAACAGAACAGCTTCTGAATATGATCCCTATTACCCATTTATCTCACATGATGGCTGCCATGCTGCTGGGTAGAGGGAAAGTGAACCTCATGACGGTCTCCAGAGGGGAACAGTCAGGCAGACTTTCACAGATTCTGTAGTCTCCTTTTTGAAAAGGGCCCACAATAATTTGCAGATCCCCTTGGGCTCTAGAACTTCTGGCACTCGGGTGAAGTCACCCCTGACAGAAGGCAAGTCAAGCTGTTCACATGTGGACTTCCAAAACTTGAGCAAAATAAGTGCTTTTTCTTCCCTACTGTAAGATCTCTATGGAAACTTGAGCTTCACTACAACAGCGGAAATGGTCTTACCATCCTGCACACTCTTTTGCATTCTCTCTTTCACAAATGGGCCAAACAAAGATCATCCATCAAACAGGGCATTTGTGAAACATGCTTTAAAGTTACTTGCAAAATCACACAGATGCAGCCATTCATGGTGTCTTACAGCTCTGCAATCCCTGCGGCTCTGGCTGCTCCATCTGCTGCATTAAGCATCAGCAGCATGAAAGGGTTTGTGATACTGGACTGCTTACTCCATACTAAATGAGGCTTTCAGAACAGACAGAGCCTGTTGAGACCAATCTTTCTGAAACCTGTTCATGCGTGTGGCATTGTTCAGAGCTCTCAGTGCAAAGGTGTCTGAAACAAATGCCCACATCTCTAGTCTATCTATTGCCCTGGGTAGTCTATTGAGGGAGTGGACAGAGGTAAAGTCTTCAGAAAGCTCTCTTTTGGTGGTTGTCACCACAACGGTGGAAACTGATTTCAGGAGATCTGTCTAGGGCTATTTGTATTTTGGTGGATGAAGAATTTTATCTGGCTTGTACAAGACTGCCTCACAGGTGTCAGACTACTGCCAATACCTCCAAATTGCCAAGTCTATCAACTTCATGGCTGGTGGGACCACCCAGGATCTAGATGGTGCTGTCCCATAAACCACAAACAATACCACTGTCTCCTGAGAGGGAAGTCAACAACCTAGGCTCCCCTACAGCACATTAGCACTTATATGCCACCCAATGAGACATCCTCAAGATGTGACTATGGAGATCTCTCTCTCTCTCAATTCTCTGAGTCGGTATCCAAGGTGGGGGACTCAGACGGGCAGTATACGAGCGTTCTCTTGCACATCCTCTTCTTTGGTACGTGGGGGGAGGTGTCATCTGATTCCTCAGAGGACTGAAGCAACTTTTAAGCAGATGGTTTGAAGCTTACTGAACGTCTCTGACCAAGGAACATCCAATGAGAGGACAAGAGGGATGGAGGGAGGGAGGAAGGATCATGGGGTGGAATCACAACTAATGGCACCTGTGGATTCAGTCTCTTTGCAGGGATGGCTGTCCTTCCTGCAGATCAATGTGTGTGTATGTACCTTTAAGAGGCTATCCAAGGGCTTGTACAAGTGTATAAATACTGAGCACGTGCGAGCCTGACTGCCATTTTGTAGTAAGCTGTTGAGATGTAAGCATGTATGTCTGTAAGGTCTGTCTGTTAATCATGGAATCATAGATTAGTACTAGGCTAACTGCTCTTGAGCACCATTTTAAGCCTAGCCAATTACCCCATGTGAGAATCAAACCCTGCACCTTGTATCTGTATGGTAAACACCTTAACCACTATGCTAACCACCCACCTGTTTTTATTTTATGATGCTGCTATCCATCCTGATGTGTTTCTATGTATTAAAGCATCTAAACAAAATTCCCCGCCTGCTTGTCATCTGTATTAGGGAGAGATGAGCGATATTTCCCAACACCTGAAAAGCCAAACCAACCTCCAATTGATTTGAAGATACTACTCCAGCTGTCAAGATCTAGTCGTCCCTTCGGAGAAGTGGTCACAGCAGCTGGAGAGATTCCTGAAGTCATGAAGGTGTAAAACCCTGATGAGGGAATTGGAACAGAGGACTCAAAGGAGAAGGAACACTACCAATGAAGCCAAGGGCAATGGCCCCGATGGAGCTGAATTTGACATCCCTTGTCCTCAGGTCCACGACTCCATCAGCTTCAACACGGCCAAAGTCAAATGACTTCGAGTCAATATGATCTGGTTGTAAGGCCACAGGTTTCAACAGAGCTTCGTTTCCAAAATGACTGCAGCAAAAGTCAAACCAGTGAAGAAACTATAAGTGCAGGCATTTGGGTTGGTCTGACCACCTATCAATGCTGAAGGGGACAGAATTACCCCCCATCTCTGTGTCTTCAGAAATATCTGCATCAGATGGTCTAAGTTGGCCTCCAGATGACTCCTATAAGACCTAAGGACATGATAGAAAGTGCTGAGGAAGGTCTAGATGTGGGGGGGGGGGGGGGGGGGACTGTTCCAATTTTTCTGAAGTTGGTAATTTCTTAGTCAAGTCTTATAAAGTAAGGGGATCTAAGGCTTACGAATCTGGAGGTGGCATATATGCTGTAAGTGTAGGCCCTGTGCTCCTCGAATCATGAAACCTTCGGAGCAGAAGTTGGAGTTGAGGATTCAGCATGTCTCTTTCTTGGAATAGAATCCTTGTACTTCATAGGTTTCTCTGAAGCTTCTCTGATTCAGTTGATTCTGGAGGCCCAGGATAAGTTATTTTCCTCCTGTCCACCAAGGCTCTCAGCCCAAACCTGCACATATTTTGCAGCTGACTGACAAATGGGGAACACCCAAACAGACTAAATACAGATAATGGAGATCTTATGGAAAAATTTGTGTCCGCACATGGAACACTTTTTGAAGCTGCATTTCTTCTCCATAAAAGCAGCAATAAGAAATGTTCAATATCGAGAGACTACTCATTGCACTGATACTGAAAATCAAACACTTGTATATGAGATGCAACTATCACTAACGCAAGTGAAAGCACAGCACAAACAGTTTCAAGTAAATTAACAGTTTGCAGATAATCATCTGCCTTAACAACTAATATGTCTAAACTTCAATCTGAGGAAACAAGTTTAACGATGTCTGGGAGGTCCGCCATGAGGACGGGGACTACTGCTGAAGAAAAAAGTGAAAAGGAGAAGCCCGACGGCACAAACTCTAAAAATGCTATTAAACAGAATCAGTCTGTAGGGCAAAGTAGGATGTACAGTGGATATAAAAAGTGTACACACCCCTGTTAAAATGCCAGGTTTCTGTGATATAAGAAATGAAACCACAATAAATAATTTAAAAACTTTTCCCACCTTTAATGTAACCTGTACAATTCAACTGAAAAACAACCAAATCTGTTGGGGGGAAAATATAAAAAACTTACAATGAACTGGTTGCATAAGAGTGCACATCCTTAAACTAATACTTTGTTAAAGCAACTTTTGATTTAATTACAGAATTCAGTCTTTTTACATAGGAGTCTATCAGCATGGCACATCTTGACTTGGCAATATTTACCCACCCTTCCTTGCAAAAGCACTCCAAATCTGTCTGATTGTGAGGGCATTCTTGTGCACAGCCCTCTTCTGGTCACCCCACAGATTTGCTATTGGATTTATGTCTGGGCTCTGGCTGGGCTATTCCAAAACTTTAATTTTCCTCTCGTGAAGCCATTCTTTTGTTGATCTGGATGTATGCTTGGGGTCACTGTTGTACTGAAGGGTGAAATTCCCCTTCATCTTCAGCTTTCTAGCAGAAGCCTGAAGCTTTGGGGCCAAAAGTGACTGGTACTTGGAACTAGTCATATATTTCCCCCACCTTGACTAAAGCCCCAGTTCCAGCTGGAGAAAAGCAACCCCAAAGCATGATACTGCCACCACCATGCTTCACCGTGGGGATGGTGTTCTTTTAGTGATGCAAAGTGTTGTTTTTGTGCCAAATGTACCTTTTGGAACTGTGGCAAAAATGTTCAACCTTGGTCTCATCAGATCAGAACACATTTTCCCGCATGCTTTTGGGAGGCTTGAAGTATTGTTCTGCAAATTTTAGCCGGGCCTGGATGTTTTTCTGTTCAAGAAAAGGCTTCCGTCTTGCAACCCTATCCCATAGCTCAGACAAATGGAGAACACGGGAGATTGTTGTCACATGTAGTACACAACCAGTACTTGCAAGAGATTCCTGCAGCTCCTTCATTGTTGCTGTAGGTTTCTTGGCAGTCTCCCTGACCAGTTTTGTCTTGTCTTTTCGTCAATTTTGGAAGGACTTCCAGTTCTTTGCAAGGTCACTGTTGTCCCATGTTTTCTCCACTTTTTGACGACTGTCTTTACTGTGTTCCATGGTATATCCAATGCTGTGGAATTTTTTTTGTACCTTTCTCCTGACTGATACCTTTCAACAATGTGATCCCTTTGATGCTTTGTAAGCTCTCTGCGAACCTTGGCTTTTGCTGCAGTAGGCAATTGAGTAAATGTCAGGAAAATCCTACTAGGACAGCTGAACTTTATTTGGGGCTAATCAGAGTCTCTTTAATTGATGACAGGTGTGTACCCAAGAAGACTGAATGCTGTAATTAAATCAAAAGGTGATTCAACAAAGTATTAGTTTAAGGGTGTGCACACTTATGCAACTTGTATGTTTATTTTTTTTATATTTCTCTCCCTAACAGATTTGTTTTTTTAACCGAGTTGTACAGGTTATAGGTCACCACTAAAGGTGGGAAAAGTTTTGAAATGATTTACTGTGGTCTCTTTTTTTATATCACAAAAACCTGGCATTTTAACAGGGGTGTGTAAGCTTTTTATAATCACTGTATATATACACATACACACAACAAATAGTGAGGTGGGCACTTGGCTGCAAATTGATCATGTTCTTTCACTAAAGAGATTAACAAAATCTTAAGTGGCGGGTTATGGGATGAAGAATTCTTAAAGGGGCTTGAGGGTGGAATACTAACGCAGCAGATTCAAATCCTACTAGCTGCTTGAGGACCTTCATGACAAACTGGACAGACTGATGAACAGGATCCCTTGTTTTAAAACCTCCACGTGAGAAACGGGTCTATGCTAGGCACAGCTGTTTGGAATCTGCTACCTGGAAAAGTGAGGCAGCAAAAGACCCTCAATTATTTAGAACTGTTTAAAAGCACTAAACACTTATTTCCGTGGCACAGCTAATCCTTACAGCTCACAACTGCAGTCGCATATTTCATGTGAAGACATACTTTTAGGTTCATAGGTAGGTACTAGACTATCGGCCCAAGTAAGCCTAGCCAACAAGGTTTCCTGGCTTACGCCACCCAAGAAAGTTAATTTCCTGTGCCCTTGTCGAGCCGAGACACAGAAGTGATCCCCAAGGTGTATTTGCTATTTTTCATCCACTTATCAAGATTTTGCTTGAAGAGTGCTAATGAGGAACTTTGCTTGACATAAATGGGTAGCTTGTTCCAGAGTATAGGAAGTCTCTGGGACAGAAATCCATCCCTCCAGCATGTCCTGTTTATTGTGGTGACAAGGTTTAGGTCCCTAGAGTGTGTAGCTTGGAGGGATTGGGATTTCTTTAGCTGTAGCATGTCCAACAGCTCTGGGTTTGACATAGCTTTATATGTTAGGCAGAGATCTCCTCAGAGTAGGTGATATGCTACAGAGTAAAGCTGGAGTTTTTTGAGACTGTCAGTGTAAGGCATCTGTCTGAGGCCAGTAATCCTCTTTGTGAGGTACTTCTGTGGCCTTTCCAGCTGCTGTAGATGTCTTGTGAGGTACATTCCAAAAGGGGCGTTGTACTCTATAATGGGTCTAATGAGTGCCGAGTAGAGGGGAACAATGACCTCTTTTTTCCTGGATGAGAACCCTTTTGTGATGAGGTATGCCACACACAGAAGGATTTCCTGACTACTGTGGTGATGTGATTATCCAAAGTGAGACTACTGTCCACCTGGGTCCCAAGGTCTCATCACACATTCAGCGTTAAGGAGACCGCTGTTTATGTTGTAGTCAATGGGTACACTGTTTTTACCAAAGGGGATGACAATGCACTTTTTGGCATTGAGCTTGAGGCCATGCCTCTGACACCAGGCATCTGTCTCAGTGAGACCCTTCTGTAGGATGTCCACATCATTTGGGGACTCTACTATGGCTCCTAGTTTGCAGTCATCGGCGAACTTCATTAGCCAGAGGCCTTCTGTGTTAGCCTGTACTTCAGAGAAGTAGATACCAAACAGGAGAGGTCCCAGGACTGAACCCTGTGGTACTCATGGGTTCATAAATTGGTACTAGGCTATCGGCCCTAGGGCCTAAGCAAGCCTAGCCATAACAATTCCCTGGATATTTCTTCCCACAATATTTACTTCTCTGGACCCCTGTCTAGCAGGGTGACTGACATGATCCCCAGGGTGAATTTCCCATCTCTCATCCAATCATCAAGGTTCCTTTTGAAGAGGGCCACTGAGGTGCTTTGCTTGACATGTATGGGCAGTCTATTCCAGAGTATGGGGAGTCTCTGGGTCAGGAACCTATCCCTCCAGCATGTTTTGTTCATTGTGATGACAAGGTTGAGATCCCTGGAGCGTGTGGCTTTGAGGGATTGGGATTTCTTTAAGTGGAGCATGTTCAACAGCTGAGAGTTTGACATGGCCTTGTATGTTAAGCAGAGATCGCCTATGAGTAGACGATATGCCACAGAGTATAGCTGGAGTTTTTTTTTTAGACAGTTAGTATAGGACATCTGCTTTAAGCCTGTGATTCTTTTAGTGAGATATTTCTGTGGCCTTTCCAACTGCTGCAGATGTCTTGTGAGGTACATACCAAATGGGGCATTATACTCTATAATGGGTTTAATGAGGGATGAGTACAGTGGGACAATGACCTCCTTTTTTTTCTGGATGAAAAGCCCTTAGTGATGAGGTGTGCCACATAGAAGGATTTTCTGACTGTTGTGGCGATGTGGTTATCGAAAGTGAGACCACTGTCCACCTGTGTCCCCAAGTCTCTCATCACACTTTCAATGTTTAGTGTCCTGCCACCTATGTGGTAATTCATGGGTACATGTTTTTTTCCAAAGGGGATAACTATACATTTCTTGGCATTAAGCTTGAGCCCATGGCTCTGGCACCAGGCATCTGTTTCTGTAAGGCCCTTTCGTAGAATATTCACATCATTTGTGGATTCAATAATGGCTCCCAGTTTGCAGTCATCTGCAAACTTTGTTAGCCAGATTCCCTTAGTGTTGGCCTGTACTTCAGAGAAGTAGATGCCAAACAAGAGTGGTCCCAGGACTGAACCCTGAGGTACTCCACTTGTCTGGAGCTGGATTTGGAGTCTGCTACTTTTATAGTCTGGGTTCTGACAGTAAGCCAGTTGGCAACCCATCAAGTGACATAAGGATTTATGCCCAGCTTAGTAAGTTTATCTATGATTCCAGACTGGGGGATGGTGTTGAAGGCCTTGGCGAGGTCCAGATAGGCTCTGTGGACTGCCTTACCCTCGTCCACAGCTCTGGAGACTGAGTCGAAGAAGTCAATCAGATTCAGGAGACAAGATCGGTACTCCACTTGTCACTGGTTTGAAGTCAAATTTGGAGTCTGCAACTTTTACAGTGTGGGTTCTGTCAGTGAGCCAATTGGCAACCCATCTTGTGACGTAGGGATTTATGCCTAGTTTAGTGAGTTTGGCTATAATTCCAGAATGGGGGATGCTGTTGAAAGCCTTGGTCAAGATAGGATGTGTGAACCACCTTACCCTCATCTACGGCTTTGGTGACTGCCTCAAAGAAGTTGATCAGGTTCAAAAGGCCTGATCTGCCTTTCAAAAACCCGAAATGGGTGGGGTCCAGAGTTTGGAGGTTACCAATGTCTTTAAGAGTTCCATGATGATATGTTCCATGGCCTTGCAGACCAGGCTTGTCAGGCTAATACGACAATAGTTCCAGGATCAGTGGTGGCTCCCCCTTTGTGGAGTGGGATAACTGTTGCTATGAGCCATTCAGTGGGCACAAAGCCTAACGCGAGACTATGATTGAACATGGTGCTTAGGTGGGGAGCTAGTTTGTGTAAAACCCAGCCTGGGATGTTGTCCGGTCCCATGGATGCTGTGTGTTTGGTTTTAGAGAGTGCAGCTTTTACCTGCATAGATGTGATTATAGGGACTCTGCATTCTTCCTGTATAGATATGGGCCATTTATGGGGTGAGAGGGGGGTAAAGTTAGCACTGAACCTATCTGCCAGGATGTTGGCAATATCAGTCAGTTCTGTAATTTTTGTGCCGTTGTGCTGTAACTCAGAGATATCTGGTTGTTGCCATTGAGATTCTTGACATAGCTATAGAATGCTTTGTGGTCGCCCTTAGAATCAGTGGCGATTTTGTTTTCGTAGCTAGCTTTGGAGGATCTTATAAGGGATCGCAGCTTCTTACTGAGGCTGACCAGGGAGCTCCCTCCACTCATGAGATTTTACTCTTTTGCAACAGTTTCTTCCTTCTGTTGTAGAGTTTGTTTATGGCAGGGGACCACCAGATAGGCTTCCTTTTTTTGGAGGATAGCGTCTTGGGATAGCACAATCCATGCACTTGTGTAAGTGCGTATAGAGTGCATTTGTGTAGGTTTCAGTGTCGTAACTGTATTGTCCATCTGCATGGGTGTCATGAAGTTCGCCACTTCTGTCTTAAGAAGCATGAAGTTGGCTTTGGAGAAATTTTTTACCATGATTTCCTTAATGGTGGGTGGGGCGGGATGTGAATATCTAGGGTAATTAGCTTATGGTTGGATATGACCAACGAGTTGCCTACAGGTGTGGAACACCAGTCAGTCACTCATGTTGGTAATGTCTAGGTCTACGATACTGTTGCCCCTGATGGGGGTGTGGATAAGTTGATCCAGGTCACTGGAATTTATGAATTCCAGAAAGCGTTGAGTGAAGGAGTTGGTAAATGAGTAATTTTCCCAGTTAATGGTGGGGTAGTTGAAATTTCCCATTATCAGGGTGTTTGTTTGAACCCCAAAATTTTCCAGTATATCAAGAAAAAAGGAGTGGGAATCCTGGGGCATGGTGGGGGAATCAGTAACAAACTACAATTTGGATTGCAGTTTTGCCCAGAGTTAGTTGCACTTGGATAACCTCGGATGCATTATACTGCTCAACTAGTCTGGAGGTGTGGATGTTCTTAATGAATACGGACATACCTCAGTCTTCGTTGTTCTGGTCCAGGTTAGATGGCCGAAAAGTGTGGTATGAGTTATAGGTTCATAGGTTCATACTAGGCTATCTGCCCTAGGGCATTTATAAGCCTAGCCAGAGTGTGTTTGGCTTTCGCCACCCATTTTAAATTAATTTTGCTATGCCCTTTTTCGAGGTTAGTATACTGTGCCTCTGTCTAACAGTGACACAGAAGTGATACCCGGGGTAAACTTACGATCTCCCATCCACTCATCAAGATTCCTCTTGAAGAGAGTCAATGAGGGACTCTGCCTAACCTGGACTGGGATTTAATTCCAGAGTGAAGGGAGCCTCTGCGTTATGAATCTGTCCCTCCAGCATGTCCTATTTATTTCAGTGCTGAGGTTCACGTCTCTCAAGCGAGTAGCTCGATGGGATTTGGATTTTCTGAGGTGCAGCATGTCCATTAATTTCGGATTGGACATGGCTTTATACGTCAGGCACAGATCGCCTCTGAGCAGGCAGTATGCCACTGAGTAGAGCTGGAGTTTCTTTAACCGGGCAGCATATGGCATCTGCTTGAGCCCTTTGATCCTCTTGGTGAGGTAGTTTTGGGGTCTTTCCAGTTGCTGCAGGTGTCTGGTAAGGTACATCCCAAATTATGGGCCTGATGAGGGATGAGTAAAGAGTCACGATGACCTCCCCTGATCTAGATGTGAATCCCTTCATGATTAGGTGGGCTATATAAAATGTTTTTCTAACCCACGTGGTTGTCAAATGAGAGATTGCCATCAACTTAGGTCCCCAGGTCCCTAATTACTTCTTCTGTACTTAATGGATTACCACCTATGTGGTACTGTGTGGGCACTTTGTTTTTGCCAAAGGGGATGACTATACACTTTTTGGCGTTTAGCTTGAGGCCATGGCTCTGGCACCAGTTGTCTGTTTCTATGAGGGCCTTTTGGAGGATGCTTGTGTCGGCTGGAGAGTCGACTATGGCGCCCAGTTTGCAGTCATCTGCGAACTTGGTCAGCCACAGTCCTTCCATGTTGGCCTGTACCTCCGAAAAATATATACCGAACAATAGAGGTCCCAGGACTGAGTCTTGTGGGACACCACTTGTAACTGGTTTGGAGTCTGACATGGCTCCAGCAATTCTAACCATGTGGGTTCTGTCCTTGAGCCAGTTTGCAACCCATCTAGTGTCATAGGGGAAGCTGGTGAGCTTATCTATAATGCCCGAGTGGGGTATTGTATCGAAGGCTTTTGCGAGGTCCAGGTAGGCTGTGTGGACCACCTTCCCCTCGTCAATTGCCTTGGTGACTGTTTCAAAGAAATCGACCAGGTTTAAGAGGCAGGATCTGCCCTTAAAGCCAAACTGGGTAGGATCCAGTGTCTGTAGGTCCCCAATATCTATTTATGAGGTCCATGATGATCCTTTCCATAGCTTTGCAGACCAAGCTAGTCAGGCTTATGGGGCGATAGTTTCCAGGATCCGTTGAGGCACCACCTTTGTGGAGAGGGACCACTGTTGCTGTACGCCACTCTTTGGGTACATATCCTGTAGTAAGGCTGAGACTGAACAGTAGTTTTATGTTTGGGTTTAGCTCTTCTTGGAGTTAATGTAGGACGCAGCCCGGGACACCGTCTGGTCCCATTGATGCTGTGCTTTTTGCTTTGGAGAGGGCGGCTCTTACCTGAGCATCTGAGATGTCAGGGGGCAGCACTCTGCTGGGATAGATATTTGCCCTTTTGGGGGGGGGGGGGGTTTGCACTGAACCTGTCAGCTAGGATGCTGGCAATGTCTGTGGGTTCGGTGTATTTTTTGTCATTTTGGACTAATTCTGAGTATATCTGGGAATTCCCACCCAGGTTCCTAACATAACTAAAGAAACCCTTGTGTTTATGCTTAGTGTCCTGTGCAATTTTTCACTCTAAGCGGGCCTTAAGCGATTTTATGAGTGTCCGTAGTTTTGCTAATACTAATCAGAGATGCCTTCCCTTTTTGGGATTTTGCTCTATCATGTAGTAGCTTCCTCCTTCTATTGTATAGTTTGTTTATGGCTGGGGTCCACCAGACAGGACGTCTGCCTTTGGAGGATTGGGTCTTGGTTTTATTTGGGATTGCATGATCCATGCATTCCTGAAGGTGTTCATAGAATGCGTTTATAAAGGATTCTGCGGTCTGGGCCATATTTTCCACAGGCCGGGGCTTTGAAGGATTCCACCTCGGTTTTGAGGAGTGTGAAATTTGCTTTAGAAGTTTTTCACTGTGGTTTTCTGGGCAGGGGTGGTGTCGGGATGTGAATATCCAGTGAGATTAGTTTATGGTCTGATCTTACCAGTGAGGGATACACTTCTGGTCTGGAGCATAGAGTCCCCATGTTGGTGATGATCAGGTCCAGCATGTTTTCCCCTCTTGTGGGAGTGGTAACAAGTTGTTCCATAGCATTTGAGTTTATAAATTCTAGGAACCTTTGGGCTAGGGTGTTGGAGCTAGAGTAATGCTCCCAGTCTATGTTTGGGTAGTTGAAGTCGCCCAATATAATGGTGTTTGGAGAGACCTTCATATTTTCCAGTGTTCTCAGGAAGGCAGAGTGGTCTGTAGCAGGCTATAAACTGGAAGGCAGTTTTACCCACTGTTAGTTGCACATGGATAGTCTCTGATGCTTTGTGCTATGCCATCAACCTGGAGGTGTGGGTATCTTTGATGAATATTGATACTCCCCCTCCTTTTGTGGTTCGGTCCAAGTTTTGGGGCCGAAAAGCATGGTATGAGGTATAACCTGGTAGTGCTGGGGTGCTCTCTGGAGCCTTGAACCAGGTTTCTGTTACTGCACAGATATCGATGTTCTCCATGCTAAGGAGCGTTCAATAGTAAAAGGTCAATTAATTAGGGCAGCCAGAATGACTACACTTGAGTCCGACTTCCATGAGGAATGTGAATATTTGATTTGCATGTTCCAACAGCGGGGTTACCCCGACCATTCAGTTCGATCTTTAGTGGGTGAAGTAATGGACATAAGACAAAGTGGATTTGTGGAACCTATACTTCAGATGGACACCACAAACCACACTACTGAATCCCATATCACTTCTAGTAATTCTCACTGTGAGCAAGTGACAATTCAAGAGAGGGATTCTAACTTTAGCGGCAGTGTTATCACCACCTTTAGTACTGATAGCGATATGGTGACATTTACTTTATACAAGAACTGGCAGTTTATCACTAATGACGACATACTACTGGATAAATTAGGGCCATCGCCTAAAATTGTATTTAGGAGAGGTTGCAATCTTAAAAACCTCCTTGAAAGTGGGGGTAATTTTAACATGTACAGGCACACTGGGATGACTACATGTGGTAGTTGTAAGATGTGCAGGTTTGTTGAAGTAGGGGACACATTTTGTATTAATGTAGTTGTAAGATGTGCAGGTTTGTTGAAGTAGGGGACACATTTTGTATTAATGTAGTTGTAAGATGTGCAGGTTTGTTGAAGTAGGGGACACATTTTGTATTAATGTAGTTGTAAGATGTGCAGGTTTGTTGAAGTAGGGGACACATTTTGTATTAATGTAGTTGTAAGATGTGCAGGTTTGTTGAAGTAGGGGACACATTTTGTATTAATGTAGTTGTAAGATGTGCAGGTTTGTTGAAGTAGGGGACACATTTTGTATTAATGTAGTTGTAAGATGTGCAGGTTTGTTGAAGTAGGGGACACATTTTGTATTAATGTAGTTGTAAGATGTGCAGGTTTGTTGAAGTAGGGGACACATTTTGTATTAATGTAGTTGTAAGATGTGCAGGTTTGTTGAAGTAGGGGACACATTTTGTATTAATGTAGTTGTAAGATGTGCAGGTTTGTTGAAGTAGGGGACACATTTTGTATTAATGTAGTTGTAAGATGTGCAGGTTTGTTGAAGTAGGGGACACATTTTGTATTAATGTAGTTGTAAGATGTGCAGGTTTGTTGAAGTAGGGGACACATTTTGTATTAATGTAGTTGTAAGATGTGCAGGTTTGTTGAAGTTGGGGACACATTTTGTATTAATGTAGTTGTAAGATGTGCAGGTTTGTTGAAGTAGGGGACACATTTTGTATTAATGTAGTTGTAAGATGTGCAGGTTTGTTGAAGTAGGGGACACATTTTGTATTAATGTAGTTGTAAGATGTGCAGGTTTGTTGAAGTAGGGGACACATTTTGTATTAATGTAGTTGTAAGATGTGCAGGTTTGTTGAAGTAGGGGACACATTTTGTATTAATGTAGTTGTAAGATGTGCAGGTTTGTTGAAGTAGGGGACACATTTTGTATTAATGTAGTTGTAAGATGTGCAGGTTTGTTGAAGTAGGGGACACATTTTGTATTAATGTAGTTGTAAGATGTGCAGGTTTGTTGAAGTAGGGACACATTTTGTATTAATGTAGTTGTAAGATGTGCAGGTTTGTTGAAGTAGGGGACACATTTTGTATTAATGTAGTTGTAAGATGTGCAGGTTTGTTGAAGTAGGGGACACATTTTGTATTAATGAAGTTGTAAGATGTGCAGGTTTGTTGAAGTAGGGGACACATTTTGTATTAATGTAGTTGTAAGATGTGCAGGTTTGTTGAAGTAGGGGACACATTTTGTATTAATGTAGTTGTAAGATGTGCAGGTTTGTTGAAGTAGGGGACACATTTTGTATTAATGAAAGCAAGTACAAGTTAAAGTTCAAACTGCAATGTAATTCCAAACTAGTGGTGTACATTGCTAGATGTGTGGGCTGTCCGGCATTCTACGTGGGCAAAACTGAACGTAGAATGTGGGACTGAATTTACGAACATACCATGCAATTTCCATCAATAAAACTGATAATCCTTTAGCTAGACACACAACTTTAAATGACGGACATAAATTTGTTTTTAAAGCAATAGATCAGATAAAAGTTGATATTAGAGGGGGGCCCCTTTAATTTACTATTAGAGGAACGTGGGGGGGGGCCTTTAATTTAGTATTAGAGGAACGTGAATTAGCATGGCAAATGCATTTTCTTTTCCAGGTCTAAATGATCTTGAAACATAGCATGCTTATTAAAACTCAAAAGTCTGAAAAGGTAATTAAGTTTCAGACTTTTTAGTATGCATTGACAGCAATGTGCAAGTTAGTCAAACTAGTACATCATGTATATTGTCTCCTTTCAAAGACGTTGTTTTTATTGTACATGTATACACACATATATATATATATATATATATATATATACATACATACATACACACATTTTTATTTCCAGTTTATTTTATTCTTTACTCTACTTTATCAATGTTTTATTACTGAGTCAAAGTAACAGAGTTTAATATATATTTTTTTAGCTTTAATTAATGAAGCTAATTTGTTGTGACGTTTTTTCAGCTGACATGAGCACCATGTGACTGAGTTCGCCATTTAAATAATGTAGTTTGAAACTTTGAAAAGTTTTTTCTGAGGAAGTTGCTGTATACCAGCGACGAAAAGCGCTTCAAAATAAATGTGGTTGTTTTATATTACATGCACGGCGTTTGGGCTTAACTTCTTCACTCGGAGCTTTAACTGGATAATTTTTGAAGTTTTATTCTATAATAACAAAAAAAAGTTTGAAATGTGTTCACAATTATTTTAAAACTAACTGAAGTTTAAGACTTTCCAGTATGCAAAATCTAAACACCAAAAGCAAACAATGTGCCAAACCAGTTTTAAAAATAAGCTCCACACACTTTCCCCACATTAAACTACACAAAATAACATTTAACAGCACTTGAAATTATATTTTCACGTCAGACAGTATGTAAACTCTCTTCAGTACATTCAAATCTGCAGTAAAATTGTGATCTGACGTTAAAAACATACAGCAGTCATTCATAAAACAAATAATGTACATATGCTAAAAAAAAAATCCAAATTTTGCAATATTTTTCTCTCAAAAGATGAAAAAAGGGCAGAATAACAATAATAAAGACAGGTACAATTAACATGTAGTTCTGACTGCACGAGATGGCCTCAGTAACAGTAAAACAAGCATCTGTCAAAGAAAGAAGCCAAATAAATACTGCTACAAGCAGAAATTCCCACAGGAATTAATGGAAAAGGTAAACTATTAAAATATTTAATAACTCATCTAATAATAAAATGAGAAGGGGGTCCCCAAATGGGGCTTATCTGAGCAGTAAGCTGGAAAAATCAGCAACAGATCTTATAAAGAGAGTCAGAGGACTTTCATATTTGGATGGCAGAAAAATACTGAGCACTCGCTTCATGTGACAGCTAAAGGCTTCCCACTAAGGATGTGCTCATTCAGTCAGCTGTCACAAAAATAGTGAGCACTCGCTTCGTGTGACAGCTAAAGGCTTCCCACTCAGGATGTGCTCATTCAGTCAGCTGTCACAGAAATACTAAGCACTCGCTTCCTGTGACAGCTAAAGGCTTCCCACTCAGGATGTGCTCATCCAGTCAGCTGTCACAAAAATACTGAGCACTCGCTTCGTGTGACAGCTAAAGGCTTCCCACTCAGGATGTGCTCATTCAGTCAGCTGTCACAGAAATACTGAGCACTCGCTTCCTGTGACAGCTAAAGGCTTCCCACTCAGGATGTGCTCATCCAGTCAGCTGTCACAGAAATACTGAGCACTCGCTTTGTGTAACAGCTAAAGGCTTCCCACTCAGGATGCGCTCATCCAGTCAGCTGTCACAGAAATACTGAGCACTCGCTTCCTGTGACAGCTAAAGGCTTCCCACTCAGGATGTGCTCATCCAGTCAGCTGTCACAGAAATACTGAGCACTCGCTTCCTGTGACAGCTAAAGGCTTCCCACTCAGGATGTGCTCATCCAGTCAGCTGTCACAGAAATACTGAGCACTCGCTTTGTGTAACAGCTAAAGGCTTCCCACTCAGGATGTGCTCATCCAGTCAGCTGTCACAGAAATACTGAGCACTCGCTTCCTGTGACAGCTAAAGGCTTCCCACTCAGGATGTGCTCATCCAGTCAGCTGTCACAGAAATACTAAGCACTCGCTTCGTGTGACAGCTAAAGGCTTCCCACTCAGGATGTGCTCATCCAGTCAGCTGTCACAAAAATACTGAGCACTCGCTTTGTGTAACAGCTAAAGGCTTCCCACTCAGGATGTGCTCATTCAGTCAGCTGTCACAGAAATACTGAGCACTCGCTTCCTGTGACAGCTAAAGGCTTCCCACTCAGGATGTGCTCATCCAGTCAGCTGTCACAAAAATAGTGAGCACTCGCTTTGTGTAACAGCAAAAGGCTTCCCACTCAGGATGTGCTCATCCAGTCAGCTGTCACAGAAATACTAAGCACTCGCTTTGTGTAACAGCTAAAGGCTTCCCACTCAGGATGTGCTCATCCAGTCAGCTGTCACAAAAATACTGAGCACTCGCTTCATGTGACAGCTAAAGGCTTCCCACTCAGAATGTGCTCATTCAGTCAGCTGTCTCAAAAATAGTGAACACTCGCTTCCTGTAACAGCAAAAGGCTTCCCACTCAGGATGTGCTCATCCAGTCAGCTGTCACAGAAATACTGAGCACTCGCTTCGTGTGACAGCTAAAGGCTTCCCACTCAGGATATGCTCATCCAGTCAGCTGTCACAAAAATACTGATCACTCGCTTCCTGACAGCTAAAGGCTTAGGCTCAAATTCTAAACCTACCACCCTAGAACACAAAAAAGGAAAAAAACTAAGGGTAATGCTGCTCAATGCCAGAAGTCTTAATCTCAAGATGCACGCACTCGAGGCCCTTCTCAGTATGGAGAACATCGATGTCTGTGCTGTGACAGAAACCTGGTTCAAGGCTCCTGAGAGCACCCCAGCACTATCAGGTTTCACCTCATATCATGCGTTCCGGCCCCAAAATCCGGACAACACCAAGAAAGGAGGGGGGGGGTGTCCATATTCATAAAGGACACCCACACCTCAAGGTTGGTGGCAACGCACGATGCATCGGAGACCATCCAGGTGCAATTAACCATAGGCAAGACTGCTCTGCAATTTGTAGCATGTTACAGGCCACCTTCTCAAACTCAGGAACCTCACATGGCCTTCCTGAAAACATTGGAGGATAAATGTATCTCCAAACACCATCATACTAGGTGACTTCAACTACCCTAATATAGACTGGGAACACTACTCAAGCCCAAACACTCTAGCCCAAAGGTTCCTGGAGTTCATAAACTCAAATGCCATGGAACAACAAGTCACCATCCCCACAAGAGGAGAAAACATACTTGATCTCATCATCACGAACATGGGATCACAATGTTCAACACCGAAGTATACCCCTCACTGGTGAGATCAGATCATAAACTAATCTCGCTGGAGGTCCTCATCCCGCCCCACCTGAAATAAAAAGACCACAGTGAAAAACTTCTCAAAAGCCGACTTCACACTTCTAAAAACTAGTGTGGTCTCCTTTAAGGCCCCTGAGCCAGTGGTAAACATTACTCAAACCGCTGAATCACTTACAAATGCCTTCTACCAGCACCTACAGGACTGCATGGATCAGGCAATCCCAAACAAAACTAAGACTCTTTGTACCAAAGGCAAGCGTCCAGTCTGGTGGACCCCAGCCATAAACAAGCTCTACAACAAAAGGAGGAAGCTACTACAAGATAGAGCAAAATCCTTGAAAGGTAAGACACCTTTGATCATTATAAGTAAAAACTAAGAGCTCTCATAAAATCATCCAAGGCAAATTTTGAGAGAAAAATCGCCAAGGACTCAAAAGACAATCATAAGGCCTTCTTTAGCTATGTTAGAAACCTAGGAGGAAACTCCCAGATATGCTCAGAATTAGTTCAAAATGATGTGAAGATTACTGAACCTACACACATTGCCAACATACTGGCTGACAGGTTCAGTGCAAACTCCCAAAGGAGAGATATCTATACCAGAGGATTGTAGCCCCCCAAACATCTCCAACACCCAGGTGAGAACTGCTCTCTCCAAGGCAAAAAACACAGCATCCATGGTGTCCTCGGCTGTGTGCTCCACGAACTCAATGAGGAATTAAACCCGCAGTTAGGACAGCTGTTTAATCTTAGCCTCACCTCAGGATACGTACCCAAGGAGTGGCGCACGGCGACTGTGGTCCCACTTCACAAGGGCGGTGCCTCCACCGACCCTGGAAATTACCGTCCCATTAGCTTGACAAGCCTTATCTGCAAAGCCATGGAGAGGATCATAATGGAACTCATAAATAAAGACATAGGGAACTTGCAGACTTTGGATCCAACCCAGTTTGGCATTGTCAAAGGCAGATCATGCCTTTTAAACTTGGTTGACTTTTTTGAGACAGTCACCAAGGCCATTGATGAGGGAAAGGCAGTCCATACAGCCTACCATGACCTGGCAAAGGCCTTCGACACAATACCCCACTCAGGTATCATCGAAAAACTCATCAGCTTGAATGTAAACCCATACATCACAAGATGGGTTGCAAACTGGCTAAGTGACAGAACCCACAGGGTCAGAGTTGCTGGAGCCATGTCAGACTGAAAGCCTGTCACAAGTGGTGTCCCACAGGGCTCAGTCCTGGGTCCACTCTTGTTCGGCATCTACTTTTCTGAAGTACAAGCAAACACAGGAGGGTTATGGCTGACAAAGTTTGCAGATGACTGCAAACTGGGCGCCATAGTCAAAAACACATCTAACACAGATATCCTTCAGAAGGGCCTCACAGAAACGGATAACTGGTGCCAGAGCCATGGCCTAAAGTTAAACGCCAAGAAATGCATAGTCATACCCTTCGGGAAAAACAAGGTTACCCCTAGCTACCATATAGGTGGCAATCCACTGAGCACAGAAGAAGTCATCAGGGATCTGGGGACCCAGGTTGACAGTAGCCTTTCGTTTGACACTCATGTTGCTAAAGTAGTTAGGAAAACCTTCTTCATTGCCCACCTGATCATGAAGGGATTCACATCTAGATCAAGGGAGGTCATCGTCCCCCTGTACTCATCACTCATTAGACCTATGATTGAGTACAATGCCCCATTTGGAATGTATCTGACCAGACACCTGCAGCAGCTGGAAAGGCCCCAAAAGTTCCTCACCAAAAGGATAAAGGGTCTCAAAAATATGTCTTATGCTGTCCGACTGAAAGAACTCCAGCTCTATTCAGTCTCATACCGCTTGCTCAGAGGTGACCTGTGCCTGACATATAAGGCCATGTCAAACCCAGATTTGATGAATATGCTTCACCTCAAAAAATCTAGATCCCTCAGAACCACAAGGGCGGGAGACAAACCTTGACACGGTTATTAATAGAACATGCTGGAGGGACAGATTCATCACCCAGAGACTCCCTATGCTGTGGAACAAAATCCCGGTACATGTGAGGCAGAGCACCTCGCTGGCCTTGTTCAAGAGGAATCTTGACCAATGGATGGGAGATCGCAGATATACCCCAGGGATTACTTCAGTGTCATTGCTTGACAGAGGCACAGCAAAATAATAGGCATGGTTTTATTCAAACTAAAGGGGTGACGAAAGCCACATAACTATGGGCTAGGCTTATA
The DNA here is from genome assembly GCF_019279795.1 of Protopterus annectens. NCBI lineage: Eukaryota > Metazoa > Chordata > Ceratodontiformes > Protopteridae > Protopterus > Protopterus annectens. The sequence goes on along the minus strand of NC_056732.1, from coordinate 48,647,429 downwards.
AATGCCCTTGGGCAGATAGCCTAGTATGAACCTATGAACCTATTCCCACTCAGGATGTGCTCATCCAATCAGCTGTGGGTGAGTATTATTTACTGGTACATAAGAATAACAATAAAATAATTTAAACCAACAAAATGACTCATTCTGAAGTGTCATGAACTGTTTTCTGACATTTGCTGAACACTTATGTGCAAGTGTCTGTTCATTCAGCCACATATGGAAGTCCTAACAACCAAATGTTGTTGGCGGCATTTGAAGAGCAGTATAAATATGTCTTTCTGGTCTCAATGCAGTACTCACAAAACACAGAATTCAAAGGGACATATTCCACACTTTTAACAGCTCTGTTTTACTGTCAAACATTTAAATACAATTCAGATCGCACAGTAAACGTACAGCAATCATGCAGAGTTCACACAACACCCCTGAAAGCTAGACCCACCTTGCGCTGATACTGGCTCATCTTCATCGTCATCTGGTGGTGGCGGGCCTGGTGGCGTTCTTGGACCTTTTGGTGGAGGTCGAGGAGGACTGCCAGTGAATTGGTCATCCTTTTCTCTTTCGCCATCTAAACAGAAAATAAAAATAAACAGATGCATCTTAATTTCCACAGTTAAACAGACGTGCTAGAAATTTCCACAGTTAAACAGACGTGCTAGAGTGAGGATTCATATCAAGATGACAAACAACAAGGTGTACTCTTGATACAAGGACAAGGCACCAGGCTACAAAACTCAAGCAGTTGCCTGCTTCTGGCTAATACCTAGGTAATGGTGGTCAAGAACAGACGGGGTAAAGATCACCCCCACCTCTAACCTTCCCCCCTCAAGAGAATAACAAACTGTACAGCAAGGTAGCAAGCAGGCAATGCTACAACAAGGAGAAAACTAGCCATTTACCTGGGGGGCGGGGGGGTAATGCAGGGAAGTAGATGTGCTTACCCCTACAATTAAATCAGTGCATATCTCCCCTCCCCACACACACAAAGATCCATTTCCTAAAGTATTTTTTTATGATTTATTTATAACTTGCTTTGGAAAGGGGAGAAGCAGAAAGACTGAATGTTGTATACACCTCCACTGACAATTAACAGCTGGATTAAAGTTATTGGTACTGTAATGCTAAATCTGAAGACGAGCTTCAACTGTAGGGTACACTGGGCTTCTTGCTTGAAAAAGTTGTTTATCCCCCCCTCCTCCAGTTCCTTTATGGTATGAATACCACGAATGAGAAATGGAAAGAGACCGAGCTTTAGCCATACAGCCAGTTTTATGATCGTTTCCCATTATTTTCCTATCTTATGTTATTAGGCAAGGACATGCTGGATGACATGATGAAATTCATAGCTGGGTTTCTTGGGTGCTGCCTCATGAGAAGATTGTGGCTCTAAGACCTGGACCAGAATTAATTTGATGAGCTTTTTGCCCCTACTACCACTGGAGCAAAAGCCAACCAAGGCAGCATCATTTACACAGCCACCATGTTTTGCTCAGCTTTACTTTTAGTCCCAAAGCACACAGTACATGGTCAGCAACATGTCTGAGATTCGGCGTGCAGTAAGTGCCCCTAGTAGCTGTCACTCACTTCTGCATGTGATGTATCCTGAAAGGCTGCTCCTGACTCTTCTTTCAGAAGGCAGCATTGCCATTTTGTCTCCTATCCCCATTGGGTACTCCACCACAGGACACTGTACCTCTGGCATGCACTTCACACTCTCCCCTAAAAGTTGCTTCTCCCTTCCCCCTCTCGTCAGCATCAACAGGCACCCAAACTGGTACTCGTTTTTTGGGTTGATTTGTCATAGTCAGGGCTTTATCACTCTACAGTGATGTTATGTAAATGTACGCAGGGAAGACCATCTAATTAGACACAAATGACATCTAATGAAGCACAGCAGAAGATGACCAGGGACAAAGACACTGTCCTACACAAATATGCTTTAGCAGGATCAGGTAAGTCTTTACCATGTTAACAGTAATACAGAGGCACTTTCTTTCTGTCTGAGACTCTGGTGAAACAGATGAACAACTATCTTACTGTACAGTTTGTCTTCTTTTTGCATAAACCCTTAAAGATCATAAAGTGATAAAACAAAGTTATTTTTACCTAAAAAATATCTGCATGCATCCATTCACATGCAAACACTTACGTAAAAACAAAACTTGGTTTCTAAGTATTTTTTCAGAAAATTAACATTTAAAAAAAGCTTCTGAACATGGTGGTTACAGATGCAAACAATTTTGCCTGCAAATTTTCCCTTAGTACTCTGCTAATGCTCCATCTGTGAGTTCTCATGATTGTCCCTCACTGACGGGTGATGCATTCAGCGAAGCTCCTGAGGTACAAACACAGATCCTACCAACTTGCCCTTGTATTGTTTTTGTCCACTTCTCTTCTCCTCTACTTCACTTGGTCCTTCCTGCCCTCTCCCTTTTTCTGACCACATCAACTTACCTAGCATTATGGACAGACAATTTCCCAGTTTCTCCAGCCAGCCTGGTTGACATGGATATCCTGAGGCGATGCAGCAATTACCTTATGTACAATGACAACCCACTCTTCTAGTAAACACAAATTCATTACATGAGAGTTGTATTTATATCAAGAACCCGGAATCCAGGCTCTCTCGTTCACCAGTCAGTTCATCTGACAGTAAGCAGGTTGTCAGCATGCACACCTCACATCCTGCAACTACCAACCCAACAACACATAAACCTACATATACTGAGGTCCTTACAAGAAGCCTACCTAAACATCAGAGACCTCCCCAACAAAAACACTAGTACGCGTCACATAACGCATCCTCTGCAGAACACAGTACACATAATATATCACACAGAAGTGTCTCACCAGTCAAGCCCCAAGGAATAACACAAAAGCAAATATCTTGGTCATAGGCGACTCAATTGTGAGACACACAGATGTCCCGCTCACCAGCTTTGGTAAGGAAAAGCTCATGGTCGGCTGTCTATCAGGTGCCAGGACACAGATGTCCCTCTCACCAGGTTGGATAACTAAAAGTTCATGGTCAGCTGTCTGTCAGGTGCCAGGATATGCCACATCACAGACACACACTCAAGCCTCTCAACAACAGGCACTGTTATGACTCTGTCATCGTCAATGTTGGTGTGAACAACTTGAGATGCATCTTACTGGACTATATGAAGGGAGGCATGACTGAGCGCTCTGATTGTGTGTCTCAGGCAGGTCTGCCCCTAACCATAAACAGCATTTTACCACTGCCTAGGATGATACCTCAATAAAAACAAAAAATGATTGACTTCAACAACTGGCTTGGTTTCTGGTGTCAAAGGGGATCCAATATCCATCAGCCTGGGATGACGTGGTCGACAGACCTCGATGCTTTGCCAGAGATGGCCTTCATCTGTCATCCCTCGGATTTCAGTTACTGGCCAGGACTCTTGCCATCTCCATAGTGTCTTTTTTTAGGCAAAGTCACAAGAACAAAATTCCAGACGTAAAAATAAACCCCTAAAAACAACCTCAAGGTTAAGCTGCTAAATGCTAGGAGTCTAAACCAGAAAGTATACTCACTGGAAGCAGTGCTCACCCTGGAAGATGCTGACATTTGTGCAGTCACCGAGACCTGGTTTAAGGCTGCAGAGAGCACCCCAGCTATAACAGGTGACACACTTCCTTCCACAAGTTCAGACTACAAACTGAAGGAGTAAGAGCTAAAGAAGGTGGTGTATCAATATTCATTACAAATAAATACACCTCTAGACTAAACAGCATGAATGCTTTGAGCTACATCAGGTGCAACTGACTAGGTAAGACCCCTCTTCAGCTCACTGACAGCTATAGGACCGCTCCATGAATCAGGACATTCACTCAGCCTACTTGGATCTACTTGAGTCCATCAAGATACAACCAAACCACCTGTTTTGGGTTGACTTTAATTACCCGTCCATAGACTGGGTAAATTATACGTGTTCTAACTCATTTGCCCAAAGGTTCCTGGACTTTGTTAACTCCAATGCCCTGCACCAGCTGGTTGCCACACTCACAAGGGGCTCAAGCATCCTGGACCTGGTGCTCACCAACATCAGGGGACCGTGGCACCACCCCCAGTGTGTTGCCATTCCTGGTGAGATCTGACCACAAATCAGTCTTGTTAGATGTAACTATAACACAAGACCCCCCCCCCCCTTAGCGACAACTAGACCCCTATGCTGAGTTATACACCAATGTTATATACAAGCACCTGTACAACTGTATTGATTCTGCTGTACCTGAAAGAACCAAAGCAAGATCTTCAAGGAAACACAAACCTGCCTGGTGGACAACTGCCATTAACAGGTTACACAACATGAGAAAGAAACTGCTGTCTAACAGTAGGAAGGAACAGTCTCAAAACTGGAAACACTCCCTCCTCAACATAAACAAGCAAATAAGACTCCTAGTGAAGTCCTCCAAAGCTAACTATGAATCAAAATCAGCTTTCCTAACTAAGGACAACTGCAAGGTGTACTTTGTTACATCAGTAACCTCACCGGCAAGGCCAAGATTTGTGCTGAACTCATAGTTAATAGTACTACATATATAGAACCTGTGGATATAGCAAACCTGCTGGCTGACAGGTTCAGTGAAAACTTCACTCCCCTGTCCCCGCCACATATACCCCCAAAGCATCCCTAACACCTGTCCCCCACCAAGTATCTTCGAAGAGCAAGTCTTAAATGTCCTCTCCAAGGCCAAATACACAGCCTCTATGGACCAGACAACATCCTGGGCTGTGTTCTACATGGGTTAAAGCAGGAATTAGCATCACCATGAGCATGCTTTTCAATCACAGCCTAAGCACTAGCTTTGTCCCAGAGGAAAGAAAAACAGCTACCATCATCTCTTTGCACAAATGGGGTGCATCCACAGACCCTGGGAACTACAGACACATTAGCCTGACCAGCCTTACCTGCAAGGCCATTGAATGAATCATCATGGACCTTACTTACAAGGATATAGGAAATTTTCAAATGTTTGACCCACCCAGTTTGGATTTGTCAAGGGGAAATCATGCCCGTTAAACTTGGTGAACTTCTTTGAGACCGTCAAAGCCCTAGACGATGGCAAATCTGTGCATACGACTTACTGAGACTTAGCTGAGGCCTTTGACATAACCCCACACTCTGGCATCATTGATAAACTCACTCAGCTGGGTATCAACCCATAAACTGTCAGGTGGGTTGCAAACCTTTAACCAGTGGTGTTCCACAGGGATCTGTTCTAGGACCCCTACTGTAGGAATCTACTTCTCTGAAGTACAGGCTAAAACTCAAGGACTGTGGCTGACAAAGTTTGCTGATGACTGAAAACTGGGAGTGATCACTAAAACCCCTAGTGATGTCAACATCTTGCAACAAGGCCTTACACAGACTAATGACTGGTGCCACACTCATGGTCTTAAACTTAATGCAAAAATATGCATTACCATTCCCTTTGGCAAGGGTGATGTTCCTGTAAACTATAACATCAATAGCAATACCCTAAAAGCACACAGTGGTGAGAGACCTGTGCACACAGGTTGACAGCAACCTTAACTTCCATGTCTCCACAGTGGTAGAAAGAGCATTTTACATTGCTCATTTCATAAGTAAGGGCATTGCCTCCAGAAAACAATAGCTTATAATCCCCACTGTACTCTTCCCTCATCAGGCCAATAATACAGTAAAACGTTCTCTTTGGTATGCTCCTTTCCAAACACCTGCAGCACTTGGAGAAACCACAAAGGTTCCTTGCAAAGAACATTCAGGAACTTCAAGCTCTGTCTTGTGGACAGACTGAAATCATTGTCACTTTACTCTGTGTCACACAGACTGCTCAGAGGCAACCTGTGCCTTGCATATAGAGCAATCTCTGAGCCAGCTTTAATGGAAATGTTGCACATTCACAAGTGAAATGGCACATGGGTCACTCGCTCAAACGACCTTAACCTGGTACGTGACATCAAGAGAACTTGCTGGAGAGACAGATTAGTCTCACAGGGGTTGCCCCACCTTTGGTAACAGCTACCTATTCATGTTAAATAAAGCCCCTCATTGCCCCTATTTAAGCGCAATTTGGCGATTGGATGGGTAACCAGAAATTCACCTCAAGGGTTCCACCTGTGTCCCTCTTGAACAAGGGCAATAGTTGCTGATTTTAGTGTCTGCTTGAACCAGACATCATTGGGAACACAGGTTGAATTTGGCTAGGCTTGTAAAGGCCCTGGGGTCATTAGCATAGTAACTTCCTATGATCCTATAAGAATTGGGTGATCCTCTGGGCTTTCACCGGACTCAGCAGAGATGTCTGGGAAGGCATTACAGCAGTGGAATCTGACCTAACCTTTTTGGCCTTCTAAGCATACCTTAGGCTAAGATGATTCCACCACTGTAGCCTGCACTAACAACTTAAGTTCTCCAGGTAGATAGATAAGGAGGAGAGATGACTACGAAGAGCTTTAGGAACAAACGCCTGACAAACAGAATAAGAAGTTATGTACCTACCATAACGTTCCATGTTAGTTGTCTTCTCACCTTCTTTCTTGCTGGTTGGGTCCAGAGCCCATCTTCAGCTCCGACTCGGCCATTTTCTAAAGCTTAAGAGCTATTTACTGGCTTGAGGCCTCCCTATATCCCACAATGCCTGGCGCTAGATCCCCAGATCTTGTTTGGAAGAGATAACACCATAACAATACAAGAGGACAACTGTCCCAATAGCAAGACTTCAGCTATAGGGCTAAAGAAAAGATAGAGGACATAAACTGGATAAGACTCAGCCAGTGACAAGACTCGTAGGAGGACTCTTCTCGGTCTATGTAGGCTAGGGGGATGGAGGGTGGGATGCAAGAAAGAAGGAGAGAAGAAGACAACTAACATTGAACGTTATGGTAGGTACATAACTTTTTAATGTTAAGTTGTCTCTCTCGCCTTCATTCTTGCTGGTTGGGACAGCGTCCCTAGCACCTTAGTCCTGGGTGGCTCATCGGAACAGACTCTTGAGCACAGTGGAACCAAAATCAGCTCTACTCCTACAGGCCACATCCAATTTATAATGTGAAATGAAGGTATGAGGGGTGGCCCATGTGGCCGCCGCACAAATGGCTTCCATTGGTAGTCTTGCTTGAAAGGCTACCGACGTAGCTAAAGCCCTAGTAGAGTGGCCTTTAGGTTTAGCAGGGAGTTCTTTATTCCTCAACTGATAAATAAGGGTAATAATAGAGGACAACCACCTGGATAAGGTTACTTTAGACACTAGTCGACCCTGCTTACCCTTCGCATAGGACAGGAAGAGTTGGTCTGATTTCCTTACTTGCGCAGTCCTAAGCAAATAGAAACGTAATTGCCTATGAACGTCCAACTGGTGTAATTTGTGTTCAGCTTTGTTGGAATAATATGGAAAAAAAAAAACTGGTACATCAATGGATTGATTCAAATTATTTTCGGAGGGGACCTTAGGAAGGAACGAAGGATTAGCCCCGAGTGAAACCCTATTCTTATGGAAAATTAGGTAAGGAGGACGAACACATAGGGCTTGAAGTTCAGAAACTCTCCTCGCTGAAGTAATGGCCACCAAAGAGAGGGTTTTCCAAGAAAGCAATTTCAAGGAACAGGAAGCTGCCGGTTCAAAAGGAGGCAGTATCAAGGAATCTAGGATCAAATTCAAGTCCCACTGAGGTGGGGGATCTCTCACTGGAGGCCTGAGCAAAATTGTTCCTTTAAGAAAGGCTTTGCAAAGCTTATGGGACATGATGCTGGTTTCTGACAGGCCCGTATGGAAATTTGAGATTGCCGCTAACTGAACTCTAATGGTGGCAGAAGATGAGCCCGCTTGAAAAAGTTCTGCTAAAAAGTCTAGAACGTTATGGACAGGGGCCGTAAAAGGATCTATATTTCTAGCCTCTGCCCAGAAAGAGAAACGTTTCCACTTACTAGCATAAGTCTACCTGGTTGTAGGTTTGTGCGAAGAAAGGATAATCTCACGCACAGAATGGGAAATACTTGGAAGCCTGGCTAAGGTTGGAAGTGGAGCAACCAAGCAGTGAGGTTGACAGACTGAAGAGATTGATGCAGCCTGCCCGACTGATGGATCAGGAGGTCCAGAACTGGGTCCAGATTCCAAGGCTGCTCTAGAAGGTGACGATGCAGGAACGGGAACCAGATTTGTCGAGGCCAGTAGGGGGCAATGAGGATCATCCTGCAACCCAGCATGGTAGCTTTCTGAATTAGTTTGGGAATTAGGGGAAAGGGTGGGAATGCATACAGAAGTCCCTGGGGCCAAAAGTGAACTAGAGTGTCTCTGGGGGAGTGTCCGGGAATAGAGTGAAGAAACTGTCGCACTTGCTGTTGAGAGGAGTTGCGAAAAGGTCGCAGCAAGGCTGACCCAATTTGCGGAAGATTTTGTCTGCTACTGTCCGATTGAGAGACCACTCGTGAGGCATGAGAATAGCTCTGCTTAGCTTGTCCGCTATGATGTTGGACTTCCCAGGGATGTGCGTTGCTGTCGGAAACCGTTGAGAGGAGATCGCCCACTGCCATAGTCCGAGTCCTTCTCGACATAAGGGATAGGACTTGGTTCCGCCCTGCTTGTTGATGTAACTCACTACAGACATATTGTCTGTCTGAATTGCAATGGTCCCAGTGGGTAGAGAGTTCTGAAGAGCTTGCAACACTAAAAGCACCGCCCTCATCTCCAAGACATTTATGTGCAAGTGGTACTCATGGGGTTGCCAGGTGCCCTGGACAGCCCTGCCCTGAAAATGCCCCCCCCCCCCCGATCAGGAAGGCATCCGTGGTCACCGTGGCAACTGGAGGAGGAAGGACAAATGGTCTGCCCTGGGGTACTGATGGGGAGACCATCCACCAAGCTAAATGGTCTTTGCATGACTGCGTGATTATTATCTTGTGAGACATAGGAAGTTGTTGAAAGGACCATTGGGTAAAAAGCATCCACTGGAGAATCCTCATGTGAAAACAAGCCAGGGGAACTAATATGACCGCTGCTGCCATGAGACCCAAGGTTTTTAGGATGAATCTGGCCTGAATCTTTCTGCATCCTAATAATACCTGTACGTGTCGGTGAATGTCTGCCACTCTGTCTATTGGAAGTCTTGCAGACAGATCTTTCGTATTTAATCTTGCGCCTATAAAGGTTACAGACTGACAAGGCGACAATGCAGACTTTTTGAAATTTATTGAGATACCTAGGTTGGAGCATGTTTGGATGGTATAGTCCCTGGCTCTCAGCAATTGATGTCTGGTGGTAGCAGTAAGGAACCAGTCGTCTAGATATGGAAACACCTGGAATCCTTGCAGTCTCAGGTGAGCGGTAACCACTGCCATGCATTTGGTGAACACCTTGGGGGCTGTGGTGAGACCAAAGGGCAGGGCTTTGAACTGGTAATGACTGGCTCCCAGCCGGAAGCGGAGAAACCTTCTGGAACGCCTGTCCATTCTGATAAGGTAGTACGCATCCTGAAGATCTATGGAGCACATCCAAATGTCCTGACCCAAAAAGGGTAAAATGGACTGAAGCGTGACCATCCGGAACTTCGTTCTTTGAACAGACTTGTTTAGACGGCAGAGATCCAAAATGGGTCTCCAGTCCCCTGTCTTTTTTGGTACCAAAAAGAACTGAGTAAATTCCGGATCCTTGCTGGTCTGCTGGGACTTGTTGGATGGCCTGTTTTTTTAGCAGTTTTGAAATTTATTGTACTGCATGTTCCCTTAGACCGGGTGGAACATCTGGGATGGGATTGCTTGATTTTAAGGGGGTGTGGACAAAAGGGATTCTGTAACCTCGGGATATGATAGACCGTACCCATCTGTCTCGTGTGATGAGACGCCAGGTTTCTGGGTACAGAGACAACCTTCCCCCGACTGCCTCCGAAGGCAGACAGCCGGGCAGCCCCTCAGGGGTGCTGGAAGGGCTGGTCAGAGAAAGATTCTCTGCTGCCCTGATTCTGCGGATGCCCTCTGCCCCGCGGGCGGCGTCTATTGTTGTTCCCTCTCTGCATCTGGAGGGAAACTCGCCACGTGTGTCAGGCACGGCTCCCTGGGGTTTCCGGAACCACATCTTTCCACTCTTCTGACCTTTAGGGTATGGTCTAGAGGAAGTGGAAAAACGGACTCCCACGGCAGAGAGAGTATTGCCTTCCTGCTCACACCTGGTAAGGGTATCTTTCACTTGAGGTCCAAACAGAGCCGAACCATCAAAAGGGGTATTGGTGAAAGACGCCTTGAAGGGATCAGCAAAGTTACATAACCGCATCCAGGCATGTCTTCTCAAAGCCACGCCTGTGTCTGCGGCCCTACTCCCCCATCAGCCGCATACGAAATGAGCCGCATGGAGGAGGAGTTGACGATAGAATTAAGAGTCGCCAGCTGGGAGTTAATCTTGTCTTGAGCCCCCGCAGCTGATGGATCTTGAAGGGTATCTCCTAGCTCCTTGAGGAGATCCCTCTGGAGACGGGTGAAGTGGCACAAGTAATTCAGCGACCACATGGAGAAGGTCACTGAAGAAAACATCCGCTTCCCATATCTGTCCATCGTCCTAGTCTCTTTATTAGGGGGATGGACAGGTACAGATGTGTCAGCCAACTCCTTTTTCGTGGCCGCTGCTACCACCATGGCATCAACGGGAACACCCTTTGTCAAAAACTGTTTATCTTGAGGGGCCGTAATAAACTTAGTGGGCTTGCGGGGGGTTGGTTCCAGTGTGTCCGGGGCTGACCACGCCTTCTGAGCCACTACTTCCATCAATGGATCAAAAGGCGGAGACACCCAGGAGGTGGAGGGGCGAGAACCAAACATGTCCAGGAATACCGACTCGTCCTCAGAAGGGTTAAAGGCAGTCCAGTTCCCCCTCCACCTAAGGATCTCAAGGATGTCTGAGAAAGAAACATCTTCAGAGGGGGATCTTGGGGACCCTTCCGAATCCTCCAAGTCTGTATCTGACGTGGCAGACTCGGGGGAGTCAACATGTTTCCTCTTACATTTCCTCTTACGAGGGGGCTCCTCTGAAATCTCAGGGGAGGCCTCGGAAGAGGAAGATACACTCAGTGGGGTGACCTGGAGTATTTGATTCCCCCCGCTTGGGGTCTGGAGGAGGGGCAGAGACCAAAGCAGGCACCCTGGGGGGAGGAGCTGAAGGGGCTGATCGAGGTGCAGACTCAGAAGTTAGCACGTTCCTCATGACCTCGAAGACTCCCCTGTCTGGCAGAGAAGAGGGGCCCCGCTCTGAAGAGACAGGAATCCTCTCCGGCACCGAAAGGGACAGCTCCAAGTCCGATGTAGGAGCCGAGCTTACCTGCGCCGAGGCTCCGAGAGGGTGAACGGGGTCGGACAAGGGTCCAATGCCACTCACCCCCTCAGAGCTGACGAGGGAGTCTCAGCGCCCAGATCCTTCCAAGGACGGAACCAGTGAAAAAATCAGAGCAGATAACGGAGCCGAAAGGGGAAGCATCGGCGCAGACGTTTCCAAGATCTGAGCCCCAACAAACTCCAGCTCCGAACTGGCAGGAGGAGTCGGAGGAGGAACTACTTCAGAAACAGGAACAGCGACAGCCTGATAAGAAGGGCTAGTTAACATTTTAGCCAGGGCCTGCGATTTGAGGAGTCTACTAACCACTCTCTCCAAGTCATGATTGGATAGCCTCGAGGACCGAGAAGAGCGAGACCGATGGCTCCGTTCAGATTGTAGTAATGGTGACCCCGGAGCCGAGAGAATCGACTCTAGGGATGGCGACCTAGATCGCTTACGGCTCCCTGACTGTTCTGACACCCAGAGTGAGATCAGATACTTCGGTTCCGGCCGGAACCGAAATGGAAGCAGATGCTCCACCTGGCGACGGCTCCGTACTGGGAGCCGACGACTTGGTGGGCTTAGGGGTTTTCGCTGGCTGAGACTTTGCCGGAGACCCCTCGGGTTTTAGTAACCCCCTGAGAATCAACTTGTTCCTACGCTCCTGCAGGACTCTCGGACTAAAGCCATGACATACTGAGCAAGAGTCCTGCAGGTGTAGGGCGCCCAAACAATAAACACAAGAAGTGTGACTGTCTGTCAGAGACATTTTCTGACAGCACGAGTCACACTTCTTGAACCCTGATACCTTGGAATCCTTTGACATGCTACAGAAAAAGGGATACCAACGGAAGTATATTAGACTAGTGTAAAGAAACACACACACTCACACACACACTAGTCCCACACCTTCACACAAAAAATTAAAGAGAGTAACAATACTAGCAAAAATAAAAAGAAATTTATCTTTAACTACAAAGGCTAAACACTATTTCCTACTGGAAAAAGGGTTTATAAAAGGGAAGGGGATAGCCTCTAATTTAAACGGCCTACTTTAGGGAAATGGGGGGGGGGCTCTCTAAGTAAAAAGAGTTTCCTAAAAGGCAGAAAACACAGGTACTAAAACTAATCTAACAGTAATACACTACTAAAACAAAAAAGCTTGAAAAATATACTAAATATTAACAACTAATTATCACAAAAAGATGAATACGACCTGAGCCAGTAAAGCACAACCTCGTAGCTGAAACAGCAAACGAGATCTGGGGATCTAGCGCCAGGCATTGTGGGATATAGGGAGGCCTCGAGCCAGTAAATAGCTCTCGAGCTTTAGAAAATGGCCGCGTCAGAGCCGAAGATTGGCTCCGAACCCAACCAGCAAGAATGAAGGCGAGAGAGACAACTTAACATCATAACTTACGGCTGTGAGAAGCACCTAAGTAAAATAAACACAGATTCCCCATAAGGACCATCATGAGCAGTCTTCCATACTAGCATTTTCCCTTTCTGGATGACATGCAACCTTAACAACAAAAAAGTAATACAAGAATAAAACCTCCCAATGGAGCACTTGCCTGAAAACAGCTTGGTAACTAGCAGACAGAGCATTCAGATTGAAGACTGGCGGCAAAGAAGTTCTGAGGTGAGTACATCACCTTTATGCTCTACTCTGTGAGCAGGGAGCATACGTGTGACATACAATGTCCCTTTAACGACCTAAGGCTTTGATATAGTGGCTGGACTTTGGGCTACTGTTGGCAGGAGATCCTTTTAGTGAAGAATACTGCAACAGTGCTATGGAAGGACATGAAGTATGTCCTTGCGAAAGAGAAGGCATCTATTTCCCAGGTCCTTGTCTGTTTCTAGAGCAGAATATCCGTTGTTTGCTCTTGTGAGAGATGAACAGGTCTACTGATGCAATCTCCCACTGCAGAGTTATGTACATGAACACCTCTATCCTCAGCATACATTCATTGGGGTCTAGAAGATCCCTTCTTGGAGAATCTGTCAGGGTACTATTCTGATTTGGAACAGGAAAAGCTATGAGGGTTAGCCCTACTTATTGAGCCAGCACCCAAATCTTCGTTGTGAGGCTGCACAAAGGGTAGGACAGGGTACCCCTTGTTGTTTATGTATCACATCACTGTGGTGATGTCTGAACAGATCTGCAAGTTTTCTGAGCTTAAATTATGCTGAAAAGCCTTTATGACCATGGAGACTGCTAGTAACTCCTGGTTTGTATGCATGTTTCCTCTGCTGTGGTGTCCAGATGGCCTGCACCATCAGGACCCTTAGTGGGCCCCCCCAATCTATGTTTGAACAGTCTGTGTTGATGGTCGTTTCTGCTTCTGGCAAAGAGAAGTTCACCCCAGGTCCTGCACAGTGTTCTTCCCCCACAGGAGCTTCTTCAGGCACAGAAGTCGTGCCAATACAATGTCCTGGAGTTGAGAATACTCTTTACAAGCATTTGCATTTACGTTTTCTCATTTGTAACTTTGCAAGTGGGATCATGAGATGCAGGATGCCATGTAACCTAGAATCCTCAGAAATTCTCCATCTGAAATGTGTTGTTTTGGAAACAGGTTGCTCAGGTAATTTGTCAGGAAAGATATGTAGTCCTGGGGAAGAAAAGCTTTCAGCTGGGCCAAATCTATTAGGGCTCCCAGAAAAAAACTATCCTTGCTTTTGGAAGAGTTTATGACTTTTGGAGATTTAAGGTGAGACCTACCTGCTGACAGCAGTCTACAGTGACCTGCAAGTCATCCAGGGCCTCTGCTGTGGATTTTTCCTAAATGAGACAGCCGTATGTAGGGGTAAATACGAACTCCCAGAGTTCCGCAATGTGTTATCAAAAGAGCTAAGCATCGTGTGAAAACTCTGGGAGCAGTGGGCAGCCCAAACAGTAAAGCACATAAATGGAAGTGCTGCTACAAGACAGAGGTGTGCTGTGTCAGTCTGCTATGGGGATGTGGAGGTTACTGTCTTTTAGGTCTAGAGTAACCATGAAGGATCTTGGAAGATCATGGAAAGTTATTTTTGTTAAGTGAACTTTGGGATATTGAGAAACTTTTTTTAATTTTGAAAAGGTCTAAGATGGGCCTCCAGGTGCCCTCCTTTCTTGGAAACGGAAAGATCCCACAGTAGAAGCCTTTTCCTTGCTGACGTGGAGGAACAGGCTGAATGGATCTTTGGTGAAGTAGCAACCCAAGTTGAGGCTTTCCTGTTCTTTTGTCAGTTTTGGAATGTCCAAGAAGGGTGGGATTCCTCTGAATTTGATATAGTACCCCTTTCCTTTGATGTTGGGGAATCCATTGGACACTGGTGATGGTTTTCCATTGACTTGGGAAGAGGGACAGTCTTCCAGTCAGAGGTTTGAAGGGCAGGGTGGCTAGGGGTATGGCAGATTGGGGTTAAATATAGCCACAGGTGGTTTCTGCACTGGGTGGGCTCTTTGGAGCTCCATGTTCTGTGCGATTGTTCTGGTTGTCACCACCCGGACTGTCTATGCCTCTTGCCATGGGGCCTCCCCTTATCATGTTTGTAGGTCAGTGTGTGTGATAACCCTTTAAGAAGCTTTCCAGTCAGCAGGCACGTGCATATAAGTACTGAGCATGTCGAAGCAACAGTGTAATTTTGTACTCAGCAGTCAAGATGTAAGCATGCATGTGTGTACTAGTCACTCAGTCCGTTTAGGTTTAATGTTCCTGCTATCCATCCTGATTTGTTTGTATATAATAAAATACTTAAACGAACACTCGGGCCTCATTGTCTTATTAAGATATACAAGAAGAGTGTCATTGTCTAAAGGGAAAAGGGCCATGGTTTTGAGGAGTAATTAATTCCTACTGCATCTTGGTGTAAGATACTGATAAAATTCCTTCACAGTTTTTATTTTCTTTCCTTTTGTATCTAGGTTCTTGAAAACCTGTTCAGTTGGAGGTCTGAAAAGGAATTCCTCATCTAGTGGAGCATCTCGTAGTTCAGCCTTAACCTGGTCTGGCAGGGGCTGGTGCTGAGCCATGCATGTCTCCAGATGTCAGAACCTGTGGCTGCTCTGCATGATGCATCTAAGGCGTCACAGCCACACTTAAGGGAGTGTATGGAGACTTGTAAAGCTTCTTTGGCTGTCTCCTGAACTTCCTTTGATAAGTTTCTATCCACAATAGAGTCTAGCACAGATAGAATTTTGTCATGGACAGCTTCCTGGTACTTTAGCATATGGAATTGGCAATTTAATTCTCACATTGCAGGGTGACAAAGGTGTAAGCGTTTCCCCCCAAGTCTGTCTAATAGTCTACTTTCCCTATTACTGGGTAAGGGAAGTCTAGTTGGCCCCTTAGGTGTGCCCTTCTGTGGATTCAGTAGAGACTGAAGGGTCAGCCTTGGAGTTTTTGTAAATGTGCTTGTGAGTTTCAAGCACTCTAAAACCTGAAAAAACACTGTAGCACTGGATGTAACACAGCAGAATATCCAATTTATTGCAAGTAAGCACTTTCAAGGGTTCACACCTCTTCATCAGACTTAGATAAAAATGACTTAAAACAACCACATTAAATAGTATTCCAATTAACATTAATTACTTCAATTAAAAACAAATTATTTAAAGCCATACTTAACATTTTTAAAAACATCATAGCATACATAAACTAAAAACTAGTGTCTCAACTGTTTCGCTTTCAGGAAAGGTTTAATGGAGACCATATTATTCAAACCAGGCGCTTTATCAGCGCGCAGTAACATAATCCATTTTTGTTCAGCCGCCTCAGTAATATTCCTCATATCTCCTCCCCTTTTTCTGACTGCAAGTATTTCCAAGAACAGAAACTTAAACATATGCTGACTACCTTCATTGTTGATGTGCATAGCCAAGGCACTACTTTCCTTTTTGTTTCTTATATCCCTCATATGTTCAAGTATCCCGTCTTCGAAATGTCGATTAGTCATGCCAATATAATATGAAAAACATTTGACACAATAACTCAAATATATTACACACTGACTGTTTCACAGTCAGCATAGTGAGAAGGCTCCATTCTGATGCCTAGCTTAGGGTGTACAAAGTTAGTAAATGCAGCTATAAACTGTTTAATTGAAAATAACTATAATTCAGGCATGAAATGCCACTAAATACATAGTAATCCTGTTCAAACCGGTTTCGGCTTTGCAGCCTTCCTCAGTGAAAAAGCATTTCTCCTGCACAAAAAACTCATGAATATTTAAACATACCACCAACCAATGGAAAGATGGTATGGTCCAACCCTAAGGCTGGTGTTTTAATCCTAATAATATAATATATATATATATATATATATATATATATATATATATATATATATATATATATATATATACATAAGTATCATCATCAAAGTTATGTAAACCTCCACTGACAATATATATATTAACATATATGGTAAATAATATACAAGAAACATAAAACAAAATGAACAAGAGTATAAATGTAAATAGTATACATAAATAGTAACTCACAAATATAAAAATAAAAATGAGCTATAAATATTGTACTGTACTGGGGACATGCTGATACAAACCATAAAGTCCCCAGTAACATAGAAATGAGTATAATATAATACTAATAACAAGTAATTCACCAAAACAGGAATGTAATACATAAAGTTGATCTACAGACTAAAATAATATAATCTTGCAGAATATTGTAAAAAATGTGCTGTGGGCAGCACAAAATCCTGAATAATATAATTGGGATAATGAATATGTACCCTAATCTTGATGTACCATATACCTTCTAAATAGTGTATATAAATACAAGAACTATAACTGACTTCCACTAGATTTGAACACACAATTATTCTAAAACTGGAATATGAACCCATTTTTATAAAAAAATATATAAGAATAAATACCTATACTGGCAATGATATGTTGATAAATGAAAAAACAAAAAAAGGGTTAATGATATGTAACTGGATAATGTAACCTATGGTAATGTAAAAGTGCATAGCTTTTGCTATAAATTTATTTGGATTCATAGTTCATAAACCAATGTAATCCCCACATCTATAGGCTGGTTGCAGTATTTACAATCAATCCCAATTATAAATGGTCGTTAAGGCCAGGGGGGAAAAAAGAGCCCCAAGGTGAATAATCCAATATTTCTCTTTGTGGTTCAAAATACTGTGCCACCCGTTGGTTACTCCTGTCTCCAGTGATTGTATCTATAATCATGAACATGAATTTGGCATTATGGTGTTTGAGTGTGGGTCTGTACTGAGCATTGGTCTCTTTCTTGTTCCTGATGTCACTTTTATGTTCCTCCATCCTAACTCAAAGTGAGCGTGATGTTTGCCCTACATAGAATGCTGAACATTGACATGTTGCCAAATATATAACCCAACTGCTACTGCAATTACCAAAAACTCTAAGGTCATACACTCTACTTGTGTTTGCACTGGTAAATTGTTTTAATTTACTTACTTGATTACAAGATGCACAATGGCCACAAGGAAAAGTGCCCAAAAGTTGGTCTCCAGAAATAGTCAATCTGTTTATAGATGGCACCCCCACTTTCTTTGTGCTTATAATGTGAAAACAAGGCTCCTAAGGTTTTGCCCAGTCTGTAGGAAAACTGGCATTTGGGGCCCAAAAGATTCCTAAGATGATTGTTAGCTAATAGTATGTTCCAATTAGCATCAAGAATGCTTGATAACTTTGTGTTTTCTACCATATGTAGTAACAAACCTTAATGAAGACTCCTGTTCTGTCGGTTGGCATTTCTTATACTCCAGTAATGTGTTACTGTCCTGCTTATCCGACCATGTGCTGGCTGACATGATATCAAATCGGTGATATCCCCTTTCCAAAAATCTGTTTTGGAGATCCGATTTGGCTTCCTCAAAATCCCTCTTAGAAGAACTGATACGTTTAATTCTCAGAAATTGGGATTTAGGTAAGTTGCGGATAGTGTGGCGTGGATGCATACTAGATGCATGGAGTATTGTGTTGTATTGTGGATATTTCCTATAGGTTTTAGTACTCAATGTGTGGTCATTATTCCTATAGACTGTTGCATCCAAAAAGTCAATGGTGTAGGAGTTGTATTTTATGGTAAATTGTATATTCCAGATATTACCATTGAGATATTCCACAAACTCCTTCAAATATGTAGAATCAGCATGCCACACCATCCAACAATCATCTAGGTATCTGCGCCATATATCAATTTCCACCATATATATGTTATGAAGTGGACTGTACATCAATAATTCTTCAAAGTATGCCATAAATAGATTGGCGTATATGGGGGCAAAGGATGCCCCCATAGCAGTACCTTGACGTTGCCAATAGCATTCTCCTTGAAAGTAAAAAACATTCTTAAGCACATGTTCATGTAAATGATCAGTGTGTTAAAACTTGGCGGATATAGGTTAGAATGTTCTAACCAATATTGTAACGCCTGTAACCCTGCCCATTGGGATATGCTGGTATATAATGATTTAACATCCAACGTGAACATAAGTCAATGTGGTTCAAGTTGAGTATCTTGTATGATTTATAAAAATGAGACTGATATTTACTCAGGTGCTTAGACTGCAACATACATATCGGGAAGCCACAAGAATCTAGGGGCCCCAGTTATATGACTGACGGTCTTGATTTTCAAGATTTGTCATTATTTAATAATTCAGTTAATACTGATACAGCATCTGTGTCTCTACACATATGTTTATCGGAATAAGTGTTTAATTATCAGGGATAGGACCAACATATGTTTTGGTATTTTACTGTTTTTTACACATGGCAAAGCAATAGGAATTTGAGTGTAGTTGATATTCAATTCGCTGTCTGGAATTTTGAATATGTATTCATAGACAACTTTAGCTACACTAGTGCAATACTAACTGCACAACATTTATGATAATTGGAACAAATATTTGGGTGTTGTTGGCTTGTCCCGGCTTCTTTCTGGTTCTGCCACTTAGCTAATAACTGACCATTAATCTAATTGGTTTTTCAGACCTCGGTACCTGAGGTATACCCTTGTTTTTGTTTGGTCCTTTTGTTGCACTGTAACATTATTATTGGGTCCAATTCTTTGGACAGTCTGATCAGCTTACTTTTTGTTCAGTCCACTTATTGCATTCCCTTTGGGTCCTTGAGATCATATTAACAATTATGGATTTGGATAACATCCTTCAAGGATTATGTGCTGATAGAGATGATATAGGGGGTCTTTGGTGTAGACCACATCTCAAGCAATAATCCCAATGACTCGATTATTAATGCATCGGATGGATGTGATTTGGCTTTACAGAATCTTAAAGGTTTAAAAAACCTTAGAGCCAATATTTGGCATCTAAGACTATTCCGTGCGTATATTCACAAGGACATGGCCCCTAGAGGTCTTCGCCTGCAGCCGATGGTTAGTAGATGTGAAGAGGGACTAACCATAGAATGGAATCTGGCATTGCAACAGGCATCCATGATGTTTGTCAAGATTTTGGCCTCCTACTATGAAAGGATAATTGACATTAATCTATCAGTAAAAAATATCAGTCACATTCCACATATGAAGGCTCAGTGATCAGGCTGTCTAAAGAACTAGCTGTTTACGAGAAACTAACCAAAGATAGAAAAATCAAAAAATTTAACAGGGACATCACGGATTACAAAAGGGGACATCCTTTTGATACCCATAGATCTGTCAGATTTATGGACACGAGTCAAGGATTGGCAAGGGGCAGAACCAGAAAGAGACCTAGGCCCAACCTTAAACACAATGACACATTTTTGGCCAGTACTTCGGGCGAAAAATTCTGTACACAGATAGTGAAAATGCCCAGTTCCAAGAGTTACCAATGCGAAAAAGGTCCAACTCTGCACACCCTTTAGAAGGGGGAAAAAGGTGGCCGCAAACATCAACATGGGAAGCAGAACAGATTTGGTGGAGGGATTGATAGAAACCCTATTGAGACAATAGAACCCAAATACAAAAATGTGTTAAATTTGTCTGATGTAATTTTGCCTTAACGAACAACAGGAGTTACTGAATAAAGGTTTGGGATTTGTACCAAGTTTTTTTTGTGATGAATATAACATTGTGTCTGATGTTATGAATTTCTGTCGTAACCTTAATCTCAAAATATTCTTTTCAGATCAAACTTCACAAATATCTCAAAGATCTAATGATTTCAAATTTCATAAATCTCAATTCCAACCCCCAATGAACAAACATGTGTCCATTTTTCAACAATCAGTTTTAAGGGATTTACATTTCCCACATTTTGAATCACAAATCATGGGCCAGAACATCTCTTCATCTGAAAAAATGGCTTTAGCAGAATTAAGGAATAATCATAATATAGCAATACTACCGGCCGACAAAGGAGGGGTGGTTGTGATTTTGAACATGAGTTATTATCTTAAAGAAGGTTTGGAACAATTATCGGATACCAAATGTTATATGCACATGTCAAGAGATCCCACTACCAATTTCAAAAAAGAAATTGACATTTATGAATTTGGCAGAGGAAGAAGGCATTATTACTCAAAACACGGTTAAACATCTAACTGTGATGGACCCCCAAAAACAAATTCTGTACCCGCTTCCCAAAATACACAAATCTATTTCAAAACCACCTGTTAGACCAATTGTGTCAGGTTTTGGTTTTCTCACATAACCACTTTCTATGTTTTTGAGACAACATCTTAAACTGTTATTGAAAGTGGTTAGGGCCAGAATACAGGACACCACTCAGTTTTTTACAAATCATACAAGATTCTCAACTTGAACCACATTGGCTTATGTGCACGTTGGATGTTAAATCATTATATACCAGCATACCCCATTGGGCAGTGTTACAGGCGTTACAATATTGGTTAGAACATTCTAACCTATATCCGCCAGGTTTTAACACACTGATCATTTGCATGGCTGAACATGTGCTTAATAAGAATGTTTTTTACTTTCAAGGAGAATGCTATTGGCAACTTCAAGGTACTGCTATGGGGGCATCCTTTGCCCCCATACACGCCGATCTATTTATGACATACTTTGAAGAATGCTTGATATACAATCCACTTCATAACATATATATGGTGGAAATTGATATATGGCGCAGATACCTAGATGATTGTTGGATGGTGTGGCATGCTGATTCTACATATTTGAAGGAGTTTGTGGAATAACTCAATGGTAATATCTGGGGTATACAATTTACCACAACATACAACTCCAACACCATTGACTTTTTGGATGTGACAGTCTATAGGAATAATGACCACACATTGAGTACTAAAACCTATAGGAAATATCCACAATATAACACTACTCCATGCATCTAGTATGCATCCACGCCACACCATCTGCAACATACCTAAATCCCAGTTTCTGAGGACTAAACGTATCAGTTCTTCTAAGAGGGATTTTGAGGAAGCCAAATCAGATCTCCAAAACAGATTTTTAGAAAGGGGATATCACCGATTTGATATCATGTCAGCCAGCACATGGTCAGATAAGCACGACAGAAACACGTTACTGGAGTATAAGAAACACCAACCGACAGAACAGAAGTCTTCATTAAGGTTTGTTACTACATATGGTAGAAACCACAAAGTTATCAGAAGCATTCTTGATGCTAATTGGAACATACTATTAGCTAACGATCATCTTAGGAATCTTCTGGGCCCCAAATGTCAGTTTTTTACAGACTGGGCAAAACTTTAGGAGCCTTGTTTTCACATTATAAGCACAAAGAAAGTGGGGGTGCCATGACTATTTCTGGAGACCAACGTTTGGGTACTTTTCCATGTGCAGATTGTGCATCTTGTAATCAAGTAAATTAAAACAATTTACCAGTGCAAACACAAGTAGAGTGCATGACCTTAGAGTTTTTGGTAATTGCAGTAGCAGTTGGGTTATATATTTGGCAACATGTCAATGTTCAGCATTCTATGTAGGGCAAACATCACACTCACTTAGAGTTAGGATGGAGGAACATAAAAGTGACATCAGGAACAAGAAAGAGACCAATGCTCAGTACAGACACACACACAAACACCATAATGCCAAATTCATGTTCATGATTATAGATACAATCACTGGAGACAGGAGTAACCAACAGGGGTGGCACAGTATTTTGAACCACAAAGAGAAATATTGGATTATTCACCTTGGGGCTCTTTTTCCCCCCTGGCCTTAACGACCATTTATAATTGGGATTGATTGTAAATACTGGAACCAGCCTATAGATGTGGGGATTACATTGGTTTATGAACTATGAATCCAAATAAATTAATAGCCCAAGCTATGCACTTTTTACATTACCATAGGCTACACTGTCCAGTTACATATCATTAACCCTTTGTTTTGTTTTTTCGTTTATCAACATATCATTGCCAGTATAGGTGTTTATTCTTATATATTTTTTTATAAAAACGGGTTCATATTCCAGTTTATTAGAATAATTGTGTGTTCAAATCTAGTGGAAGTCAGTTATAGTCCTTGTATTTATATACACTATTTAGAAGGTATATGGTGCATCAAGATTAGGGTACATATTCATTATCCCAATTATATTATTCAGGATTTTGTGCTGCCCACAGCACATTTTTTACAATATTCTGCAAGATTATATTATTTTAGTCTGTAGATCAACTTTATGTATTACATTCCTGTTTTGGTGAATTACTTGTTATTAGTATTATATTATACTCATTTCTATGTTACTGGGGGATTTATGGTTTGTCTCAGCATGTCCTCAGTACAGTACAATATTCATAGCTCATTTTTATTTTTATATTTGTGAGTTACTATATGTATACTATTTACATTTATACTCTTGTTCATTTTGTTTTATGTTTCTTGTATATTGTTTACCATATATGTTAATATATATATTGTCAATGGGCGTTTACATAACTTTGATGATGATACTTATGTATATATATATATTATATATTATTAGGATTAAAACACCAGCCTTAGGGTTGGACCATACCATCTTTCCATTGGTTGGTGGTATGTATAAATATTCATGAGTTTTTTGTGCAGGAGAAATGCTTTTTCACTGAGGAAGGCTGCAAAGCCGAAACCGGTTTGAACAGGATTACTATGCATTTAGTGGCATTTCATGCCTGAATTATAGTTATTTTCAATTAAACAGTTTATAACTGCATTTGCTGGCCTCTGGTGTTTTTTTCATTTGTAGTTTGGCCGGGCATACCGCACTGGCGAGGCGTGGAGTTTACATTGTACAAAGTTAGTACCTGTGTATATGTGCACAGGCAGTACAACTCCTGCATGTATATGTACCTACTCTATCTGATCCAAGAGTAGTCCTATTTAAACTAGATTTATAACAAATATGAAATAAAAATATATAGATAAATAAAAGATAAATAAAAAGTAAAGTAGTGCCTTGGCTATGCACATCAACAATGAAGGTAATCAGCATATGCTTAAGTTTCTGATCTTGGAAATACTTGCAGTCAGAAAAAGGGGAGGAGATATGAGGAATATTACTGAGGCGGCTGAACAAAAATGGATTATGTTACTGCGCGCTGATAAAGCGCCTGGTTTGAATAATATGGTCTCCATTAAACCTTTCCTGAAAGCGAGATAGTTGAGACACTAGCTTTTAGCTTATGTATGCTGTGATGATTTCAAAAATGTTAAGTATGGCTTTAAATAATTTGTTTTTAACTGAAGTAATTAATGTTAATTGGAATACTATTTAATGTGGTTGTTTTAAGTCATTTTTATCCAAGTCTGATGAAGAGGTGAACCCTTGAAAGCACTTACAATAAATTGGATATTCTGCTGTGTTGCATCCAGTGCTACGGTGCTTTTTTTGAATATTCTGCTGTGTTACATCCAGTGCTACGGTGTTTTTTCTCATTTGCTTCTTTTTGCTCTGGTTGTTTTACTGCCTGAGGCTATATTCTTTGTTTATACTCTGTAAAACCTGTCCAGCTTCCAAGGAGCAGGTGGTAAAGAATCAGAATGCAAAGCAAAGTCTTCAAAAACATCATCCAGTACTGTGTACAGGAGGGATAGCCAGTGGCTTTGGAGAAGGGACACCTGAGCTTGTGAAAACTGTTAGCTTTCATAAATGAAAGCATCCTTCATTATATGAAGAGTATTCCTCGAAAGAGAGGTCCTCTGTGTGGGGCAGAAGAAAGGGTGTCAAGAGTCTGAAGAACTTTTGTTAGGTGCCCAGAATAGAACAAACTCCCACTTATCTTCTGAGCTTGAGATATCTGAATCTTCCTGAAAGGCCACCTTCCTGCTTCTTTTGGATGGGAAGGGTTCAGTAGCAGAGATATGGAAGGCTCTGTGGATTCCATGAAAGCCATAAATTCCTGTGCTATTTTTGAGAAAAAGTGGCTGAAAGCAGGAATGATGAAAAGGAAGTGGTTTGGTTCAGTTTAAGTACCCAAATAGTAGAGATGATCTGAGGTTGCAGTCATCTGACCCCAACTTTGGTAATGTTTTTGGTATAAGAGGTAGACAGGCTGTTTACCTTGAGACCCACAACATGAATGTCGTAAGAAGAGGCCTGCTGAGCAACCTCAGACCAGAGCGATGTCTGTGTCGTGGTAACAGTGGTAAGTAGGCCCGAAACTATGACAGCTTCCCTTGAGGTCATACCAGAGGGTTCAGGCCTAGGAGCTGCCAGACTACACAGCTGCAAAGGTACATCACCTGGGTCAAGTCAACTATGGGGGCTAGAGCTGGAGCTTTCCCGTACACATCAGAGTCCTTGATCTTTTTGTCTTTCCCCTTCTATGCTAGCAGAAATTAATGTTTGCAAAGGCCCAGCAGTAGTAGTGGGCTGTGATGGTCCTGGAGAAACTGAAGACAAGGACTCCATATGGGCTGCAAACAGCTTGGCCCTACATTTGAGGGGTTTTGCATGGAATTTTGCACAGTGAGGACAATTGGAGATGCGCTAAAGCCCCAAGCAGAACAGACAAAATGAGTGAAAATCTTTTTCTGGGATTTGCTACCCACACTTCAAGCAATTGCTGACTATTTGAAATGTTAAATTAGTACAGGAAAATCCCCAATGGGGTACTTATCTCTCTGGAAGCAGGAGATGCTCTAGAACAACAAACTGGTGAATGGAATGCAAGTGTTTTGAACACGTGAGGCACACTCGACAGAATGAAGAGGAAAAAATGAAGATGCAGCTGACAGATGCCCTTCTTATATCCTGAAATCCAGATGTTGGTCTTTGGTTGTCTGTCAGCTAGGGATGATGAAGAGACTCTGGAAATCAGGACAGTAGCAGGCTTTTGCACCAAAGGAAGACCTAACAATTTATACTGCAACACAGACTACGAACATCATACACCAGTTTGGAGGACACACAAATTGAGTTGGTGAATCCGACTGGTTTATTCAATGTTTGTAAGAGATTGTAAATGGTTGTGCCTGATGAGGGTGACTGCGAAACCTGATGGAAACAGCAGAACCTGTCAAACTATAAATGTGCAGGATTCAAGTGGATGTAAATGATCCCACAGCATCCATCAAAAACAGAAGTCGTCCTTTATTTATATACAAAAAAACTCTTATTTACAAAATATTTATATATTTACAAATATTTACTTATGCAGAAATATATAAATATACAGATCTGTTTATACACATTAATAATTTCCTTTACAATTGCACATTTTTTCCCTATTGGATCCCCACTCCTTTTTCCATAAACACCATCTGATTGTACTTACTATTGTTGCTAAATTCCATTTACCATTAAACAGAATTTCAGTTATTCTTTCATTCCACATAACAAAATACCTTTTTATCTATTCTTTCAACACGTTCTTTACTTCTATTCTTATATCCATATTTAATCATATCCGTATTTTATCCATTTCTTTTATACCTTTGAAAAATCTTTACATAGTTCCTCATAACTTGTTTACTCTTTTACATTTCAAAAACACATGTTCCATAATTTCTTCTTGACAATGCAAACATATTCTATCACTTTTCTTTTTATATGGCATATTTCCCTTTTCTGGCAATTTATCTATTACCAGTCTCCAGAAAAAATCTTGGCATTACACTTGCATCATTTGCTTCTTATTTTTATAGCTCTTTTTTCATTTGTTAGATTTTTCTATCTTTTTCTATATCATTAGTTTTTATTTTCCACAAAAATGCTTTGATAACATTTTTATTTTTTCATTTATACACTCTTTCACCACAACACAGTTGATCATACTTACATTTATACTGTTTTACTACTAATCTCTCATCTTTTTCATTTATCCACTTTATCAATCTGTACAAATGTAATGAAGCAGCATACACCACTGGGTTAAATTAATCCTAAACCACCTTCATCATTTAAATACAAAATTATTTTTGGTACTTACGTATGATCACAACCACACTTTCTCGGTGGCATGTTATTATCACTACCGCACTTTGTAAGTAACTTGTTATTTACATTTTTGCAATTACTAATTTTCGGCAGCATGTCATTTAGATAACAGTAATAAATACTGTTCTGTTAAGTCATATTCTCGCTACTACACTATTTATTTAACTGTGATTGGAGTGGTTGTACTTTTGCATTAGGATTTCATCCTTGTAAATTATTTTGACTTGGACTGGATATCTGTATTACGCTTTAAAATTGATTTAAATTTAAGAAAGTAATTCAGCTTTATTATGAATGCATTGCACCTGTAACACCTAAAATTCAAAACATTTCTCAAAATAAAATGTAGTTTCCAGTGTTTCTATACAACTTCATGGAGCATTTTAAAAATATCTTTAACTGTAATATGTACAGTCTTGGAAAGGAGGACAAGAAAGCAGCACAAAGCAAAAATGTAAAAGTCAGACTATGGATCAAATCTTTTCATATAGATTATACAAGTACAGTTTTTAATTAATTCACTGGTCTGATTAAGTAAAGACAAAACCAGTATATACTGTGTGGAATTTAAATTTGATAAGGGATTATTCAGTGTGGGGGAAAAAAAAGATTCAATATTGTAATGTGTGTGGTTGCGGTTATACGTCGTTTGAAAAATAAGTTCAACACTAAACTGATTTTTATTATGCTAACAAGGATTTTCTTTACATAATTATTGCATGGTTAAACTGCGAACATAGTGGAGCACGGAAGAAGCTGGCAAGAAAGTGTACTTACGACTTCTGCAAAAGCGTGGCTGCGATAATACGCAAGTACCTTCTTTTTACTGGGTTTAATCTAGAACCCCATATAAATGAAAAAAATGCAATTCCTTTTCAAATATTGCTGGCAGCACAAATATACTTACCCAAGTATACTTTTTTCCCATAAGTACATAATTTATCAAATAAGTCTTTTTTTCTGGATGACAATTTATATGATCTCCAGAAAAGACAGGGTTGTTTTATTTCTTGCACTGTGTTTTACCACTGAATTCTATTTATATCTTTATTCCCAAATGTTATACCCAACAAAAATTTCATACACTGTAAAATACATATCTCTGTCTTTACTAAATTGTCTAAACCTTTACTTTTCTCTCTATTTATAGCCATGCCTATCACCTCTAGACACTAATTTGTGCAAATTCCGTCTTTCACCCAAATTTTTTTTGCAATTATTATAATGTCATCTGCATATGTTATATACCAGCATCCTTCATTTTTTATTTATTTAACTGTCAGATTTATAACTAATGCAAAGAGTAGAGAACTCATTGGACATCCCTGTCTTACACCACTCTTCAGATGTACATCTTGGCTTAACCAGCCATTTACAAGTATTTTTACTTTATTATTATAAAGTGACATATTATATTATTTCATTATTATCCACAAGATTACATGTCCAATCATTTATTAAGGTCTCCTACAGTTATTGTTGCTGCTTTTCTATTCATAACATCCTCCACAATTTTTTTTATCATTAATAACTCTTGACAACCCTTCCCTTTTATACAATCTTCCATAATATTTTCCATTTTGGTTTCAAATCTCTTCTGTATCATGTTCATAAAGATCTTATTAGTCATTATTAAATACCATCAGCCCCTAATTTTTCATTGTCTTCTATCTTCCTCCTTAGTCTCATTACACTACCATTTTCCTTTACTGCTTAACACTTTTTTCCTTGTAAAAATATCTTTGCTTATATAACAATTCTTCTGTTTTTATATAATTCATTATTTCTCTTGATTTCTTTCATACAATTATTTTGCATTGCCAAAATACTTTCTACCATTATGTTCTAAATCTTCCAATGTATTGTTAAATATCTGTATGTTCTTCTTTCTCTACATCATACTATCACTGTAACAAAAACGCTTTATATTTTTTCCACCATTCAGACCAGTTTTTACAAAATATTTTCATAGTAGTATGATCTTTCCATAATTGTATTACTTCTCTCTTTCCTTCTTCATTCCATGCTTTCTCATTTATCCTTTTATTATTTTGCCTATTTTTATATATTCCTTGTTTTGCTTTATCTAGCCATATCAGAAATTCCTGTTTCAACTACCTCCCCTTCTCCTACAACGAAACCTTCTAAAATCGACAAAGAGAATAAAAATTAAATCCGCCTCTTGGCTTACCAAAAATACACTAGCAACCATGAGGCATAGAGATAAAGTCTGGGCACACTACCACAAAAACAAGACTCCCCTGCTCCATAATAAATATAAAAAGCTTCGAAATAAAGTAAAAAAGCTCATCATCTCAGATCGACAAAATTACTTCTCTATACTCCAAAACAATAATAAAACTAACCCTCAGAAATTCTGGAAAGGTATCTCTATTCTCCTTAACCCCAGTAAACCAGATACCTCCACCCCTGACCCTAATGCCCCTGAATTAGACTTAGCTACACAATTTAACTCTTTTTTTTATTGAATCTATTTCCAAATTGACCTCTTCATTCTCCGTCACCAACACACTCCCCAATACCCCCCCCTACCAACACTATCCTGCACTGCTACTACTCCCCTCATTCCCATCTACCAATTCCCTATCCTCTACCTCCTCTTCTACTCTAACTTTATCATCATCTTCATCACCCTCTAATTCTTCCGACTCCCCTCTATTTTCATTAAAACCTATACTCACTTCTACTATAAAGAAACTCCTTCTGAAATTGAAGCCATGTACCAACACTCCTGATAATATCCCTTCTTACTTTCTTAGTATAGCGGCTGAAGCAATTGCCTACCCTATTAGCATTTTAATCAACCGCTCCATCCAAGAACGTATAGTACCTCAAATCTGGAAACAGGCCTTTATCATACCTTTACATAAAGGTGGCAACAATAATAATGTTACTAATTTCCGTCCCATAGCTATCCTGTCTCCATTTCTAAACTCCTAGGAAAGTGTGTCCAACTTCAACTCCTACCACATCTCTTAGATAATCACCAAATAACTCCCACACAACATGGATTCAGACCAAATCATAGCACTATGACAGCCCTCCTCTCCTTCCCTGAAACTGTAAATAAAGCTCGTGACTCTGGCCTAGTTGTTTCTTCCCTACTTGACCTCTCTAAGGCCTTTGACACTATCTCACTCAGCCTGCTTTTAACTAAACTCTCAGAACTTAACCTATCTCCCTCCTCTTTGAATTGGTTCTCCAGCTACTTATCCAATAGAAATCAAGCAGTAAAATGGAAAAAGGCCACATCCTCATTTCTTAGTACCCCTACCGGAGTTCCCCAAGGCTCCTACTGGGTCCCCTTCTCTTCAATATATTTATAAATGATTTCCACAAATCTATCCCATTCTCAAACATCAATATGCAGATGATTCAACTATTATCTGTTCTGCCACATCTATCCCCACACTCCTAAAACTTACACAAGATGCCTTTTCTACCACAGAGCAATGGATGAAAAGAAATCTAGCACTCAATGCTTCCAAAACCAAATTAATGATATTCACCCCCTCTAAAGTCACTCCTTTTGATATAAACACATTCTCAATTACTAGTCAAAATGACTCACCTCTAGGACTGGTGTCAGAGACCAAGTTACTTGGGGTCCAAATTGACAGCCAGCTCAAATTCAACTCCTACCTACAACTAAATATCAAAAAAACCCATCAAAAACTAGGTATGCTTTACCGACAAAATCACTACCTTACACCTGCCACTAAAATCACTCTCTCTACTTCCTTCCTTATCCCCTCCCTTTTCTATGGAGCCCCACTCCTAACTAATCTTCAGTCTTCTTTAAAAAAAGCAACTTTCCTCTTGCTATAACAAAATCGCCAAATTCGCTACCGGCCATAAGTCCTCCACCCACCACTGCTCCTCTCTCCAAAAACTAAACTGGCTAGAACTACCCAATCATCTCACTTACACTCAACTAACTCTTGCCCATAAGCTCATTCTCAACCCCTCCCTCTGTCCCTCCCTCTCTTCTGCCTTTAAAATGCACCTACCTGATAGAGTATTAAGGTCAAATAATCAAAATCTATTAGAAGGGTACAAACCTACTCATCCCCCAGGCAAAAACCTTCTATCCTATGGCCTAGCTCGCCTCTGGAACTCCCTACCACCGTCCATTCGCACCACCTCTAACCATATTACTTTCAAAAGATCTCTTTACTCATGTCTAGCATCCCGGTGGGAATGCTCTTGCTCCCACCCTACATAACTAACACTGGCTATTTTCATTCCCCTTCTCTTTACTCCAGCAAATTTCCTTATTATTTTCCCCTAGCACACACATTACTATTCCTATGGTATTTGCAAAGAATGTACTAGACTGGGCCTTTTAAGTCTATGCTTCCTAATATGCAATGACTTTCAGTATTACTTTGTACTATTCCTTCTGTTAGTCTGTATCTTCAGTATGTTTCATCACAAGTCTATATTATTTCTAATGTTTGCTGTACTATTTGAAATTATTTGCTTTAATCTTTTACATCTGTATAACTATCATTAATAACCTGCTGTACCTAGACTGTTGATAGATAGATAACTTAGATAGATTGATTCTGTATCTACATTTTTGGAGCTTTTCTCCCCAGGATTCCATTGAAAATGGGTTCATTTTGGCCCAATGGACTATCCTGGTAAACCAACTGCAATAAATAAATAAACAAATAAATAATCCATTTCAGTTCTATACATACCCTTTTTGTACATCAATTAATTTTTGCCCCAAAGTTTTAACCTAACTCATCTTACAACTTCTAACATTTTTCTTAAATCATGTCCTTTCTTTTTATGTTTGCCTTTTAAATCACAGCTGAAGTCTCCTGTTATTATATTATTTATATTTATCACTACATCGGTCTAAAATCTGATGGCATGAGCTTTCCCTTTATTTACAATTAGTGTTAAGCGTACGTTATAATTCTATACACTTGTTCTTTCCATTTTAATCTGCAATGGTTAATCTTCCCATTTTTGCTAAAGTTACATCTAGTATATTTACTGTATTTCTACAGAATACAGCTATTTCAGAACATCTCTCATTTCCCAAATTCCAGATCATCTTTCCTCTCCATACTTTCTCTGTTTTTAATCCTTCATTTGTTAAAAATCTTGTGCCTTCTAAGATAATTACATTCACATCACATTTATTACACCATTCCAGAATCCCTATTTTTCTTACTAAATTCTTAATACTATTCACATTTACAGAAAGCACTCTAATTTTCATCTTCCCTTTTCCGTAGATTTGTGGTTTCATAAGTTCATAGCTAATTACTAGGCTAGCTTTCTTAAGAGGCCATTCTAAGCCTAGCCAATTTCCCTCCCAAAAGGTTTGAATCAAACACTGTACTTTGTGTCTGAGAGCTCATAGGTTGATACTAGGCTATCGGCCCTAGGTACAGGCCTAGCCATAACAATTGCCTGGCTATTTATTCCCACAATATTTACTTCCCTGGACACCTGTCTAGCAGGGCGACTGACGTGAGCCCCGGGGTGAATTTCCTATCTCCCATCCAATCGTCAAGGTCCTTTTGAAGAGGGCCGAAGAGGGCCAAAGAGGTGCTCCGCTTGACATGTATGGGCAGTCTACTCCAGAGTATGGGGGGTCTCTGGATCAGGAACCTACCCCTCCAGCATGTTTTGTTTATTGTGATGACAAGGTTTAGATCCCTGGAGCATGTGGCTCTATGGGATTGGGATTTATGTCCAACAGCTCTGGATTTGACATGGCCTTGTATGTTAAGGAGATATCGCCTCTGAGTAGATGATATGCAACAGAGTATAGCGGGAGTTTTTTAGACTGTCAGCACAGGGCATCTGCTTTAGGCCTGTGATTATTTTAGTTAGGCATTTCTGCAGCCTTTCCAGTTGTTGCAGATGTCTTGAGAGGTACATACCAAATGGGGCGTTGTATTCTATAATGGGTCTAATGAGGGATGAGTACAGTGAGACAATAACCTCCTTTTTCTGGATGAAAAGCACTTGGGGATGAGGTGTGCCACATAGAAGGATTTCCTGACTGTTGTGGCGATGTGGTTATCGAAGGTGAGACCACTGTTCACCTGTGTCCCTAAGTCTCTATCACACTTTCAGTGTTTAGTGTACTGCCACCTATGTGGTAATTCAAGGTTACATGTTTTTTCTCAAAGGGGATAACTATACATTTCTTGGCATTGAGCTTGAGCCCATGGCTCTGGCACCAAGCATCTGTTTCTGTAAGGCTCTTCTGTAGAATATCCACATCATTTGGGGATTCAATAATGGCTCCCAGTTTGTAGTCATCTGCGAACTTTGTTAGCCAGAGTCCCTTAGTGTTGGCCTGTACTTCAGAGAATTAGATGCCAAACAAAAGTGATTCCACGACTGAACCCTGAGGTGCTCCACTTGTCTGGAGCTTATTTGGAGTCGGCTACTTTTACAGTCTGTGTTCTGTCAGTAAGCCAGTTGGCAACCCATCGAGTGACGTTGGGATTAATGCCCAGCTTAGTATGTTTACCTACGACTCCAGAGTGGGGGATGCGGTCGAAGGCCTAGGCGAGGTCCAGATAGGCTGTGTAGACCACCCTACCCTCATCCACAGCTCTGGAGACTAATTTGAAGTCAATCAGGTTCAGGAGACAAGATCGACCCTTCATGAAACCAAACTAGGTGGGGACCAGTGTTTGAAGGTTGCCAATGTCTTTGTTTATAAGTTCTATGAGAACACATTCCATGGCCTTGCAGATCAGGCTCGTCAGACTGATAGGGTGGTAGTTCCCAGGATCCAAGGTGGATCCCCCCAATGTGTAATGGGATAATTGTAGCTATGCGCCACTCAGTGGGCATGAAGCCTGAGGTGAGGCTATGATTAAACACTACACTTAGGTGAAGTGCCAGTTCATTTTGTAGTTCATGTAGTACACAGCCCAGGATGTCATCTGGTCCCATGGATGCTGTATTCCTAGCTTTGGAGAGTGCGTTTTTTACCTGTGTGGCCGTTACCTGAATTTGCCAATCTTTCGGTATTGAGATGGGCCCTTTAGGGGGAAGTTGGCACTGAAACGATCCGACAGGACATTGGCAATATCCTTGGGATTAGTATATTTAATGCCATTCTGTTGTAGCTCAGAGCAGATCTGAGCATTGCCATTTAGATTCTTGACATAGGTATAGAATGCCTTGTGGTTGTCTTTGGAATCTTTGCCAATTTTATTTTCGTAACTAGCTTTGGAGGATTTTATGAGGGATCTCAGCTTCTTACTGAGGCTAGTAAGGGAGTTCTTTGCATCCTGGGATTTTCCTCTTTTCTGCAACAGTTTCTTCCTTTTGTTGTAAAGTTTGTTTATGGCAGGGGGACCACCAGATTGTCTTCCTTTTTTTGGAGGACAGCATCTTGGTTCTATTTGGGATGGCATGATTCATGCACGAGTGGATGTGCTCGTACAGTGCCTTAGTGTAGGATTCAGCAGTCTAACTTTTCAGTCCCCATCTGCATGGGTGTCATGAAGTTGGTCACTTCTGACTGGAGTAGCATGAAGTTGGCTTTGGAGAAGTTTTTTACGGAGGTTTCCTTACTGGGGGGTGGGGGAGGGATGTGGATGTCAAGGGTGATTAGCTTATGGTCAAGCCCTGACCAACGAGAGGGTGACCATAGGTGTGGAGGACAGATTTCCCATGTTGGTAATGACCAGGTCTAGGACATTGAATTTCCTGGTGAGACTATGGATTAGTTGATCCAGGGCATTGAAATTTATGAATTCCAAGAACCATTGGGCAAAGGTGTTGATATACGAGTAGTTTTCCCAGTTAATGGCAGGGTAGTTGAAATTACCCAGTATTTGGGTGTCTGGTTGTATCTTAATATTTTCCAGTATGTTTAGAAAGGTGTAGTGAGAATCTTGGGGCACGGTGGGGGATCTACAGCAAGCTACAAGTTGGATTGCAGTCTTACCTAGTGTTAGTTGCACTTGGAGAATTTCAGATGCATTGTGTTGGGCAACTAGCGTTGAGGTGTGAATATCCTTGGTAAATATGGACACTCCTCAACCTTTAGTGTTTCGGTCCTGGTTTGGTGGCTGAAAAGTGTGGTAAGAGTTGTAGCTTGGTACTGCAGGGGTGCTCTCTGGAACCTTGAACCAGGTCTCAGTTACTGCACAGATATCGATGTTCTCCATTTTTAGGAGTGCCTTGAGAGAGTGCATTTTGAGGTTTAGACTTCTAGCATTGAGTAGCATTACCTTCAGATTTTGCATGCTTGTATCTGTTGCGGTGGTGGTTTTGTCACACCTTAACCCATTATATCAGCCCCCAGTCATTAGCTGTATATATTCTTTATCCATTTCCTTTTTTTATTTTATACTTATCTCTATAAATTTCCTTTTTCTTTTTATCTTTTTACCAAAAGGATATTGCTTTCTTTTACTATCTCCCAATTTAGGTCTTGTTCATCACTTATTTCAGAACCTTCTTACGCCCTCTATTTTTTTCTCATCTAAATTTCACTCTATTTCTACTAATTCTAAAACAACTTCTCTTTCTTTTCTTTTTGCTTACTCGTATTGTAATTCGTAATGTAATTTTTTAAATCTATCCATAAATTCCCAATTTTGTTACATTTATAACATTTTTATATCATCTCTCAATTCCCCACAAATATAACATTTTCTTATGTCACAATTACTTATCAAATGCACTACTCTTCCACAAAAAAACATGATTTGGGATGTCCCCAGTATTTTTACGATAACCCATTCCATTCCCTTTCACATTTATTATGTTTGGTATATGTATAATTTTCTCTCTATTTTAACACAATATTACAATCCCAGCCAGCAGCACATAAACCCCTTTTGTCAAACTTTTGCAACGTCCAGTACTTCTTTATGTAAAGTTTTCTAATGTCCCTTCAAAGTCTCTCTAACTCTGTTCGAAACTGCATATGAATTTTCTTTTTTGTTTCTCTGTTAAATGCTTTTATCATGTAAAGATTCCATGGCTTAGACTTTTTTCATATTATCCAAGAAAATTTTTCATTAAACAGCCTCAAATATAATATCACAAAATGTCTCCTTGTTAATAAGAACAAATGATCTTACCTCGTGTTTTACACCCAGAAGAGCTATTAACTTGTCCCACAATTCAAACCTAGGTTTTCTTTACTTTAAATCCTAACCACGTACTTCTGATTTTCATTTTCTTATTTCTTTTCTGCTACTCCACTTTTGCCTTCTTTTACTTTCTCTGTATACATTTTCTTTTATCTCAGCACTATTCTTCATTGTCGCTGCATCCTCCTTTTGTATTTTCTCCAAGATGTGCCCCCAGGAAACATCTCCTTCATTTTTTGGCCCACTCTGCACCACCATTTCTTTAAGTAGATCATCCACAACCCTCCCGACTGGAGGGTTGTAATTATACAGCCACCATTTGCTGATTATCTCCAACAAACAGATTTCTTTGAAATCTAGCACACACATTCTCCACTTCCTATATTTGCTTTCTCCTCTACTTTATTCACTACTCCATCTTCTCTCTCCATCTGCCTCCGTGTATCTCTAGGCCACCTCTGTGCCCGAAAAGAAACAGGAAGTGCCCTCAAAAATGGGTCCCACTCATAACAATGACAAGTATGGGGTGTTCCCCAATGCCTTCACCAAATTTCTATTAGTAGTATAAATACCACCCCGGGTCTCTCCTGAAAAGCCATCACTAGCCTGGTGAAGCTAACCTGGTCAAAGGATAAATAAAATAAATAAAAAATAACCAAGTATAACATTCTGCTGATAACTGTGCCTTACATTATAATAGGGAATGCCACAGGCTATGGTCTGGTACCTGGCCAGATTTTCAGTTCTTAACATCCCTCCTCCTCCTCAGCCTGGCTGTAGTTACCTTCGCCTGAGATGTCCTTATTTACCTGGTATAAAACAAAGCCTATTTTTTTCAGTTCGGTCTTGCCTGCCATTCAGAGAAATGAAAGAAGACCACAGTTTCCTTCTGAGCCAGTGTCTCACTTGAGGAAAACTGAGATAGCCACGCTAAGGCCAGACTACTACTACTCTTTCTGAGGAATCTGAGCAAAAACACAATAATGGGAAACAAGGATGTGGCTTGGACTTGGAATCACTAAGAAAAGAGAAGGGTAATGGGCATCCATACCAGCTCTACTTGCTAGGAAAGTAGATAGGATAGAGGGAGAGACTCAGGACTGCAACACTGACTATGTGGGCAGTGCAGTGGATGTTGTTGTCACTTCACAGCAAGATGTTCTCCGGTTCAATTTTCGGCTGGGGTGCCTTCTGTGCGGAGTCTGCATGTCCTCCCCTTGTTCGCATGGGTCTCCTCCTGGTGCTCCAGTTTCCTCCCACATTCTAAAAACATGCATCTGGAGCGTTTGTTCCCAGGCCTCCGCTGAAAATAGGCTCTACCCAAACACCTATAAATATGGTAATGTTATACTGCAACTATACTATGTTCTTCATTTGGGATGCAATTACAATTATCTCATTACGGAAAATTCCCCAAAGATCACATCTAGACAACCTGGGGGGGGGGGGTGTAGCTGGACAGCTGCATAGGAGAGAATGTCTTTCATAATGGCACATGTACAGCAAATCTGGTTGCTGTAACAGAAATGAGATGTGACCTGTAATACTTGGAAAATATCTGGACCACAGACTAAGTTGGCTGCCACCAACATATTCTGAGCACTAAACCCTTTAGAAAAGCAACAGGAATAGCCATGATTTTGAGTATCACCATAGGTAGGTTACTAGGCTATCGGCCCAAGGGCCTACATAAGCCTAGCCAACAAGGTTCCCTGGCTTACCCCACCCAAGAAAGTTATTTTCCTGTGCCACTGTCGAGTAGACACACAGAAGTGATCCCGGGGTGTATTTCCTATTTCCCATCCACTCATCAAGAATTTTCTTGAGTGCTACTGAAGAACTTTGCTTGACATAGATGGGTAGCCTGTTCCAGAGTATGAGAAGTCTCTGGGACAGGAATCTATCCCACCAGCATGTCCTGTTTATTGTGGTGACAAGGTTTAGGTCCCTAGAGCGTGTAGCTCGGAGGAAATGGGATTTCTTTAGGTGCAGCATGTCCAACAGTTCAGGGTTTGA
The DNA here is from genome assembly GCF_019279795.1 of Protopterus annectens. Classification (NCBI taxonomy): domain Eukaryota; kingdom Metazoa; phylum Chordata; order Ceratodontiformes; family Protopteridae; genus Protopterus; species Protopterus annectens. Next base: position 48,609,613 of record NC_056732.1, on the reverse strand, counting down.
CATAGCTTTATATGTTAGGCAGAGATCACCTCGGAGTAGGCGATATGCTACGGAGTAAAGATGGAGTTTTTTGAGATGGTCAGTGTAGGGCATTTGTTTGAGGCCAGTAATCCTCTTTGTGAGGTACTTCTGTGTCCTTTCCAGCTGCTGCAGATGTCTTGTGAGGTACATTCCAAAATGGGCGTTGTACTCTATAATGGGTCTAATGAGTGTTGAATAGAGGGGAACAATGACCTCGTTTTGTCTGGATGACAACCCTTTTATGATGAGGTGGGCCATGTAGAAGGACTTCCCGACTACTGTGGCGATGTGACTATCAAAGGAGAGACTACTGTCCACCTGGATCCCAAGGTCTCTTATCATGCATTTGGTGTTAAGTAGATTGCTGCCTATGTGGTAGTTCATGGGTACAGAGTTTTTACCAAAGGGGATGACACTGCACTTTTTGGCATTGAGCTTGAGGCCATGGCTCTGACACCAGGCATCTGTCTCAGCGAGGCCCTTCTATAGGATGTCCACATCATTTGGGGACTTGACTATGGTTCCTAGTTTGCAGTCATCTGCGAACTTCGTTAGCCAGAGGCCTTCTGTGTTTGGTATCTACTTCTCTGAAGTACAGGCTAACAGAAGAGGTCCCAGGACACAACCCTGTAGTACTCCACTTGTCACTGCTTTGAGGTCAGATTTGGAGTCTGCAACTTTTACAGTGTGGGTTCTGTCAGTGGGCCACTTGGCAACCCATCTTGTGACATAGGGATTTATATCTAGTTTAGTGAGTTTAGCTATAATTCCAGAATGGGGGATGGTGTCGAAAGCCTTGGTGAGGTCAAGATAGAATGTATGAACCACCTTACCCTCATCTACGGCTTTGGTGACTGCCTCAAAGAAGTCGATCAGGTTCAGGAGGCATGATCTGCCTTTCACAAACCCGAACTGGGTGGGGTCCACAGTTTGGAGGTTACCAATGTCTTTAAGAGTTCCATGATGTTACACTCCATGGCCTTGCAGACCAGGCTCGTCAGGCTAATAGGTCGATAGTTCCAGGGATCAGTGGTGGCTCCCCCTTTGTGGAGTGGGATAACTGTTGCTGTGTGCCATTCAGTGGGCAGAAAGCCTGATGCAAGGCTATTATTGAACATGGTGCTTAAATGGGGAGCCAGTTCGTTCTGAAGTTCTTGTAAAACGCAGTTTGGGATGCTGTCCGGTCCCATGAATGCTGTATTTTTGGCTTTAGAGAGAGTGCAGCTTTTACCTGCGTAGTTGTGATTACAGGGACTCTGCATTCTTCCTGTATAGATATGGGCCCTTTAGGGGGTGAGAGGAGGGTAAAGTTAGCACTGAACCTATCTGCCAGGATGTTGGCAATATCAGTTGGTTCTGTAATTTTCTTGCCTTTGTGCTGTAACTCAGAGCAGATCTGGGTGTTGCCATAGAGATTCTTGACATAGCTACAGAATGCTTTCTGGTTGTCCTTGGAACAAGTGGCGATTTTGTTTTCGTAGCTAGCTTTGGATGATCTTATAAGGGATCGCAGCTTCTTACTGAGGCTGACCAGGGAGCTCCTTCACTCATGGGATTTTACTCTCTCTTGCAACAGTTTCTTCCGTCTGTTGTACAGTTTGTTTATGGCAGGGGATCACCAGATTGGATTCCTTTTTTTGGAGGATAGCGCCTTGGTTCTGTTTGGGATAGCACGATCCATGTACTTGTGTAAGTGCTTACAGAGTGTATTTGAATAGGATTCAACAGTTGTAACTGTACTGTCCACCTGCATGGGTGTCATGAAGTTCACCACTTCTGTCTTAAGAAGCATGAAGTTGCCTTTGGAGAAATTTTTTACTGCGGTTTCCTTAATGGGGGGGTGGGGGTGGCATGTCGATATGAAGGGTGATTAGCTTTATTGGTCAGATCGGACCAACGAGGAGTTGACTTCAGATGTGGAACACCGGTCACTCATGTTGGTAATGACTAGGTCTAGGATACTGTTGCCCCTGGTGGGGGTGTAGATAAGTTGATCCAGGGCATTGGAGTTTATGAATTCCAGAAAGCGTTGACCTAAGGAGTTGGTACACAAGTAGTTTTCCCAGCTAGTGGTGGGGTAGTTGAAGTCGCCCATTATCAGGGTGTTTGGTTGGACCCTAATATTTTCCAGTACATCAAGAAATGAGGGGTGGGAATTCTGGGGCATGGTGGGGGATCTGTAGCAAGCTACAATTTGGAATGTAGTTTTGCACAGAGTTAGTTGCACTTGGATAACCTCAGATGCATTATGCTGAGCAGCTAGCCTAGAGGTGTGGATATCCTTAATGAATATGGACACACCTCTACCTTTGGTGTTTCGGTCTAGGTTACACGGCCGAAAAGTGTGGTATGAGTTATAGCCTGGTAGTGCAGGGGTGCTCTCAAGGAGCCTTGAACCAGGTCTCAGTCACTGCACAGATATCGATGTTCTCCATTTTAAGGAGGATTTGTGGCAGAAAATAATGCTATGGGTTATCCACCAAGTAATAGTTTATTTAGTTACAAGCAACCTTTTCTTGATTTCAGCAAAAGACTAAGCAGTTGATCAGACTCCCTAAAGCCATTAGTCCTAAGCTGCCCACGAATTCTCAAGGAATGCAGGATGTTTTCTCCTTTATTTTGAGAGTTTTGAAAAACTGGTTTTGGGCCGCTTCTGTTAGGACTTTCAGCAAGGAAGGTGGTTGGTGCTCAGAGTGACTATATCATTGTCAAAGGTAAGGAAATATTTGCAAACCAAGGCTTGGATGTCAGAAAGCCTCCTGATATAAGTGACTACATCTTCCAGCACAAAAATGTTACAGAAGCCTTGGCTGCTGGCTCATAAGCTAGCATTATCAATTAAAAGCAGAGATCACAGGCCGACACCACTGTCCACTTGTGGCCAAAGTCTGACTGCGAATGTTGCCCTGAAGGGTGCATCATAAAAACTTTCAATGGACGCAAAGGAGTAGAATACAATCTTTACTGGTGCAGTTTCAGTCTTTAAATGGTAGCCAAGAATGCTCTTCTCAGTACCTACAAAGTGCCCAGAATTGCCTCCTTCATTCAGATGGGGTTACATGTATTGGTAAGCATGTCTAACTATGACCGTAAATTCTTTATTAGACCCACTGCTCCTACTACTATTGGCACTGTCTGGGTACCTTTCTCATACATTGCTGTCATTTCTGCCTGCCAACTTTTAGCAGTTATAACTTTCTCTCTGTGCATACCACACTGTAATCGACGGGAGTAGCAATCTCAATGAGATCAATACTATTTTTGTTTTTTCGTGGACTACTACTGGGTGATCCGATGCAATATAAATTCCATCATTCTCTATAAAGATTAGTGGTTCATGTTTCCAGTGCTTCTCAGCTACATCTATGTTGTAATGTTTCCACAATCCTCAATGCAGTCGTCACATTATTGTGCCTTTCGGTATAAAGGTCCTCTGCCATGAGTGGATTATATCCATCAACGCGTGTGACTGTTTTCAGTTCTTTTTTTGCAGAACCTGCTTGTCTTTTTCTCCCACCTTTTCAATGGAGTGTCTACAAAGTCCACCATTCTGGACTGCCATCATTAGCCTTTCATTCTTTGGGTAAAGCTGGCCTCTCCTTAACCACTGCTGTGTCAAATCTTGGACAACATGAGGCTGTTCCAGGAAATCTCTGCACTTGCCACTATATTTATAAACTTTCTACATTTTCTTTCTTCTAATCTGATTCGTCTTTTTATATTCTTCCCTTCTTTCATTTTTAGCACATTGAGCTGCTGTCTGAATTTTGTCTACCTCTAGTTTGACTTCCATTCCTGCTTTATACAAAAATGCTTCTGCAAAACTAAGCAACGGTGTCACCTTATACTTCTCTTCATGGATCTGGTGAGGTCAGCAGATATGTATGCAGCTCCATGATTGCAGATTTAGCAGTGTAATCAATTTTGAGGAAACACATATCTCCTTCAGAGCGAGAACATGTAATCTTGATAAATACTGACTTTTAAACATCATCCGACAAGCATGAAGCACCTTTCTTGTTCCTGTAAAATTGGTGCAATACTTTTTGGGAACAGTCAATCACCCCAAAACTGTAAGTTACAACGGGAAGAGCAAATTGATTTATAGCCTGGATTTTATTCCTAGATGTCAGGGAAGTTTTAATCATTTTTAGCCTTCTGAAATATTCCTTACGGAGTTTTATTCTCGTTTGCTCTTGTTTTTGTTGCTATTCCTACATCTATTCCCAAACATATTTTATTTTATTTTACATTTGTTGACCGGGATAGTCCGACTGGATACATGTCCATTTTCAGCGGAGGCCCGGGGAGAAAAGCTCCAACATAGTCACAGAGACAGATAGTTACATATTAGTGTTTAAGATAGAAAAGAATAAAAAGCAATTTACATACTACATATACTACCTTGCTCTAACAGACAAAACTTATGACAGTTCAATATACAGATCTTTAAAAACACGCTAGTGAATTTATTAAGACAGATTATAGATTATAGTTTGGCTAATGTACAATGAACATGCTTTTTGATTACATATCCCCACTCTAGGCTGTCCTTTTGGGTTTAGATTTACTAGAGAAGTAGTATGGCCTTGGTTTAACGAAGAGGAGCTAGTCTGGGTTTGTGCATGGACAAAGCCAATGCGACTTAAAATGGAGTTTTAGACTCTTTTTGAATTGAACTGTGGAAGTAATAAGCATGAGGTTGTTGGGGAGGGAGTTCCATAGCTTTCCAGTGGTGTTGGCGAACAGAGCATCACCGCCTATGTTGTTGGATTTGAGTGTTTGGACAAGGAGTCTGTTTGATGAGTGAAGGCAGCTTAGATTGGTGTAAGGAATTATTATATTTTTCAGTGCAGGGGTGTTATCAGGTTGTTTAAGAATTTTAAAAGCTTCTATGAGTTGGTTCATCTTGAGAAGATTTGGGAGTTATATCCAGCCAAGTTTTTTCAGGTTAGAGCAGTGGTGTGTTCTATAGGCCAAGCCAGTTACAAATCTGGCAATATGATTATAACATGAGAGTTTGTTCAGGTCAGATTTGTTAACGTTAGTAAGCACGGGAGAGGCATATAGAAGGGTAGAGAGAAGGTGTGAGCGGGCAGTGGCCACTTTAGCCATAGGGGTTAGGAAGGTCTTTATCCTGTATAAGGACCCAAGTTTCTTGTTTACGGACTTAATGGTTTGGCTGATATGCATATCGAATCTAAGTTTGCTGTCAATGATAGCTCCTAGTAGCTTTGTGTAGGAGTCTGGGGAGATGATGGTACCATTATTGGATTGTATAGTAAGATGTGTGGGAGGGGATGTATTCGTTGGGTAGATGTAGGTGTCTGGGGAGATGATGGTACCATTGTTGGATTGTATAGTAAGATGTGTGGGAGAGGATGTATTCGTTGGGTAGGAGGGGGTGTATTCGTTGGGTAGATGTAGGAGTCTGGTGAAATGATGGTACCATTATTGAATTGTATAGTAAGATGTGTGGGAGGGGATGTATTCGTTGGGTAGATGTAGGAGTCTGGGGAAATGATGGTACCATTATTGGATTGTATAGTAAGATGTGTAGGAGGGGATGTATTCGTTGGGTAGATGTAGGAGTCTGGGGAGATGATGGTACCATTATTGGATTGTATAGTAAGATGTGTGGGAGGGGATGTATTCGTTGGGTAGATATAGGAGTCTGGGGAGATGATGGTACCATTGTTGGATTGTATAGTAAGATGTGTGGGAGGGGATGTATTCGTTGGGTAGATGTAGGAGTCTGGGGAGATGATGGTACCATTATTGGATTGTATAGTAAGATGTGTAGGAGGGGATGTATTCGTTGGGTAGATGTAGGAGTCTGGGGAGATGATGGTACCATTATTGGATTGTATAGTAAGATGTGTGGGAGGGGATGTATTCGTTGGGTAGATGTAGGAGTCTGGGGAGATGATGGTACCATTGTTGGATTGTAAAGTAAGATGTGTGGGAGGGGATGAGATGATGGTACCATTGTTGGATTGTATAGTAAGATGTGTGGGAGGGGATTTATTCGTTGGGTAGATGTAGGAGTCTGGGCAGATGATGGTCCCATTGTTGGATTGTATAGTAAGATGTGTGGGAGGGGATGAGATGATGGTCCCATTGTTGGATTGTATAGTAAGATGTGTGGGAGGGGATGAGATGATGGTCCCATTGTTGGATTGTATAGTAAGATGTGAGGGAGAGGATGAGATGATGGTCCCATTGTTGGATTGTATAGTAAGATGTGTAGAAGGGGATTTATTCATTGGGTAGATGTAGGAGTCTGGGGAGATGATGGTACCATTATTGGATTGTATAGTAAGATGTGTAGGAGGGGATGTATTTGTTGGGTAGATGTAGGAGTCTGGGGAGATGATGGTACCATTTTTGGATTGTATAGTAAGATGTGTAGGAGGGGATGTATTCGTTGGGTAGATGTAGGAGTCTGGGGAAATGATGGTACCATTATTGGATTGTATAGTAAGATGTGTAGGAGGGGATGTATTCGTTGGGTAGATGTAGGAGTCTGGGGAGATGATGGTACCATTATTGGATTGTATAGTAAGATGTGTAGGAGGGGATATATTCGTTGGGTAGATGTAGGAGTCTGGGGAGATGATGGTACCATTATTGGATTGTATAGTAAGATGGGTGGGAGGGGATGTATTCATTGGGTAGGAGGGGATGTATTCGTTGGGTGGGAGGGGATGTATTCGTTGGGTAGAAGAGAAGTAGTTTGGTTTTGTTTGGGTTTAAGATCAGATGATGATCTGAGAGCCAGTTTTCGACTGTAGTAAAACAGAGCTGGGTGGCAGCTTGTAGGTTTGGTAGAGAGTCATCGGAACATATTAGAGTTGAGTCATCTGCATACTGAATACAGGTGGCTTTGGGGATGACTGTATGGAGGTCGTTTATAAAGACTGAGAAAAGAAGAGGTCCTAATATGGAGCCTTGAGGAACTCCTATGGTGTCTGGTAACAGGTGAGAGAGCTTATTTTGCCACAGAACTGCTTGTTGTCTACCCGAGAGGTAGGCATGAAACCATTTAAGAGCTGTATTGTCTAGGTACAGGGTTTTCAGAGTGTGGAGAAGTAGCTGGTGGTTCACCAAGTCAAAGGCTTTCGACAGGTCCAGAAAGAGAGCTGAGAATATTTTTTTGTTATTCCGGTTTTGGTTGATTTTATCGGTAAAAGAGAGGAGGGCGGTGGTCGTGCTGTGATGAGGTCTGAATCCATGTTGAGAGTTGGTCAGTAGTTTATTCTGGGTGAGATAGTGCATAAGTTGTTTGTGGACACACCTTTCCATAATTTTGGCAAGTGGTGACAATATGGCTATTGGCCTGTAGTTCGATAGTTCTGTGGATGAGCTACCTTTATGGAGTGGAATGACATAGGATATTTTCCATATTGAGGGGATTATGGCCTTGGTTATGGATCTATTGATTAGGATCGAGATAGGATAGGCTATGGCATCTGCAGCTATTTGCAGATATTCAGCTGGGAGTAGGTCTGCAGAAAGGGTTAGTTGGCTTTTGCTTCTTCAGTAGGGATCTGATATAGGATGTAGAGATAGGCTGAAGGTTAAAGGAGGGTAGTGACTTGGGTACAGGATTTTTTAGTGTAGAGGAGGGGGGAGGTAGTTGGTTGGCTAAGGACTGAATAGTCTCGGTAAAGAAAGTATTGAAGGTATTTGCTACTTCTTCTGGGCTTTTACCACTTAATGTCCCAGGGGTAAGAGTAGAGGATTTGCCTGGATGGAGAAGATTATTTAAACCTGCCCAGAACTCCTGGGGGTTGTTTTGGTGTTTATGTTGCAGATGGCATAAGTAGTTTTTTTTTGTCAAGGGTGATGGCTTTCTTAGTCTCATTTCTCAGTTGTTGGAATTTAATGCGATCTAGGGGTAACTTGGTAGTGCGCCATTTGTCCCATGCCTTATCTCTAAGTGTTATTTTGGATTTGGACTCTGTTAGCCATGGTGCTATTCGTATCTTAGTTCTGATTGACCGTTTTGGGGCCTGAGAGTCAAGTATGTTAAGAAATGTGTCATTAAAGAGAGTCACTGCCTCATCAAGGGGAAGGTACTTTAGCTTTGACCAGTTACAGGATTTAAGTTCCATTAGAAATTCTGTAGGCTCAAAGTTTTTTTTGTTTCTGACTAGCCTGTACATCGGCAGTCTAGCACTGATGGTTTTGTCTTTCATTATGTATGTGACCAGGTGATCACTAAGATCGTTGGGCAGAGTCCCAGATATATACTTACGGGGGTGACTATTGGTGAGTATCCAATCAAGAATACTCTCTTTTTGGTTAGAATTTATACATTTATACATACCCTCCAACTCAAGGTCCTTTAGATCACATTTCTATCCCAGGCTGACACTACAGCTTTCAAGTTTTAAATGTTGGTTTTATACATTTATTAAGACCAAGTGACATCCTTGTATAATCTGAGAAAGTTTTAACCATTTGTAGTTGCACTTTTTAATTCCTCTTCTGATGAACTAAAGAGTTTTAAGTCATCCACAAAAAGTATACAGGAAGTCTTTAAACAAGTTTGATTTCTGATAGCCTAATCTGTTAAGTAAATCGTTCAATAGGGTAAATAGAAAGACAAAACAGTAGCGCAGACAAGGAATCTCCTGAGCCTGACCTACCCCACCTGTAGCAAATGTTTTCATGTCCAGAGGATCCTACACTGCTTTTTTCACTCCTGGCACCAGTGCATATACCAACACTGGGCACTTTTTTTAATCCTAGGACCTGAGCACCCACATGCCTTTTTTTACCTACCTTTTCCCATGATATATAAAATATGATCTATGCATCAGTGCCTTCTTGGTGAGTTTTATAAAAATAGGGTCCATTACTGAAGGCACTCACCGAGACTTGAGGACGAATTCAGTTCCAGCAATACTGTTCTGCTTTTCTTCCTGATTTCATCTTTCCATTGGGTCCGCACATGTGCTCGTTAGGATGGAAGATGCCACATGCCCCAAGACATTCCGGACCTGCCTGGTAGTCTATTTTGGTCTCTCTGCACGGTCAGGCAGAAACTGAACCTTTTCCACAGGAAGGAAGGTTCTGCAGAAGTTGGCATTCAAAAGGGCTCAAGGAAGGCTGTTCTCAAAAGAAACAGATTTGACTTCGGCAGAGTAGTGCTGGATTCTACGCTGCTTCGACATTGAAAAAGGTATAATCTAATGCCCTTGCATTTCCAGTACAGTCTGAGCCTGGCTCAAGCAGTCATCCAGGTAACGTTAGATGCAGATGCCCTTGGTTCTGCAGCGTGCAAATCCAGGTAAAGCTAGATGTAGATGCCCTTGGTTCTGCAGCGTGCAAGCACTGGAGCCAGGTACTTTGTAAATAGCTTTAGCTAATGAGCTAAAACAAAAAGCAAGGAAGCAAGTTCTACCAACCTCGAAAATGGGAATTATACAGGCAGACACTTTAGAAATTCGATATAATAAATAACTAAATAAATAAATATATACATACATACATAAATAAAAACTCTGAAAGCTTAGACACAGAAGTGCCTGGAAAGTTCACATTTTGCATTTGGGACTTTTGAGAATTTCTTTGGCCTAAACAAGTCCAAAGCTTGTTTCCAAGATTCATTTTTCCTTGGTACTAGGAACAATCAAGTAGAACAACTTAGCTTTCCTGATTCGTGGGAAGCGTTTCTATGGTACCCTGAACTAGTCTCTTTATCGAACTTAGCTTTCCTGATTCGTGCAAAGCTTTTCTAGGGTACCCTGAACTAGTCTATCACAACTGATGGCACTAGATTTTCTTGGTCCTTTGGTACAGGATGACTACATAACTTATCTTTTTCTTTCAGGTGCTCCCATTAGAGGTCGCCACAGCAGATCATCTGTTTCCATTTCTTCCTGTCCTCTGCATCTTGCTCTGTCATACCAACCACCCGCATGTTCTCTCTCATCTTAGGCCTTCCTCTTTTCCTCTTACCTGGTAGCTCCAGCCTTAACATCCTTCTCCCAGTATACCTAGCATCCCTCCTCAGCACATGTCCAAACCAACGCAATCTCATCTCTCTATCTCCAAATCGCCCAACCTGAGCTGACCTTCTAATACACTCATTTCTAATCCTGTCCATCCTCATCGCACCCAATGCAAATCTTAACATCTTTAATTCTACCACCTCCAGCTTTGACTTCTGTTTTTTTGTCAATGCCACCATCTCTAACCCATATAACATAGCAGGTCGCACTACCATGCTGTAGACTCTTCTCTTTCACTCTTACTGGTCGGTCACAAATCACTCCTGACACTCTTCTCCACCCACTCCACCCTGCCTGCACTCTTCCACTCACCATTACTCTGACCTGTTAATCCCAAGTATTTAAACTCATCCCCCTTCGCCATTTCTGCTCCCTGCATCCTCACCATTACTCTGGACTGTTAATCCCAAGTATTTAAACTCATCCCCCTTCGCCATCTCTACTCCCTGCATCCTCACCATTACTCTGAACTGTTAATCCCAAGTATTTAAACTCATCCCCCTTCGCCATCTCTACTCCCTGCATCTTCACCATTACTCTGAACTGTTAATCCCAAGTATTTAAACTCATCCACCTTCGCCATCTCTACTCCCTGCATCCTCACCATTACTCTGAACTGTTAATCCCAAGTATTTAAACTCATCCCCCTTCGCCATCTCTACTCCCTGCATCCTCACCATTACTCTGAACTGTTAATCCCAAGTATTTAAACTCATCCCCCTTCGCCATCTCTACTCCCTGCATCCTCACCATTACTCTGACCTGTTAATCCCAAGTATTTAAACTCATCCCCCTTCGCCATCTCTACACCCTGCATCTTCACCATTACTCTGAACTGTTAACCCCAAGTATTTAAACTCATCCCCCTTCGCCATCTCTACTCCCTGCATCCTCACCATTACTCTGAACTGTTAATCCCAAGTATTTAAACTCATCCCCCTTTGCCACCTCTACTCCCTGCATCCTCACCATTACTCTGAACTGTTAATCCCAAGTATTTAAACTCATCCAATTTCGCCATCTCTACTCCCTGCATCCTCACCATTACTCTGAACTGTTAATCCCAAGTATTTAAACTCATCCAACTTTGCCATCTCTACTCCCTGCATCCTCAACATTTCTCTGTTCTCCCCCTCATTTACACACATATATTCTATCTTACTCCTACTAGCTGACCTTTATTCCTCTTCTCTGTAGAGCATATCTCCACCTCTCCAGGGTCTCCTCAACCTGTTCCCAACTCACTACAAATCACAGTCATCCACAAACAATCTACAGGGCCTCCTGTCTTATCTCATCTGTCAACCTGTCCATTACCTTTACAAATAAGAAAGGGCTCGGAGCTGATCCTTATCATAGTACAATAACAGGTATATGAAGATCCAACACCCTACCATTCTGCCTTCCAGGATCTTTACCAATGTCTCCTCTGCCTTTACCTAGTGACTCCATTCATTCCAGAAAAACATAAGCCAGGTACTCTTGGGCTACATAAGAGCCCGTCTTGTCCACTAGTTCCAGCCTGGGAATCCCCATAAGCCCAATGTTCCTACTTGGGTACCTCAATAAGCCTTAATTTGCTACCTGGGAATCTCAATAAACCTTATTTTTCTATCTGGGAATCTTCATAAGCCTTACAGTCCTACCTGGAATTCACATAAGCCTTACTTTTCCTGGCAAAAGTCAGATGGTGAGGAATAGGCTAGTCTGCTGGTCCTGAGATGGCCTACTGTCTCTCCCGCTGGGGGGGGGGGGGGGAACTACTCCTCCAAGCCTGCACTCACCATCTCCTGAAGGGAAGCATACCTCCACACACTAGTTTACCCTTAAGCTACTTAATATGACTGTCCTATGTTAGTGTGATCTCAACTGCCGTGGAACTTCACTGAGTAAACACCCTGTGCTCCCACTAGGTGCTAACCTGTGTGGGGACAGCCTCCTCCCTCCCCCAAGAAAAGATGTGCCAGCACTGGCTACTCATGCCCATCCTCCTAGCCAGCTCAGGCAGGCACCTGAGCTGCTAATCAAACTTGGGTTGCCTGTACCATAGTCAGGCCTTTATCCCCCCCCCTACACCACAAAGGTGGCAACCAGTGCCATAACTTAAACTTCTGTGAGAAGAAGTGTTCTAGATAGAGGAGGGGAAGGAGGCTGAAGTACTCATAGCTTAGAAAAACACCCATCCAAAACTTCTATAAGGCTTTTCTGAGAAGGAGTTGCCACATGTTCTTGCCACTAGAAGAAATCTCTCACAAGAGAGAGTGTAGCCTTAGGGCAAGTCTTCTGGTGGTGAACGAGAAGCCAAAGGTTTTTATTGTGTGTGTCATACGATAAAAGTGAGGATGTGGGATTAACAGTTCAATTCTAACTCTGCAGCCTCAGGATCAGAGCAGTCAGAATCCTTGATGCCTTCAAAGGTCACTAGGGAAGTCAGACTCTTGACACAGAGGGCTACACTGGGGCAGTTTGAAAGCATCAATAACAACTGAAGGAATCCCTGAACCCACTGGACCAAGTCCGGGAGTGTACAAGGGGAGGGAACAGCTTACCTACTCAGTGGCAATACAAGTCTTAAGAGTGACCTAGACCTCAGAAGAGGCCCCAAATTTAAGAGTATATGTAAGGCTCTTGCATGCCCCAAGACTAGGGATGTCCCTGAGCTATTTTTTTAGTATGACAGATGCCCTCCTCAATAACAAGCATTTTTATTTATTTGGCATTTACTTACTGACAAAGTCCAACTGGATCACAGAGTACCCATTTTCAGTGGAGGCCCAGGGAGAAAAACTCCACATACATATAGTTAAATAACTCTTTCAGCAGAGTGAAAAGACAACACACATTATAAAATCATAAAATTCAGTAACAATTTACACATGGTTGATACATTCTCATAGAAAAAATAGATTTAAATCACATGGAAAATAATAGGATATGCAAAAAGGGCAAGGAATATAACATGTTCATAGTCTGCTATCAGATAGGAGGAGAAAATAAGATAAAACGAACAATTTTATTGATAAAAGTGGTAGGGGGGTAAAGCAAAAATGAAGGTAGGATAAGGAAGTGGAAGGAATGGGAAGAACAGAGGAAGAAAAGGTATGAGAGTAGGCGTAAAGGAAGGGATGGGAAAAATTAGGAAACAAAGGTATGCGAGTCGGCGTAAAGGAAGGGGTGGAAAAATTAGGAAACAAAGGTATGCGAGTAGGCGTAAAGGAAGGGATGGGAAGAATAGAGGAAGCAAAGGTAAGAGAGTAGGTGTAAAGGAAGGGATGGGAAGAACAGAGGAAGCAAAGGTATGAGAGTAGGCATAAAAGAAGGAATGGGAAGAAAAGAGGGAGATAAGTTATACGAGTACTTCAACCACAACCACTGATAGAGCAAATCCACGTTTTGGTTAAGTATTCTTTTAAGGGGCATTTGAAGAAGTGCAGGTTAGACACCGTTTTCATAGCTAAGGGAAGTAAGTTCTATAATTTTGCAACAGAGCAGGAGTACAGCCTTAGACCTGGAGCTTTGTTGGTTTTATGGATCACAGGAGATTACTAGGCTATCGACCTGGATGTCATTTTAAGCCTAGCCATTTCAACCCAATGTTATACCACAGAGGCACTAATCAATACCCAAGTTTGCATTTCGTTGTGTCTGCTCATGTCCAGGAGGGTTGTGAGGAGATGTTTATCTTTAGAATCTTTAGATCTAAGATGTCCATTTGAGACATAAGTGTCGATTAATGGGCTAAGGGCAGAACAAGTAAGACGGCTGTGAATGATGTTGTACAATGTAACAAGCTGTATGTATTGGAGGGTAAAGAGGGGAGTTCAAGCCAGCACAGGAAAAGTAAGGCGTTACAATGTTACAATGATGAGTTAGAGGGTTCAATGTGTGCCAAACTACAGCAACCTAAGTTTTTTTTTTTTTTTTTTTTTTTTTTTTTTTTTTAAGAAGTCCATACATTTGTTAAAATTGGGGCCCCTTAAAATAGTGAGGGCAATAGATACGTTTTAGCCAGGGTAATTTGGGTAGGGCTGGTGAGGACATTTTTGCTCCTGTATAGGATGCCTAGTTTTTGGTGTTTTTTTGATACTACTTTGTATGTGGAGGTGGAATTGGAGCTTACCATATATTATGACTCCTAGTAATTTGGTATGTTAAATGATTCAATTTCAGTACCGTTTGCGGAAAAGATCTTGATATTTGGTTTATTGGAGATGTTTGGTTTGTACGTATGGAGATGCTACCCTTCCTTTACCTAATAACATACACAGTTTAGAAACTTGACACAAACATAGATGTTAGCGTAGATTCACTGTTACAGTACTGACTTTTGGGATACCTGCCTGCAGAAGACTGGATTGGCCCATATACTACAGCTTTCACCTTTGAACTTCGAGGTCTAGCAGAATCTCTCCCCTACAAGCATCCATCAACGGAATTCCAGTCAGTACCATCTTCAGATCGTTTTTGCCCTAGCGGGTTCAGTTATTTCTTCTAGGATCCAAAGCACGACTTCACCAAAAGATGATCCATCACATGTGGAACAGCAAAACCAGAAAGAATCCTCCCAAATCTGCACCTCCAAACTACTGCATGCCTCGTTGAAGGGGAAGACCTGATCCTGATGGAGAGGGCTTGCAGTCAAGGTATACACCCCATACAAAGGGAGTATCAAGGACAGAGGGGTTACATGGAAAGGAGAGGGGGACAGTACAATTGTGTACACTTACCATAAATGTAGATGTTAGAGTGTATTCACTGTTGCAGTCATTACATTTGGGTAATCTGCTGGCAGGTTGTCCTCAAGTCGGCCTGAATTCTAAAGTCTTGGGTCCTGCGTCGGTTGCGGTCTCCTCTTCCATGACGTGAGGTCGTCATGGGTATAAAACATGCAGCAGATGCCATTTTCTTTAGTTTTTCTTGCCCCCGATGTCAGGTGCTCCCAAAAAGGTAGCAATAAATAAATTTATATATATATATATATATATATATATACACACACACACACATATATACACACATATACATGCATCAATATAAACTTTACCTTCATCTACAAGCAAATACACCACATAGGTTGTAGAAGATAGAGAAGGAAAGATAAACTCCAGAATGACAGGGAGATGGTGGGAGGGCAACCTGGACTGCAACAGTGAATACAGGTGAACATCTACATTTATGGTAAGTATACACAACTGTACTATGTTCTTCGTGTTTCACTGTTGCAGTCATTACATTTGGGTAGAATCCCAAAGCTATGGTTGGGAGGCTGGAGCTAAACAGCATTAGGAGCGGCTATAAGGCCCTGCAGAACAGCAGTGGCAAAGCCTGCCCTGGATTTAGAGTAGAAAGGCAAATGATAATGCTTTGTAAAGGTGTGAACAGAACTCCAAGTAGCAGCCTCTAAAATGTCTTTGGTTGGTACTCCCCTTAGAAAGGCTGCTGAAGTCGTTGCAGCTCTGGTGGAATGAGACCTAATGCCCTTGGGCACAGGTTTGCCATGGTTTAATTAGCAGAAACGGATGCAGTGACTTATCCACTTTGAAACTGTCTGCTTTGATATAGCCTTGCCTTCTGATCCTGCAGTACATGCCACTAGTAATTGCTCAGTTTTTCTTAGAGCTTTGGTCCTGCTTAAGTAGAATTTAGCCATCTGTGTACATCCAAGGAATGCAGAATTCTCTCTCCCTTGTTCTGCGGATTTGGATAAAAGGCTGGCAGATGAATTGTTTGGTTAAGAGCCACACTGGAAACCACCTTAGGCATCAAAGTAGGATTGGTCCTCAGAGTTACTCTGTCTGGGTGAAATATAATAAAAGACTCTACAGCCATGAGGGCCTGTAGCTCTGAAACTCTTCTTGCTGAAGTAATTGCTAGTAGCAGAGCGGTTTTCCATGATAAGAACTTTATATCAGCAGTAGCAGCTGGTTCAAATGGAGGCAGGATGAGCTTTTTCAACACATAATTGAGGTCCCATGCAGGCAGTGGTGCTCTTTTAGGAGGCCTTAAATTTTTGGCTCCTCTAAGATACTGCTTTAATAAAGGATGACAAAAGATTGGTAGCTCTGTATTGTAATGAGCCGAAATGGCAGAGGCATGGATTTTAACTGATGAGAAAGATAGGCCTTTGTCAAGCATCTCAGTTAAGTATTGCAAAATCTGAGGAATATTTGGTTCTGCTGTATCAGTTCCTTGTGCTTGATTCCAAGCACAAAATCTCTTCCATTTGTCAGCATAAGATTTTCTATACTAGGCCTTCTGCCTTCCAAAATGACATCCATCACAGCTTTACTGAGAGGAGTTGTTTGTATGACTACATGATCAGCCATGCTGCCAGGTTCAGAGTCTGTAGATGACTGTGCAGGATCTTGACTGTTTTGCTGGGACAGTAGTTGTGGTCTTTGAGGCAAGGTCCAAGCTGGGTATTGAGACAAGTTCCTTAGGATTGGGTATCCGTATTGGCGGGGCCAGTCCAAGGCAATTAGTATCATCTTTGGTTTCTCTTGTCTGACTTTTGGGAGGACCTTGGGGAGAAGAGGCAGAGCCGGAAAGGCGTAAACTGATAGGTTTTTCCAACTGAAGGATAGGGCGTCCACTTTCCATGCTTGTCTAAGGTAAGTCCTTGTGCAGGATTTTTTCAATTGATAATTTTGAAGAGAGGCAAATAGATCTATGTCTGGGCTCCCCCATTTCTGTGTTATCATGCTGAAGACTTGTGGATTTAGTTTCCACTCGTGAGGATCCATAAGGTTTCTGCTTAAATAGTCTGCCAGAGTGTTTTGTTTTCCTGGCAGGAATTGATCTTGAAGATGTATTTGGTAAGTCAAAGTTGTGTCCCACAGTGCCATGGCTAATCTGCATAGGGGGTATGAGTGTGTGCCCCCTTGCTTGTTTACATACCACAAGACTGTGGTGTTGTCCGTCTATCAGTAGTTGTCCTGGATGAAGCAAGTCCTTGAAGGCTGTTGGGCATTTTGAACAGCTAGCATCTCTTTCTGGTTGATATGTAGATGCATTTGTTTTGGGTGACCATATGCCCCGAATGCATCTTCCTGCCATGTGGGCCCCCCACGCATAATCTGATGCGTCTATTATGGTTTGGCTGGCAGGGGGTAGAGTGAATGGCTGTCCCATGTTTTGGTGACATGCCTCTGCCCACCATAGAAACTCCTGTTGCAGGCAGGGAATGAGAGGAAGCATTGTTTCCAGACTGAGAATGTTGACTCCATAAACTTTTTAGGTACCATTGAAGTTTCCTCATATGCAGTCTTGCATATGGAATCAGTAGGATGCAGGATGTCATGAAGCCCACAGCCTGCAGAATTTGTCTTGCAGAAGACTGGGTTTTTGTTGCCATGAGTTTGAAGCAAGTAGTCCGTTGCCTTTGCTAGTCTGGCGTGAGGTAAACCATCTGGGCAGTTGTATTCAAGCTTGCACCCAGGAATGTTATCTTTTGAGAGGGTACCAGTTGTGATTTCTTTTCGTTTGTGTACCCTAGGCATGTTAGAAGCCTTTTCACAAATGCCAGGTGTCGAAGAAGAGTGCCCTTGTTCTCTGCTTGAATGTGACAATCGTCCAAGTAAGGATATATTTGTATACTTTTTTGTCTGCAAAATGCAATTACTGGTGCCAGGCACTTTGTAAAGACCCTGGGCGCAGTAGATAAGCCAAAGGGCAGTGCAGAGAATTGGTAATGTATTAAACCAGCCTTGAATCTGAGGTATCTTCTGCACAATTGTCTTATTGGGACATGCAGATATGCCTCTTTTAGGTCTAAAGTCACCAGCCAAGCATTCTTGCCCAGCATGGGCAGAAGTTGCTGCAAAGTCAGCATTTTGAATTTTGGAATGTCCAGGAATGTGTTCAAAATCGATAAATCCAGTATTGGCCACCAGGCCTGGTCCTTTCTGGGTACCCAGAACAGTCGAGTAAAAACCTTGTCCCTTTTCCTGTTGTGATGGTGTCTGAATGGCCCCCATATCCACGAGGGACGTAACCTGTTTCTGTGCCTCTGCCCATTGATTTCTTGGCAGATCTGACCAACCATTTGCTATTGGCAGAGTGTGGAAATGGAATCTGTATCCCTGTGATACGATGTTTAGTACCCACTTGTCCTGGGTTAATTGCCAGTTGAGCAAAAAGTGCTAATTTTCCCCCTATGGGTGCTGCCAAAAGATAAGTGCTTGGTGCAGGCAGAGGGAAGTCATTGGGATTGCTTTCTGTAGGTTTGCGCTTTATCTCCTCCAGATTTGGAGGTGGAAGTGCCCCATTGCTTTGACCTGTATGAATCTTGCGCCTGGTATCTGGAACCCTTAGGGCATCTGGATTTGCCCCTTTGAGCTCTGTCTGACACAGGAAAGGACCAATTTTTTGTAGGCCAGTGTCTACTGAATCTTGGTGGCTGCACTTGTAAGAAGTCTAACAGTTTGCTTAGACTTAGCTTTGTCTTCCATTTTCTTTAAAACCTCTTCTGCCTTAATACCAAACACAGAATCATGCTGTAAAGGTGCATCTAGCAATTTAGCTTTAACATGATCAGGCAAATTTTGTTCCTTTAACTAGGCATGCCTCCTAATCACCGACCCAGTAACTGCGGCCCTGCAAGAGACCTCTAAAGAATCAAAACCACATTGCAAAGTATGCTTTCCAACTTGTTCGGCTGCATGCAATGTTGTTGTGCCTTTCTGCTTTTACCGGTTAGGGGTCGCCACAGCGGAACTCCGGTCTGCTAATAATTGGTAGTTGATTTTTACGTGCAGAGTTACCAGCCCTGACGCACAACCTTCAACGAAGGTATGTCCATTCACGCATGTCTCCACGCAGAAGACGCTCTAGCTGAGAATCGAACCAGACAGCGTCTTACTGTGAGGAGACAACGCTACCGCAGCACCACCACTGCAGATTCCTGCAATTCTTTATTTTCTGCACATTCAGAAATCAACATCATTTTCTGTTTCAGCAATCCCATAACATATTGTTGGTACTTAAGCATATGAAATTGACAGTTTAAGGCCCTGACTGCCAAGGTTGCAAATGTATAAGCCTTTTTTCCCCATCTGTCCAGTGCCCTTGAATCTCTGTCAGAGGGTAGGATTTTTTGCTGTTGAGGCCTAAACTCCCTTTGGATCCTGTGAACTTGTTTTAGGATCAGCAGCAGGGTTTCTAAATAAAAATTTATGTGAGTCAGGGATCCTGTAATATCTGTCAGGCTTACTGGGTGCGGGAGGTAAGGAGTCAGGGGACAAGCTTGACTCCGAAAACACATCATCCACAATGTCTAAAACAGGGGGAATGGCTAAAGGCCTGTGCTGAGGGAGAAGGAAATCCCTGAGCCTCTTTTTTGATTCTGAGAAGTCTTGACACTCCCAGTGAAAATGCTCCCTCAAAGTATGCAAGGTTTCTCCAAATTAATAATCCTCAGGAGGAGATCCAGATGGAATGGACTCCTCAGCATCAGAATCCTCATAGGGAGGCATAGATAATTCCTGATTGCCTAGGCCTCTTATCAGGAGGGGGACGAGTACCCCTGATCAAGGTAATAAGGTCTTCAGCCATTTTGATCATCTGTTTTTTAGGCATAGAGGCCAGTGCACGTGGCTCAAGTGTCATTTTTTTAGTTTTTGAAGCTGCTGTAGTCTTTGGTTTTGCAGCTTTCGGTTTGATATACAAATGTTGAGGTCTGAATACACCCTCAGAAGCCGGTGCCTGCTCAGCGGCTCCGGACCCATCCGAGGGAGATGCATCCGTCTGTCCAATACCTTCAGTATCTTGTGGCACGCCGGACTTCACATGGGTGTCGGTAGAGGCCTGCGACTCGAAGGTAGCGGGTATCAGGGGCTGCGAAAGTGCCTCACTGAGTATTGGCGAACAGGCGACTAGCTTAGGAGAAGCTTCGTCGTCGGTTTTGGATCTCTACTTCCTTTCTCTGTCCTTTTCTTTGCGTTTTTTATGTTCTCCAGTAGTCGGATTACTATCAGACGACATTTCTGAGTAGTTAAATCTGTTTCCAAAATACTTAGATGCAAAAATATACAGACGCTTAACAGTGCGTTGGTTAACACAAAACCGACAGCCAGGCACTTTGTGATCAGGGCCTAGGTATAAATGGAAATCCTTATGAGGTTATTTGCTTCCCACAAGTAATGCAATTATTAACTTTTTCTGACATCAGTAAAAAGCAAGAAAAAAGTTTCTCCAATGGGGTACTTAGCTTTATTGAAGAATTCAGTTCTGAAACTCAAACTCGAATATTTCAGTAGTCGGCTGACCGTCACTTGCGAAATGCTTCTGCTGCGGGCACCGCGCGACAAGAAAGAATAAAGAAAATGGCGTCGGCTACATGTTTTATACCCCTGACGTCATGGAAGAGGAGACCGCAACCGACCCAAGACTTTGGAATTCAGGCCGACTGAGGGCAACCTGCCAGCAGATTACCCAAATGTAATGATTGCAACAGTGAAACACGAAGAACATCTTGTATTGCAACAATGAATCTACATGAACATCCTACATTTATGTTGATTTCCTACACGACTATACATCTACATGAACATCCTACATTTATGTTGATTTCGTACATGACTATACATCTACACGAACATCCTACATTTATGTTGATTTCGTACGCGACTATACATCTACACGAACATCCTACATTTATGTTGATTTCGTACGCGACTATACATCTACACGAACATCCTACATTTATGTTAATTTCGTACATGACTATACATCTACATGAACATCCATTTATGTTGATTTCATACACGACTATACATCTACACGAACATCCTACATTTATCTTGATTTTGTACTCGACTATACATCTACACGAGCAACCTAAATTTATCTTGATTTCATACACGACTATACATCTACACGAATATCATACATTTATGTTGATTTTGTACACGACTATACATCTATACGAACATCCTACATTTATGTTGATTTCGTACATGACTATACATCTACACGAACATCCTACATTTATGTTGATTTCGTACATGACTATACATCTACACGAACATCCTACATTTATGTTGATTTCATACACGACTATACATCTACACGAACATCCTACATTTATGTTGATTTCGTACATGACTATACATCTACACGAACATCCTACATTTATGTTGATTTCATACAGGACTATACTATGTTCTTCATAGTTCACTGCTAAACCACTAACTCTTCAGAAGACTTAACAACTTAAGAAAAAGAGGGTGGATGACCTGTTGCAAAGGGAGGAGACAAAAGGTCCTGCAAAACATGGCAAAACCTGCCCTGGATCTAGAAATGCTAACTAAGTTATACTGCTTGGCAAATGTGTGGACAGATGACCAAGAGGCTACTTACAAAACAGCTTGCGAAGTTTCTCCTCTAAGGAATTCTGTGATGGCAGCTGTAGCCCTGATGAAATGAACCCGCACTTTGACTGTAACAGAAGTCAGTGCAATGAGCTATCAGTCTGGATACGATTTTCTTATTGTCAGGCTTTCCTGCCCTCCCTTTTACAAAGCTACAAAGGATCAGACTTTCTGCAATGTTTTGTCCTGTCCAAGTAGGGCCTCAACTGTCTGTGCATATCTGGGAAATACAAGATTCCCTCCTCTTTGTTTGAGGGAGTGGAAAACACTGATATATGAATTGCTTTGTTTCATGGCTGCTCTATAACCACTTTTAGCATGAAAGAAGGGTGGGTGGTACAGAGGGTGACCCTGTCCTTGCTAGATACCAGTAAGGGTTGGTGGTACAGAGGGTGACCCTGTCCTTGCTAGATACCAGTAAGGGTTGGTGGTACAGAGGGTGACCCTGTCCTTGCTAGATACCAGTAAGGGTTGGTGGTACAGTGGGCGACTCTGTCCTTGCTAGATACCAGTAAGGGTTGGTGGTACAGAGGGTGACCCTGTCCTTGCTAGATACCAGTAAGGGTTGGTGGTACAGTGGGCGACTCTGTCCTTGCTAGATACCAGGAAGGGTTTCCAGCACAAGACAGCACCTGAGACTGAGGCTACATTTTGCTGTCGTCACAGCTGACCCAAGAGCTGTCCTCCAAGAGAAAAGCATGACAGGGATGGAAGCACCGGACACAAAAGGGAAAAGAAAAAGCCTTTCCAAGATAAAATTAAGATTCCATAGTGGAGCTTTTTTTTTTTAAATTGTTTTATCATTTATTTACTGGTTAATCGCACAGGGCTTGTGGCCTCTTTTCAAGGGAGACTTCATGTGGTATTTATACTACTAGGGGAAATTTGTTCAGGGCACTGGTTAACTTCATGAAAAAAAACACCAACAACTGATGCTTCCTATACCTTGGTTGTCTGCCTTCTATGGAACCCTTAGAAGCCTCAGTAAAATCTTGATAGCTGTTGACTGTGGCTCTGTTGGTGTATTTTTCACTATTTGACCCTTTATCTGCCTTTGGACAGTTGTTTTGTTTCATTGGTTAACTTCCCCTTTTCATTTTGACAGATGCAGTGGGATCTTTCACATTCATCTGAACTACCACTAATTCAAATAGATGGGAGTTTGGTGTAATGCCTCATCCTTAGGACAACAGATTCAGGAGCTTGGTACCCCCCACTTATGTTGCACTGCAATGTCAGCAATTTGAAAATTAATCCAATCATCTGTAGTGTCTTCCAACACCAAAGGTGAGTATGCCACTTGTTGAGTCACTGACACTGACTTTTTGAGAGATATCAGATACAAAACCCCTTTTAGGGTATGTTTAATTGGCAAATTAATGAGGAAGGTTTAAGAAGCAGAAAGGCAAAGACTGAATTGGCAAATTAATGAGGAAGGTTTAAGAAGCAGAAAGGCAAAGACTGAAGATTTTTAGAAAGGCACAAGATAGCCCTGCTCTGTAAATGTCTGATGGGATTTTCAAACCTCTGCCAAAACAGGGTTCTGTCCTCTATTCAGGATCAATAGAGAACCTTTTTAGCTGTGCTAGATTGGGCTGGATGTTTCAGGTAAGATATGTAGCACATCCTCAGAAACATGTGCATGAAAAGGATGAGTGCTAGACTATTCAAACTAGCAGCTTTAGTGTCTCCAAGCTTAGATAGATGGTGGACTTCCTATTCTGGGTGAGAAAGTCCACATGCAAAAGTAGTAAAAATGTTTTTTTCCTCCTCGCTGTGCGCAGCATAACAGAAAATCAATGCCATCAGTAGCACTTTTGCCCCCCCCCCCCCGGATATTTCGTAATACCCTGGGAATCAAGCAAATGGAAGGAGAAAACACACATATATCGACCCAGGCAGTATTTGCTAAACTGCCTATTTTCTGAAGAAGGAAAACAGTCTACATCTGTTATGCCCCACTTGTCGGCTTGCCTCCATCCATTCACTGGAGTCTAGTCCTGTTCTGCTCAGATGGTTTGCCAATCAGTTTTTCTGAAAAGGAATATCCTATGCATATCTAGTCTGCAATGCGAACAGAAGGGAGGTCACCCTTGCTAGTTTGCATACCATATTACCTTGGTATTGTCCGACAGGGTTTGCAGGGTTTCCTGTTGCCCAATATGTTTAAAAGCTCTGATGTCTAGGATAACTGCCATCATCTCTTTGATGGGTACATCTTTCTTTCTGATGTTCCCCTATACTCTCAGCTCCATCACATCAGCTTCCCATATGGAGTCCAAGGAGTTTGCTTTGAGAATTTGAGACCCTAGCTCCACTATGAAAGGCACTCCCAGGTTCACAGAGATTTGCCCTACCCACCACTAAAGTTCTTTCTTGGTGCAGGATAGGACAGGAACACTGGCTTCCAAGAAATATGCATGCTGTCACTATGTTACCGAGACACCACTGCAGTTTCACATCTAACCTTGTCAGAGAGACCCATCAGTATGCAGGAGGCCATGTACTCAAGGACATTCCCCCTGGCAGTCATTTGGTTACAAGGGGCAATCTTTCTGAAATGCTGGGTTAGAAACATGATACTGTTAGCTGGAAAGCTTTTTGCTGGTTTATATTCATGACAGCAGCCAGGAAGAGGACTTGCCTTTAAGAATTCAAATGGGACTTTTGGTGGCTCAAGGACAGTCCGACATCCTGGAAGTAATGAATTCTGATCTCCAGCACCTTATCTGGTCATGGATGAGGCCTCAATAAGGCAATCTTCCATGAAGGGATCAATGTGAATATCCTTTAGCTTGCAAAAGCAAGGACTGAAACCAAGCACTTTGTAAATCTCCTGGATACAATGGGTAAGCCAAAGGACAAGGATGTGAATTAGTGATGGGAAGGCCTGCTTTGAAACTTAGGATCTGCCTGTCCTGCTTTGTTACTCAGATGGGCATCCTTTATGTCTAGCATCATTGTAAGGGCTCATGGAAGAACCAGGGCAAGAGATTTTGTAATGACATCCTAAACTTTTGAAACTGAAAGAAACTTGTTCAATATTGATAAGAATGGGTCTATAGGACCACTCTTACTGGAAACTAGAAAAGAATAGAATCTGGTTCCTTTATTTTTTTTTTGGGGGGGGGGGTTCCCTGCATTCATGAGGTTTTCTATCTGCAATGGCATTAAATGCCATCAGTTTTTTTTTGGGGGGGAGACAGGTGAAATTGCAATGAATTTTAGCTTCAAATCTGTAGTCTATCGCCCCTTTTCATGATCTGTAGAACCCACTTTTAAGTAATGCCTTCCCCACTGCTCTACAAAGGAGCAGAGCTAAAGGCCCTCATGGCTATAGAGCCTTTTATCATATTTTACCCAGACAGGATGTCTCTGAGGACAAATCCTACTTTTATGCCTAAGGTGGTTTCCAGTGTGGCTCTTAACCAAACAATCCATCTGCCAACTTTTTATCCAAATCCGCAGAACAAAGGGGAGATAATTCTGCATTTTTTGGATGTACACAGACAGCTAAGATTCTACTTGAGCAGGACAAAAGCTCTAAGAAAAACTGAGCAGTTACTAGTGTCATATGCTGCAGGATCAGAAGGAAAGGCTACCTCAAAGCAGACAATTTCAAAGTGGATAAGCCACTGCATCTGTTTCTGCTACTCACACCATGGTAAACCTGTGCCCAAGGGCATTAGATCTCATTCCACCAGAGCTGCAGCTATTTCAGCAGCCTTTCTCAGAGTACCACCAACCAAAGACATTCTAGAGGCTTGCTACTTGGAATTCTGTTCACACCTTTACAAAGCATTACCATTTGCCTCTCTAAGTCCAGGGCAGGCTTTGCCACTGCAGTGCTGCAGGGCCTTATAGCCGCACCAAATGCTGTTTAGCTTCAGCCTCCCAACCATAGCTTTGGGATTCTACCCAAATGTAATGACTGAAACAGTGAAACATGAAGAACATAGTACAGTTGTGTACACTTACCATAAATGTAGATGTTCGAGTGTATTCACTGTTGCAGTCCAGATTACCCTCCTGCCATCCCCCCATCATTCTACAGTTTATCTTTCCTTCTCGATCTTCTACAACCTATGTGGTGTATCTACTTGTAGATGAAGGTAAAGTTTATATATATATATATATAAATTTTGCTACCTTTTTGGGGGCACCTGACATCACAGGCAAGAAAAACTAAAGAAAATGGCGTTGGCTGCATGTTTTATATCCCTGACGACCTGAGGTCTTGGAAAAGACAGCACCTGACGCAGGACCCAAGACTTTGGAATTCAGGCCAACTGAGAGCAACCTGCCAGCAGATTACCCAAATGTAATGACTGCAACAGTGAAACACGAAGAACATCAAAGGTTCCATAGGTCAGGCACCTCTCTTCTAAGGTATGTATCCTCTGTCCCTCTGTCTTCTGTCTTAGTTGATGAAAGAGGAATCCTAGAAAGGCGGACCTAAAAGCTAATACAAATGAAGTGCAAGTCTTTCTTCCAAATCATCTGAGTATTCTACTGTCTCTGTCACTTGGAATGGGATTCCTGGCTGCAGCCAAACTGGATCCCTTGCTACAATTCATGGATACTACTGCTGCTTCCACAACAGGATTTTTCTACACGTCTGCAAGTGTTATGGACTTAATAAAAATTTCTGGAGTGCTGGGAACAGGAAACTGGAATCAGGCTGCAAAGATACAGGAAGAAAAGGTATTATCCTTGACTTCAAGCATTAGGGGGATAACCAGGGGCCTTTTTTATGGCAGGCCTAGAAGCTGTCTGCATATGAGCTGTGCCTGAGAAAAATTTATGGTTTCCCAAATGAAGGTCTCCATCTTGAGCATCTCCAAAAGATCCTTAGGTGAAGAGGCTGAAGAAAGTCTGTCCTGCTTATCAAAATGTATACAACACGCTGGGGACATCTGGTTCATCTACACCAGTTTCTCCATCTCTGAATCAACGGTATCTGATCTCTTTGGAAAAACACTCCCTCTTGGATTCAGGCTGACCAATGGACTGATGATGCAACTGTACTGTGTAAGATGCTCACTGCATTGCAGCAAGACAGATCCTTAGATAACGCCCATGGATGTCCCTTTGTGCCACTGATGCCCCCACTTTGGTAGGGAGTCAGTCTGCTGGGACTGGATGGAGAAGGTGAAAGTTCAGACATCTGGGATACCTGTCAGGCTTTTGCAAGCATGAATCCTAAGAGTTAGTAGTACAGCAATTAATAATGAACACCGCAGTGTTCCTGAAAGGACTTCTGACTACTGTCTGTAACATATGGCCTCTGAAGTCTTTTGGTCTAGTAAGATGCACTTACGGCCACAACTATAGCAGCCTCAAAGAGAACCTCAACAGAGATCTCAGCTGGAACAGATGTCAAGTGCTTCCATGGGAATGGTGTCTCCAGAGCTTGAGGTTCTGTTGGAGTTTTCTGACTTACAGGGATTCCTGTTTTCTCTGTACATTTCTCCATCAGTTAGCCCAAGGGTCAGATGACATGCCCAGCTTCTGCAAGAGGGGTGATAGGTCTTTTTTGCTCAGCTAGGCCAGGACGAACTTCTGTCCAGCACTTGTGTTTTCAATTTAAAATCCTAACAAACTTCCCGACTACAGATGCCACAGTCTAAGCCAATAAAGCAGGGACAGTTACTGTGAAACTCTTAACGTTAAACACCCTTTTGCTAAAGCAATTCCTACAACTGGCAAAAATGCTCCTACCCTACAAGTTCATGTAGACTGAATGCCACTCAAATGTCTGTCACACTCAAATTTAACCACACGCACCAAATGTAAGAAAAGGACAAAACAGAGGTCCCCAGTAGGGTACTTAACTGCTTTCTGTTTAGTGTGAGGCCTACAGTGACAAACTAATGGACACACTGTTCCGGCATATGAACAGCAATAAAGAACTGACAACGGTACAGGTGGATGCCAACTTTATAACAAATACATAAGAATGTCCAAGGTGAAGGCGAGGACAGCTTGTCTCTGAAAATGTGGATGGACAATGGACTTTAGCATAAGGCAAAGTTTTCTGATATGACGACTGATACAGTAACCCACATTAATCAGCATCTACCAGCACTGCAGTTTATAATTATTTATAATACACTCAGGTTAGTGGCATTCAGGTAGGCCACAGTTTCTGTACATAATCTTAAATCATAGCTTGCATCTCAGTTTTGCAAAATGCACACTACATTCAAACTGCAAAGTTATATTACTATAATACACTGTCACAACATGGAAAGATACTATGAGACAAAACTTTATAAAGCTATTTAATTATCAAATGGTTTACATACCAGGTAATTTCTTTAAACTGTTACTATGAGTTGCTTGCCACAGAAGTAAAACGGGATAAAAAAATTTTCACTGAGAAAACAATATTAAACAAGGAACATATTGACAAAGTGGGTATTAACAAAACATGTCTTTATATGGCAACATACAACTACATTTCCTTGGATAAGTACAAAAAAGACAGAATTGGAAAGGGAATATTTATTTACTATTCAACACATTAAGAAAGTAGAAAAAATAATTCCAAATATAAAATCCAAATTACTTGTATAAAGTTTGCTACAAAACATTTTAAATGTTTGTGGATGCTCAGAAGTCCAAATGTTAGCTCTGAAGAAGATCAAATACTTGTACCCAAGTTTAAATACATTTTTTCCAAACATGAATCATACATTTGGGCCATCTCCTATGCCACTTATAGGCTGGAATCAATGTTAATAATGATTTGCCGGGTTTTTCTTGTATTAAATAATGTACAAATCATCAACTCACACATAACAGAAAGTAATACTATGACTATAACCTTCTGAATGGATGACGAATTACCGTCATGTGGCGTTATCTGTTAGGTAGCTCAAACTATACCCTCCACAGACCCCTCAGAAGGTTGCTGGAGAGCATGGACTTGCCCATCAACGAGATAGGAGGGGTGGAGTGAGGGGAGCCCATTCTGTACTACCGATCCTAAGATTTCAACTTCATTGTATTCATCTGTGCAATCCAAGGAAATCTGTTGCATTCTGCTAACAAGTACAATTTTATACTGTATTTTGCACTTTTAAACTGCATTTTTGCTATATTGCTGATTTTTTAAAACTGTTCTTGCTGACTTGTTGCACTTTTTGTCTACTGTAGCGCAAACTAGATTCAGACCTGCTGAATCTGGTTCTGTTTGTTAAACTGAGCACTAAATCAGGCTATCTTTTGTTGCAGAGGGCCCCTCGCACCCTTGTGGCAGGAGAGTGCAGTTAGTACTCATCAGATTGAAGGTTGCTGCAAAAGGGCTCGGTGTTGAGCTTTTTTATTGGCTAAATTGTTTAATTCAGTGTGCTCACTACTGTTACATAAGCCCCACTTTTGCACAGGTTTGCCCTTGTTTTAACACAGCTCCACAGAGTTAGGCGACCAGCCACTGCTCTGCATTGTTCATCTGTTTACGCATAGTGCGCCATCGGGCACAACTGTCCAGTGGGGGTAATCATTGGTGGTTATAGATGCAAAAACTTCAGCAGATAAATTTTCCCTTAGTACCTGCCCGTGATCTGGCTGAAAAGTCCTTAAGTTGCGCTATCTGCTCAGAGAGCACCTCAGCTGCGCTTTTGACCCTTTAGTCCCAAAACCAACAAATCTACAACAATCTTATACCGCTAGTGCAGACCCTTTACAAAGCACCTCATTAGTACAGACTCCGCTTAGAGCACTAGTTATACCACACCCCTCCATTTTATCTTCCCATTGTGAAAACAGGATTTAACCTAGCATTATGGATGGTCAGTTTCCTTCCATTTCTGCTACCAGCCTGATTGATATAGGTATCCTGAGGCAGTGTAGCAACTGCCTCACGTACACTGAAACCCTCTACTCCTAAGTCACCCAAGCACAATTTGTGAGAGAAGCATCTACACTAAGAACCTGGAATCCTTGCTCTCGCGCTCACAGAACAGTACCACTGAACAGGTTGTCAGCTCACACACTCCACGTCCCCACACAAACCATGCACTCAACACACAAATCATACAAAGATGTACTCACCAGAAACCTTCCAAAAACAAACATGCTACACCTAATACAGCACCTGCAGCACTCAGTACACAAAAATAAAAACACAAGTGTTAGTGTCTCACCAAATAAGCCCCCCAAGGCAAAACAAATCTAAACCAATTTTTTTTCAGTTACAGGTGACTCCACTGTGAGACACACAGATGCCCCCCTCACCAGGCTGGATAAGGACAAGGTCACGGTCAGCTGTCTGTCAGGTGCCAGGACACAGATGTCCCTCCACCAGGCTGGATAAAGAGAAGGTCACGGTCAGCCATCTATCGGGTGCCGGGATCTGTCAGATCACACATGCACTCAAGTCGTTCAACAAGTACCGTTGTGACTCCTTCACAGCTGATGTTGGCATGAATGACTCAAGACGTATTTCACTGGACTATATGAAGAGAGAGACATGATTGAGCTCTCTAAAT
Source organism: Protopterus annectens (assembly GCF_019279795.1). Lineage (NCBI taxonomy): Eukaryota > Metazoa > Chordata > Ceratodontiformes > Protopteridae > Protopterus > Protopterus annectens. Next base: position 48,579,706 of record NC_056732.1, on the reverse strand, counting down.
ATTTGTCCCAGGCAGGTATGTCCCTACCCTTGAGCAGCATTCTACCTTCACCTAGGATGAAACCACAATATAAACAAAAAATGACTGACTTGAACAATTAGCTTAGTTTCTGGTGTCATTCTAAAGGGATCCAGTTCCTGTCAGCCTGTGATGACACTGCTGATGGACCATGCTGCTTTGCCAAAGATGGTCTTCACCTGTCACCTCTACACTTTCGGTTACTAACGCAATTGCATTCCCCATAGTGCCTTTTTTAGGCAAAGCCTCAAGAACAACATTTCTGTCATGAAAATATCACTCACAAATAAAGTTTATGCTGCTAAACATTAGGAGTTTAAATCAGAAAATTGCACTCTCTGGAAGCACTCCTCTCCATGGAGGATGTTGATGTCTGTGCAGTCACAAAAACTTGGTTCAGGGCCGCAGAGAGTACCCTGCTCTTGCAAGGCAAGGATGCCTTCCACACTTTCAGACCACAAAAAAAAAAAAAAAAACATGAGAACCAAAAGGGGGAGGAGCATCTATCTTCATCAAAAACAGATACACCTCTAGACTGGTTAGACAGAAAAACTCCATGGAGTTTGTCCAGGATCAACTAACTGTGGGTAAGACCCCCCTTCAAGTCATTGTTAGCTACAGGCCCCCTTCAGTGAGCCATGATGTCCACACTGCTTATTTGGACCTATTTGAGTCAATCAAATTACAGCCAACCACTCTAGTCATGGGCAATTTTAACTCTCTCTCCATTGACTGGAAAACGTATATAAGTACCAACATGCTCGCACAAAGGTTCCTGGACCTTGTTAACACTAATACCCTTGAACAAATAGTATGCAACCCCACAAGGGGGTTCAAATATTCTTGACCTGGTCCTCACCAACACGAGTGACCTTTGCATCACCACAAGTATAGGACCCTCGCTGGTTAAATCTGATCATAAATCAGTCACATTTGACGTAGCTATAACACATGAACCTCTCTTAGGTGAAATCAGGCTAAAAAAAATCACTGGAGCTAATTATACCCTCCTAAGGGATAGTATAAATAATATCCAAGCTCCTGTTTCCACAGATGGCATTGACAACCATACTAAAGGTATACACAAATTCCCTGTAAAATCACTTATACAAATGTACTGACACAGGTGCATTGGCAACTATACTAAGGTATACAGAAATGTCCTGTACAATCGCTTATACAAAATGTGCTGACACAGGTGCATTGACAACTATACTAAGGTATACATGAATGCCCTATACACAATCACTTATACAAAATGTACTGACACAGGTGCATTGACAACTATACTAAGGTATGCACAAATGCCCATACAATCACTTATACAAAATGTACTGACACAGGTGCACTGACAAATATACTAAGATATACACAAATGCCCTGTACAATCACTTGTACAAATGTACTGACACCGGTGCATTGACAATTATGCTAAGGTACACAAATGCCCTGTACAAACACTTATACAAATGTACTGACACAGCTGCACCTGAGGACCAAAACAAGATCCTCAAGGAAAAACAAGCCTCCCTGGTGGACATCTAGCATTAATAAATTTTACAACAAGAGGAAGAAACTGCTGTCTAAGAAAAAAAAAACAAGAGAGGTCTCAGCACTATAAGAATACCCTCCTCTGCTGCTTGAATTAACAAGACAACTTGTAAAATCCTCTTAAGGGCAACTTCGAAAAAAAATTTAGCAGCCATAGCTAAGGATAACCATAAGGCATTTTTCAGCTATATCCATAAACTAAAAGGTAGGTCCCAGACGTGTGCTGAACTAGCTGTGGATGGCATCACATATACTGATCCTGCAAAAATAGCTAACCTATTAGTTGACAGGTTCGGCGAAAATTTCACCACCCCCTGTCCCTTCCAAACATTACACAAAGCATTTCCTCTACATCTCCCCCACCTTGCATCTCCAAAGAGCAAGTCATTAATGCTCTCTCCAAGGCCAAAAACACAGCCTCTATGGGACCTGAATGCATCCCAAGTTGTAATTTAAATAGTCTAAAAAAAGAAGTTATGTACTCACCATAACGTTCAATCTGAGTAGCTGTACTTCATTTGTCTTCAACCTGTGGAATACAGATCCATATCAGATCCAAGCTGACAACTATTACTAGCATCAGCTCTGAGTTCCAGACTCCTCCCCTTACCCATAATACACCTCCACTGCCTTCCATCCCCAGATCGAATTTGCTGAACTTATACTGAGAACCCAACCTAATAATATACTTGTGACCTATACTGCAGCCCCTAGCCTGATCATGTGCCAAAGTCCAGGGGAAGGAGGGAGGGACGGTTGAAGACAAATAAAGTGCAACTACTAAAATGGAACGTTATGGTGAGTACATAACTTCTTTATCTGAAGTAGTTTACTTCATTTGGTCTTCAACCTGTGGGACAAGAGTCCACAGCTACTAAACTCCTGGGAGGCCCTCATGGAAGGATATTCCGGAGCACCATTGAACCAAAGGATGCTCTCTTTCTGGAAGTCAAATCCAATTTGTAATGAGAAATAAATGTATGAGATGAGGAGCAAGTAGCTGCAGAACAAATGTCATCCAAAGACGCTCTAGATGAGAAAGCTGCAGACGTAGCCAGGGACCTAGTGGAATGAGCTTTTACCTGACCTGGAGGAGACATGCCTCTGTCCTTATACACCTGCAGGCTGCATGAAGAGATCCATCTAGCTATAGTGACCTTGGAGATTGTTTCCTTCTATAAACCCTTTCTGGGGAAACTTAACAACTGATCAGATTTACAGAAATGTTTTGTCCTGTGTAAATAGAATCGTAACTGTCTATGAACATCCAACATGTGGAGTTTGTGTTCCATCTTGTTCGTAAAATTGGGAAAAAACACAGGCAAATTTATAGTCTGATTGATATTGACTGGTGATGCCACCTTAGGAAGAAAGGATGGATTGGGTTCCATCGTTATGAAAAATCACGTACGGAAGTTTGATGGACAAGGCCTGTAATTCTAAAACCCTTCTAGCAGAGGTAATATCCACCAGAAAAGCCGTTTTCCACAATAAAAATTTTAGATCTGCAGTTGCGGCAGGCTCGAAAGGCAGAGCGACCAAAGCTTGGAGAACCATAGTAAGGTCACAAGGGGGAACAGAATCTTTGACCAGAGGGCGTAACAAAAAGGTGCCTTTGATAAAGGTTTTACACAGTTTGGAAGATGCTACCGAGGCAGAATTCTCGCCCACATGAAAATGAGAAATGGCAGCCAACTGAATTTTAACAGTAGAACTAGCTCCGTGCTGGAAAATATCAGCTAGGAAATCAAGAATAGCAGAAATAGGGGCCGTGAAAGGGTCTAAACTTTTCTGAGAGGCCCGGAAAGAAAAATGTTTCCACTTGCTGCGATAAACCTTTCTGGTTGAAGACTTATGAGCAGCTACCAAAATAGATCTAACTGAGGATGATAGTCCAGGAGTCCTAGCAATTCTGGGAACTGGAGCAGCCAGGCTGTGAGCTTCAGGCTGTCCAGACTCGAATGAGGCACTCCCAAAGGGTGTGAAATTAAATCCTGAATGGGATCTAGGATCCAAGGCGGAGGCAGAAGGTGAGATCAAAGGAAGGGAAACCACACCTGGCGAGGCCAAAATGGGACAATGAGGATCACACCTTGCTCCCCACTCCACAAGCTTTCTGCAGAAACCTCAGCATGAGAGGTACTGGTGGGTAAGCATACAGAGGACCGGGAGGCCAAGCATGAACTAGAGCATCTCTGGGGGACCACCCTGGGAGGGGGTTCAGAGTGAAAAACTTGCTGCACTTCGCATTGGAAGGAGATGCGAAGAGAACACAGCAAGGTTGACCCCACTCGTTGAAGATCTGTTCAGCTACTGACAGATTCAGAGACCATAAGGAATCAAAATGGTCCAACAGCCTGTCCACTAGGATGTTGGACTGTCCCCGGCATGTGCATTGCAATGAGAAAGCGACCAGTGGAGATCGCTCATTCCCACACTCTCATGGCCTCGTGACAAAGGGGGTAAGATCTGGTCCCTCCCTGTTTGTTGATGTACCAGATTATGGACATGTTGTCTGACTTGAATGGCAATCATCCCCAGAGAAAGAAAGGCATGAAGGGCCTGCAATGCTAGGAGGACTGCCCTCATCTCTAGGACACTGATATGCAAGCTGGTCTCTATGGGGGACCACAGGCCCTGGACTGTCCTGCCCGAACAATGCCCCCCAACCAGAGTTGGGAGGCATCCGTTGTCACTGTGGTTTGGGCTAGTGCTGGAACAAAGGGTCTTCCCTCCAAAATGTCCGGAGAGCTCATCCACCATATGAGGGACAACCGACACACTCAACTTAGATGGATAGGATAAGTCAATGGCAGATCCAACAGGGACCACTGAACCACTAGAGTCCACTGAAGAATCCGCATGTGTAACCGAGCACATGGAAGAAGAGTTATGGTCGCCGCCATTGAGCCTAGGGCTCTCAACACTGATTCCACCATTGGCACATGAGAACGGTAGATCAGGGAGACGTGCATCCTCGGGTTTTGAACTCTCTCAAAGGTCAGGAATATTTTGCACTGAAGAGCATCTATCCTGGCACCAATGTAGTCCATCCCCTGTACAGGATCTAGGAGAGATTCGTATGTGTTGATTGTGATGCCCAAACTCAGGGCGTGTCAAAGTAATCCCTGGTTTGGGAAAGTAGACGCCTGGTGGGAGCAGTAAGGAGTCAATCGTCTAGGTACGGATAGGCCTGAATCCCCTGAAGCCTCAGGTGAGCCGCTACAACCGCCATCACTTTGGTAAACACCCTGGGGGCTGTGGTGAGACCAAAGGGTAGGGCTCAAAATTGATAATGATTGACTCCTAGCCGGAAGTGGAGGAACCTCCTGGAGCTTCTGTGTATTTTTATGTGATAGTAAGCATCCTGGAGATCTAACGAGCATATCCAGTCGCTCTCTTGCAGGTGGGGCATGATGGACTATAGTGAGACCATCTGGTTCTCCTCTTTGGCAACAGGTTCAGGGCAGAAAGGTCCAGAATTAAGTTCCCCCATTTTCTTTGGCACCAAAAAGAACCTGGAGTAGAAGCCTGATCTGGACTGATCTGGACCGATGGTTTCAATGGCTCGTTTTACTAGTAGCTTTGAAATTTCCTGTACTGCTGCCTCCCTTTGCGTGGGTGGAACATCCGGGAGGTGTCTGGGGGATATGGGGGAACCCACAAAGGGGATAGAGTATCCTCTGAATATGATTTGAAGCACCCAGCTGTTGTTATGGACTCCCATGCCATTGGGTGCAAGGACAATCGTCCTCCGACTGCCTCCAGAGTACAGCACTCGGGCAACCCCTCAGGGTTGCTGCCCAGTTTGGTCAGAGAACGGTTCTCTAGACCAGAAGTTCTGCGGACCCCCCACTGCCTCGGGGGAAGAAGAGCCCTGAATGTCTCGGGAATACTGAGACTTCCGGAACCACATCTTTTTTTGCCCTGTCTGGTTCTGCGAAAAGGACCTTTGAGGGTTAGAGAAGCGGATCCCGATGGCAGATAAGCGTCTTCCCATCTTTCTCACTCTGGACTAATGTCTCCTTGCCGGTCTTACCAAAGATTGTAGAGCTGTCATAAGGGGCATTGGCAAACAACACCTGAAAAGGTTTGGAAAATTGACACAACCTGAGCCAGGTGTTGCGCCTCATGGACACGCCGGACCCAGCCGCCCTAGCCTCTCTTTCCATAGCATGGGAGAGGAGTCACATGGGCATATTAGATACTGCTGTTAGAGTGGCCATCCTCATGGAGAATGAAGCCTTTCCCTCCTGCGACATGGACTTGGGGGGAACTCCTCCAGCTCCTTTACTAGGTCGTGTTGGGGTCTAGTGACATGGGCCAAGTAATTCAGCGCCCTGATCGCAAAGGTAGCTGAAGCATACACCCACTTCCCTAGGCGGTCCATCGTTCGTGACTCCCAGTCAGGAGGGTGGACTGAGAAACTCTCCTGTGCAAGTTCCTTCTTAGTGGCTGCTGCTATCCCCATAGTGTCCACGGGGGAGCCCTTAATTCTAGGATGGCCCATCAATGGGGGGGCTTAAAATTTTATCAGGTCACTTGGGGATAGGCTCCATGGTGTCTGGTTCCTTCCATGCCCACGAGGTGACAAAATCCACCAAAGGATCCACGGGAGGGGACACCCAGGAAGTAGACGGGCCCGTGCCAAAAGCCTCCAGGAACAGAGACTCATCAGAAGAGGGCTTGGGGCAGACCAACCTCCCTGCTGGCACAGAATCTCCAGGATGTCTCCAAAGGAGACATCCTCGGGAGGTAATCTTGGGGAAGCCTCTCCATCATCTAAATCCGTGTTCTCGATGAGGGACTCGGGGGAGTCCAAGTGCCTCCTCTTGCATGTATGTTTGCGAGGCACATATCAGATGGGGCTCTCCAGGGGGGGCGCTCGCAAGCCATTTGTTTCTCAGGAGGGAAATCTGGGTGCTTCGAGCATGGGCTATCCCCTCTGGTAAGACCATGGGGACCGTAGACAGAGCTGAGGGGGTCAGGGAGGAGTCTGAGGGGGCCAGTCAGGAGTTTTGATCAGACAGAGAGGACTCTTTCCACCACATCGAAATGCTGAAGGAGAGCGAACCTCCTGGGCAGCTAATAAGAAGGCTGATCTCCCTGGGTCAGACGCGAGAATCTGAGCCAGGACAGATGTAGATGGAGCTCCGAGGGAGGGGACCTGGCCCAACAAAGTAGGAACCGATGGAAAAGGTTCCACTCCCTCAGATCCAACACCCAAGCTCCGCCTCTGAGAACGGCCTGGATCAATCTGAAATGCTCCAGGCAGCTGTCAGAGTCGAGGAAACAAGTACCATCAGCATCGCCCCTGACCAAGGCCAACCTCGGATCAGAGTTCTCCAAAGCCGCAGGTTGGATCGAAGAAGGAGAAATGGGTTTAAAGAAAAGAAGTGTGCTCCGCCCTCCAGAGGGGGGGGGGGGCTGGCAAGACCCCCCCCCATCTGGATCAGTGTACAGATAAAGCACCTCATCTTATCCACATTCACATCCGAAAAGAAATGGGTTAACTGTGACTAGGCCATGGACTCCGACCGGGCAGATCAGGGTATTGAGGCCTGAGAGACTGGACGTGCCTCCTCCGGCTTTAGGGAGAACCTCCGAGATCTGAGCCAAGGGGAGTCACGGGTCCGTGGGGTTTTACTAGGTGAAGCAAGGTCCGGGGACCTCTTCCTCTTTTCCCTCGTCTTCGACTCTCTCTCCCTTTCTCTACCTCTCTTCTACTCCACTACCACAGGATAGGATGTAGGAGTTTGACTCCTAGCCGGGGAGGGAGGAAAAGCCAAAGAAAGGGAGGAGGGAGAGACAGTCACAGCAGCCGCTGTGACTGAAGCCGAAGACGAGGAAAGAGAGTTGGGTAGGAGGAAGACTACCTTTGAGGGCCAACTTGGCCTTCCTATCCTTTAAAGGAAAACAACGGGATATCCAATCCACTAGCTCTATCTGCTGTTTCCTTAAGTCCCCCTTATGTGCTACAGGCCAAAAAAAAAATTAACAGCAGCTTTTAAAAAAAATTCTGTATACTGATTTATAGGTCAGCTTCATAACTCTCCGTACTATTTCAGTTTCCGGTTTAGAAGCAAAATTAAAAATGTCTAGTGGGCTCATAAATACTGACGTCATATCTGCCTTAGCTCCTCGAGTACAACCTGAGAAGTTTCCTCCTCCAAACTGACGTAAACTCTGCCTTATTTTGCATGCAGGATCTAAGCCCTTGTGATCCTCCCACATTGTGATGTCATCGCTGCCTTGCCCAGCCCACTGTTACCCTATTAAAACTGATTAGTTGCTGTGTGGAACTTCATTTCTATCAAAGTGAATCCTGCCGGCTCCATTTCGTGTGAAGGACTTCAGAAAAGTTTGTTTTGTCTGCATCTTCTTGAGCGTTGGAATAATTCATAGTTAGGTAAGTCTTAGTGTATATAAATGTAATTTTACAGTCTATGGATTCCTAGCCATGATATGTTTTACATTTGTAAAGTGCACATTAGTAGACTTATTGTTTGTAAGGGTGGCATGTGCTTTTAATTTGTATTATTGCTGCAGATTCTTTTGTTTATTATGTATGCAGTTCTGCTGGTGATTTTTATTTGTGTGCTCCGTTTGGTTTTGTTCTTAAATTTGGCGCCTGTATTGAGTCGGAAGCTGGGGGGATGGTAAAAGGTTAATTATGCACTATTTCATTTGTCATTGGTAGTAGTTAGCAAAAATTGTTTTCATTTAAGTTGGTTAGCACTTGATATAAAAAGCAAGCAATGAATGATTGTTTTAGCGTTTTTTCCGAAGTTATCACGAAAGCGGTAATTTAAAAGTTGTATTACGCTGAGTATGTTGTCCTCACTTGCGCTTTGTTGTTGGGTCTCTTTATGCTTACAGATGGAACAGGAGCTGCATGGCTGTAACCTACACTTCATTTGGCGCTTGTTTTACCGATCAGCGGCTGCATTTTTAAGCGCGTGGTTAGCTGTTATACTTTGAAGGGCTGTGTAGATCGTGATGAAGAAAAGCCTTACAACAGGCTGCTAATATGAGCATCAAGTCAGTGAGTTTTCAGCTGCCACTGTGTTCTGCTTTTTGAATGGTATACTTCCAATCGGCGGTCATGCTGCTGTGTGCTCTATTTTGAGAATGGCTGGAAAGTTGAAAAAGTGCATTTAGCTAGTAATTTTTGAGTGTGTATGCACTGCTGTTGGTTCAGTTTAACAACTCGTGCTCATGCTGCAGTGTCCGAACACCAGTTAGTTTTTCAATTAGCCCATTCACCATTCCATTTGCATTTATTTAGCTGCCACGTTCAGTTGAACTTGTGCTGCAAAGTTCTTCGGGAAAGAGAAGTTTAGTGCTGCTTATATCAGGTCTGCATTGTTAGTAACACAACAGATAGTATTACTTGCTTTTGATGCAGAAGTCTATGGGTTCTACCCTCACAGTATGTAGGTGGATTTCTGGTACTGTGTTGTACTTTGTAAAGGGGGTGGTTGCTGCAGTCCTGAGATGCTTCATGCAAGATTTTATTCAAGTTAACAAGTGGTGTCTGTGTGTAAGGGACTGCAAGCAAGGGGACAAGAGTGTGTGTGTGTGACTGCAAGCAAGGGGACAAGAGTGTGTGTGTGTGACTGCAAGCAAGGGGACAAGAGTGTGTGTGTGTGTGACTGCAAGCAAGGGGACAAGAGTGTGTGTGTGTGACTGCAAGCAAGGGGACAAGAGTGTGTGTGTGTGACTGCAAGCAAGGGGACAAGAGTGTGTGTGTGTGTGTGTGTGTGTGTGTGTGTGTGTGTGTGTGTGTGTGTGTGTGTGTGTGTGTGTGCGAGATGCAAGCAAGGGAACAAGAGTGTGTGTGTGTGTGTGTGTGTGTGTGTGTGTGTGTGTGTGTGTGTGTGTGTGTGAGACTGCAAGCAAGGGGACAAGAGTGTGTGTGTGTGTGTGTGACTGCAAGCAAGGGGGCAAGAGTGTGCGTGTGTGTGTAAATGCAAGCAAGGGGGCAAGAGTGTGCGTGTGTGTGTAAATGCAAGCAAGGGGGCAAGAGTGTGTGTGTGTGTGTGTAAATGCAAGCAAGGGGGCAAGAGTGTGCGTGTGTGTGTAAATGCAAGCAAGGGGGCAAGAGTGTGTGTGTGTAAATGCAAGCAAGGGGCAAGAGTGTGTGTGTGTGTAAATGCAAGCAAGGGGGCAAGAGTGTGCGTGTGTGTGTAAATGCAAGCAAGGGGGCAAGAGTGTGCGTGTGTGTGTAAATGCAAGCAAGGGGGCAAGAGTGTGCGTGTGTGTGTGTAAATGCAAGCAAGGGGGCAAGAGTGTGCGTGTGTGTAAATGCAAGCAAGGGGGCAAGAGTGTGCGTGTGTGTGTGTAAATGCAAGCAAGGGGGCAAGAGTGTGCGTGTGTGTGAGTGAATGCAGGCACGGGGCAAGAGTGTGCGTGTGAGTGAATGCAGGCAAGGGGCAAGAGTGTGCGTGTGTGTGAGTGAATGCAGGCAAGGGGCAAGAGTGTGCGTGTGTGTGTGAATGCACGCAAGGGGCAAGAGTGTGCGTGTGTGTGTGAATGCACGCAAGGGGCAAGAGTGTGCGTGTGTGTGAATGCACGCAAGAGGCAAGAGTGTGTGTGTGTGACTGCAAGCAAGGGGGCAAGAGTGTGTGTGTGGGAGACTGCAAGCAAGGGAGCAATAGTGTACGTGTGTGTGTGTGTGTGGGACTGAAAGCAAGGGGGCTAGTGTGTGTGTGTGTGTGTGTGGGGGACTGCAAGCAAGGGGGCTAGTGTGTGTGTGTGTGTGTGTGTGTGACTGCAAGCAAGGGGGCTACTGTGTGTGTGTGTGTGTGTGTGTGTGTGTGTGTGTGTGTGTGTGACTGCAAGCAAGGGGGCTAGTGTGTGTGTGTGTGTGTGACTGCAAGCAAGGGGGCTAGTGTGTGTGTGTGTGACTGCAAGCAAGGGGGCTAGTGTGTGTGTGTGACAGCATAGAGACCAGAAGGATATGTGTAGAATGCATTCAATTATTATGAGATAAATTTTTAGTACTGTTAAGATGTCCCCCGACATATTTGGCCTTGCCGAGATTTGCTGCATTAACAGGTTGCTAGTTAAATTTCTATAAATTTCTATAAATGGCTGTATAGAATTAGGCATATCCCAAACTCTAAACTGTCCATGGATTTTGCTCTAAATGTTTCTTTTGAACTAATCCCTCCCCAGAAATTGTAGTTTTGCATGAAAACATGGAGGGTTTACAATTACATGTAGTAATCCAGTTAGGGATTACTTTCTTTTCAGAAATGTATGTCATTCTTGTTTTTGTCAGCTGCTCCAGTTAGCAGTAATATTATTAAAAGGTGCCCCTTCTCTGACAGCTTCCCAGCTCTCGTGTGCCTATTTTCTTTTTTAATCACATTTTTGGTCCATTTTACATAATGTTGTGTTGGGTTTTAGTGGACAATTACATGACAAATCATTAGAGACTGAAGATAGAAAATAATGGCATACATTTCTGTTTCAGATTTCATATCCTTTCGAAAATTCATAAAGCAAGACCTACTATTGGTGGCTTTTTCTAAGTTTATAAGAGCAATATTTGAAAATTCTATTTGAGCCCTTTGATCCTCTTGGTGAGGTACTTTTGGGGTCTTTCCAGATGCTGCAAGTGTCTGGTAAGGTACATCCCAAAAGTGGAATTGTACTAAATTATGAGCCTGATGAGGGCTGACTAATTTGTGGTCACTTGTATTTTTTTCCAAAGGGGATGACTATACACTTTTTGGCATTTAGCTTGAGGCCATGGCTCTGGCACTAGTTGTCTGATTCTATGAGGCCACTTTTGGAGGATGCTTGTGTCTGCTGGAGAGTCAATTATGGCACCCAGTTTGCAGTCATCTGTGAACTTGGTCATCCACAGTCCTTTCGTGTTGGCCTGTACCTTCGAGAAATATATACCAAACAAAAGATGTCCCAGGAATGAGCCTTGTGGGATACTACTTGTAACTGGTTTCGAGTCTGACATGGCTCCATCAATTATAACCATGTGTGTTCTGTACTTGAGCCAGTTTGCAATCCATATAGTGACATAGGGGTTTTTATTTAAGCTGGTAAGCTTATCTGTGATGCACGAGTGGGGTATTGTATTGAAGGCTTTTGCGAGGTCCAGGTAGGCTGTGTGCACCATCTTCCCCTCGTCAATGGCCTTGGTGACTGTTTCAAAGAAATCTACCAGGTTTAAGAGGCAGGATCTGCAAAGCCAAACTGGGTAGGATCCAGTGTCTGTGTCCCCAATATCTCTATTTATGAGGTCCATGATGATCCTTTCCATAGCTTTGCAGACCAAGCTAGTCAAGCTTATGGGGCGATAGTTTCCAGGATCCGTTGAGGCGCCACCTTTATGGAGAGGGACCACTGTTGCTGTACGCCAATCGTTGGGCACATATCCTGTACTAAGGCTGAGAATGAACAATAGTTTTATGTTTGGGTTTAGCTCTTCAAGGAGTTCTTGTAGGATGCAGCCCGGGACACCGTCTGGTCCCATTGATGCTGTGTTTTTTGCTTTGGAGAGGGCGGCTCTTACCTGAGCATCTGTGATGTCAGGGGGGCAGCACTCTGCTGGGATAGATATTTGCCCTTCTGGTGGTGAGGTGGGTGGAGAAGTTTGGACTGAACATGTCAGCTAGGATGTTGGCAATGACTGTGTGGGTGAAGTGCATTTCTTGTCATTTCGGATTACTTCTGAGCATATCTGGGAATTACCACCCATGTTCCTAACATAACTAAAGAAAGCCTTGTGCTTATCCTTAGTGTCCTGTGCAATTTTTCTCTCGAAGCTGGCCTTAGACAATTTTATGAGTGCCCGTAGTTTACTGCTGATACTGATCATTGATGCCTTCCCTTTTTGGGATTTTGCTCTAACATTTAGTAGCTTCCTCCATCTATTGTATAGTTTGTTTATGGCGGTGGTCCACCGGACAGGACTTCTGCCTTTGGAGGATTGGGTCTTGGTTTTATTTGGGATCGCATGATCCATGCATTACTGAATGTGTCCATAGAGTGCGTTTATAAAGGATTCTGTGGTCTGGCCCGTACTTTCCACAGGCCCATGGGCTTTGAAGGATTCCACCGCAGTTTTGAGGAGGGTGAAATCTGCTTTAGAGAAGTTTTTCACTGTGGTTTTCTGGCCAGGGGGTGGGGTCGGGATGTGAATATCCAGTGAGATTAGTTTAAGGTCTAATCTTACCAGTGAGGGATACACTTCTGGTCTTGAGCATAGAGTCCCCATGTTGGTGATCAGGTTGTGTATGTTTTCCCCTCTTGTGGGAGTGATAACAAGTTGTTCCATAGCATTTCAGTTTATAAATTATAGGAACCTTTGGGCTAGGGTGTTGTAGCTAGAGTAATGCTCCCAGTCTATTTCTCACAGGAGTTCTTTGTACATCTCTGTTTAAATATTTGATTATGTTTAGAAAATGGTTTAAAATAAATATTTAAATGTAATGTACAGTCTATATTTTTTGTTGCAAGGGGGCAAGTGTGTGTGTCTCTGTCTCTCTGTCTCAAAAATTGTGGTTTTATTTTTTGAATTTTCACAAAATAAGACTGTTTTTCAGCCCTCACAATCTTCATAAAAATGCATGCTAAAGGAAGACTTGTTTGATCAATGGTCTAAATTTATACAAGATCAATTTTTAATACTGTTGAGATGTCCCCACACATTTTTTCACTAGTCCAGATTTCATGCATTAACTGCTTGATATAGTTAGGCATATCCCAAACGCTCAACTGTCCCTGCATTTGGCTCAAAATGTTGCACCACGACAGAAATGTCTGTTTTGGAAGAAAACCTGGAGTGTTTACAAATTTTTGTAATAATCCAGTTCTGGATTTTCTTTCAGGAATATTTTTATTAAATTGTGTCCGCTGCTCAAGTTACCAATACAAATAAAGGAATACAAGTAATTAATTTTAACTGTTTTGTGGTTCTAACGACTGCTAGAATATGCAAGATTAGCCCTGATTGACCAGTTAAAGGAAAACAATGGGATATTAAATCCAATTGCTCTATCTGCTGTTTCCTTAAGTCCCCCTTATGTGCTACAGGCAAAAAAAAAATAACTGCAGCTTTAAAATAAACTGATCTAAACAGTTTTAAACCTGAGCTTCCTAAATCTCCATACTATTTGAGCTTCCGTTTTCAAACGGAAAATAAAAATGTCTACTTGGCTGTTAAATAATGATGTCACATCTGCCACAGCTCCTCAAGTCGATTCCTGGAGGTTTCCACCCCCAAAGTGACGTAAACTCTGCCTTATTTCCATGCTGCATTGAACCTCCTGTGATCCTCCCACATTGTGATGTCATTGCAGCCTTGGCCAGCCCACTATTACCCTAATAAAACGGAGTAGCTGCTGTGTGGAACTTCTTTTCTGGTGAGGTGAATGCTATCGGCTCCATTTTGTGTGAAGGACTTGCTGGAAGCTGGGATTGCCTGTCTTTTCTCGAGCGTTGGAAGACTTCAGTTAGTAAGGTAAGTTATAAATGTAATTTTACATGTCCATGTGTCCCTAGCAATGATATTTGTCGTTATAGTCGACTTAATGCTTAGAAGTGTGGCACACTTTGTTTAATTTGTAGTATTGCCAATTTTTTAGTTTATTATTTCTGTACTTTTGATGTTTTTAATATTTGTGTGCTCCGGTTGTTTTTTTGTGTAATTGGCATCCTTATTCTCGAGTCGGAAGCTAGGGGCAGGCTAAAATTAATATTTTATTTGTTATTTGTATTTGTTGTTGTTTGTATTTGTAAGTTGTACGCTGAAACCCACGTTGTCCTAAAGTGCATGAATGGGACAGTATTTGTTGGTTGCTTTGTTCGATCGGCGCATGTTTTGCAAATTTACTGTGAAGGGCTGTCTATGTAGATTGGTCACTAGTGAGGAAGTTTGTTTATTTTTTTCGTTTTTTTTTTTTTTCCTGGTTAATGGTAGAGTTTGCGTGTTTTGTTTAGTTTTTCCTGGTTAATGGTCGTCACAGCACAACTCCGGTTAACAGCCTCTTGTGTTTATTTTTATTTATTTATCCTGACATAATGTAAACAGAAAAGCCATCGGGCAAAAATGTGAACAGTAACATCTTAGCAAGACGCTTCAGATTAATTAAAAAGCTGCTTTGGAGAAAACTTATGCAAAATAAATTGAAACGAGGCCAACTCCAAGAAGTGGAAAATACTCCGGACATTGGAATTCTGCTGGGAAAATGTATAGACACAGCATAATTCGCGCAAAATGAATATGTGGCAAACATTTTGTGCCATATTAATTTATTTTTACTTCGTTGACCAGCTTAATTTACTGGTCCGAGGAGCATGTTCAGTCACAACCAGAATGCAAATATACAGAAATACAGTAGGAATTATGAGTTGCTTGATTACACACGTGAGACACATCGTTTGAAAAGTAGTTCTTGGCGGATTTAATGGTAGATTTGTCTGGATCTGTTCTCATTTTGCTTTAAAATGTGCATTTTGTGAAGTTTGTGACTCCGTGATAAAACACAGTGAACAGTCACCAAATGCTATCAAGCATTATAGTTTGATTTTTTTTCTTTGAATAAAATGCATGCTACTACAAATTTTTGCAGGGCAACTTTCTGAAGATTAATATTTGAAAGATATCTTTAAATTAGACATTTTGTCTCTCTTATTTCAGCTTTGCCCTGCTCTCTGACTAAAGCTTCCAAATAACTGTGCTGGTCCGTATGCCAGCTACACACCCATGCAAGGCAACATATTTCCTCAGGTTGTTTATGTCCAGATAGCCCTTGCCTGTTTTGACATATGGGATTACCACCCTTTCAGATGCAGGACTGCCACACCTGGAACCAGTACAAAGTGTTGTTTTTTATTTTATTTTGCCAAAATAAAAGTTCACCTTTGCAGAATTTCAGTTGTTTCTACTTCACATCATATTAAAATATTTCAAACATAAACCTTGTTTTGTATAACTGCTAATGAAAAGAAAATATATTTTTTTGTTCTGTAAACTGAAGACATTTGTCAGTTTGCTATGTTCATGTTTTTCACAGAACAGAATTGCCCAATATATATAGTCCTACATTAAGAGGAATAGGTGGTAACCCTGTTGTAAAATCAACAGATAACAGCTTTTCAGTTTCTGCCCTGACAGCAATGGGCTTTACGGGTGTGTCCTTGGCAACTAACTGCTTGCATAGCATAGTCTGACACGGGTAGAGATGTTGCTAATATAGGGCACACATTTGGCATTTTTAACAAATGCAAATAATACATTTTAAAACAGTGGTGATTATCTTTTGTTGTTCAGCAAGTGTTATCTGCATAACAGGTAATAAAGTTTAACAATTTTGAAGGCTAATCTTACACTGGTGTGGACTATCTATTTTTCACTGTTACTGAACATATACAGTAGTAAGATTTGTTCTTAAGACTCTACTGATCTTATTAGTATTGTGGTTAGCTACACGAGTTTTTGTTAGTGTTTCTCTTTTTATGCCCTGGAAGTTCTTAGTCATTACTCTTAAGATAGTTGTATATATAGACAGAGAAGAAGTATACGACCATCATTAAAATTACTACATCATATTTTTCTTGCATTAAAATTTGCATAGATTTCAACGTACTTTATAAATGACTTGCTAATCTGTGTAATGCTTATGCTTAGCTGTAAACATTTGTGCGTAACTACTAGAGCAATTCTTTAACTGTATTTCTGTATGTTTGGAGAATTTCTCATCAGGACTCTGCTAAACATAGTTTATGCTTAGATGAACTCTCCTGGTAAACAAACATTAAATGATTAAAACATGTAATGTTTCAGCAGTAGAAATGCAGTGTTTACAGTAGTTCAGTTTTTAGTTACGAGTACTAGCTCTAACTACTACACCAGCAGTGGGTTTGTAAGTTCATCCATTCAGTAAGTTGTTGTTCAGGGATTTCATTAGTTGTGCATTTTTTAACAAGAAGACTGAGATTTGCTTCAGATTACTATTTGAGATTTTAACTGGATCTAAAGTGAACTATTACAAAGGTCTACATATTGCAGTATTTTGTAATATTCTTGTGAATCTCTACATAACAACTATGCTCAGGCTTACTTCATCTTCTCTGGCATTACCGCCTAATATCACTTCACTGGGGGGGGGGTCACTCTCCAAGAGAGGAATATCTACCGGTATGTAACCATCTTGTGTCTGTACAGAAGGGGTAAGAATGACGTATTCTTTGTCCATCCTAAATAACTGGTTTTGATTTTGCACTAATTTTCTTTTCCCAGGCTGACACCACTTGCAGAATGTTCAGTATATGCACCAACAACCTCATAATGGCTACTGAGCACCACTTTGTATCTAATTTTTTTAGGTCTTTTCCCTAATGACCATCAGATACTACTTTCCTTTTGGTTTATTTGTCTCTATTTCCTTTGGAAATCAAGAGCTGTCCACCATCCATGAGGGGTTAATTTTTTTTCACTGCTCCAATTAGCACCCCTTCCCCACCGACCTAAGAGCATAGGCTGTTTTGCATTATGTTGGACCCACGTGGATGCATGTTTCCTGTTGCAGGTCCTACCACTGTGTACTTCCAGATGGGCTTAGGCCAAACACAGTCAGGAATTTGCTCTTCTCCACATGACACTTTTGCAGTGGGATTCTACCACCTAGAACAGGTAAACTGATATTGGACACTCCCTGCTATTTCTCCTCAAACAACTGGTCTAGTGCCTAAGTTGCTAATCAAACATGCCTCATTTGGCTGTAATCATGGTAAAATCCTCTTGGTTGCAGAGATAGTTTTGGTTCACTAATCTACCATGTAGGAACACCGTCACCTTTCAGGGTAGACAGAAGTATGTGCTCCCATGGGTAGTTTGCTGGTGTCACTGCAGATTGCTGTTGTAATCCTTGTAGATATATTGCAAAATGACATCAGCAACTGGTTATTTTTCTTCTTTCCTTCTTTTTCTTTTGGCTGTTCCCGTTAGGGGTCGCTATAGCGGATCGTCTGTTTCCATTTCTTCCTGTCCTCTACATCTTGCTCTGTCACACCAACCACCAGCATGTCCTCTCTCACCATATCCATAAACCTTATATTAGGCCTTCCTCCTTTCCTCTTACCTGGCAGCTTCATCCTTAACATCTTTTTCCCAATATATTCTGCATCCCTCCTCAACACATGTCCAAACCAACGTAATCTTGCCTCTCTGGCTTTGTCTCCAAACCGTCCAACCTGGGCTGACCCTCAAATATACTTATTCCTAATCCTGTCCACCCTCGTCACACCCAGTGCAAATCTTAATATCTTTAACTCTGCCAGATCCAGCTGTGACTCCTGCCTTTTTGTCAATGCCACTCTCTCCAACTCATCTAACATAGCTGGTCTCACTACCCTCTTGTAGACCTTCCCTTTCACTCTTACTGGTACTTGTCTGTCACAAATCACTCCTGACACTCTTCTCCACCCACTCCATCCTGCCTACTCTCTTCTTTACCTCTCTTCCACACTCACCATTACTCTGAACTGTTGATCCCAAGTATTTAAACTCATCCACCTTCGCCAGCTCTACTCCCTTCATCCTCACTATTCCTCTATCCTCCCTTTCATTCACACACATATATTCTGTCTTAGTCCTGCTGACCTTCATTCCTCTCCTCTCTGGAGCATATCTCCACCTCTCCAGGGTCTCCTCAGCCTGCTCCCTACTCTCACTACAGATCACAATGTCATCTGCAAACATCATATTACACATCATATTGTGTGTGTGTGTGTGTGTGTGTGTGTGTGTGTGTGTGTGTGTGTGTGTGTGTGTGTGAGAGACTGCAACCAAGGGGGCTAGTGTGTGTGTGTGTGTGTGTGACTGCAACCAAGGGGGCTAGTGTGTGTGTGTGTGTGTGTGTGTGTGTGTGTGACTGCAACCAAGGGGGCTAGTGTGTGTGTGTGTGTGTGTGTGTGTGTGTGTGTGTGTGTGTGTGTGTGTGTGTGTGTGTGTGTGTGTGACTGCAACCAATTTTTTTTTAATTGTGAATGTTTTCATTTAAAGTCAAATGTCGTAAAATGTCTGTTTCCAGATAGAAATCAGTACTGTTAAAGAAACGAAAGTTACAGAATATTTAACAATACAAGAAATGTTATCAGCTAAGTGCAGTCATACCTATACTTCATACTGTAAGTTTATGATCACAGATAGCACAAGTTTGTGTATTTTAATTTTATAACTGGGATGGATCACTGGTATTTTTAGACCGTTTACGTATTTAGTCCGGGCGCTTGGTTAAAATGTTCCGAATATAGAACTGAAAAGATAATATACAGTATGATAGCAAAATAATAAGAACGTTATAGCTAGTATAGAGTACAAATTCGACCTTAAAACAAATTTTAGAGATTGAGTAGAGAGAGGTGAAGATATAGAATTACCGGTAGGAAGAATAAAGAGTAAGAGATAATTCATGTTTATTTAAAGTGGGTCAGGTGTCCAAACACCGATGTAAGTGTGTGACTAGGAGGTGAAATGAGAGTGGTAGAATTAGATAAGTGCATTTGTTGTGTAACAGGTGCTTGTTAATTTTACTTACACGAAAACATGGAAACAAATAAATTAGCAAAAAAAAATTGTGATGCTTTTTTCATTGAGTTGTTTGTGAAATCAAGGTGGGCTTGTATGCTAAGTACATGGGCAGAGAAATCTGCAATGTGTCCGTTTTTAGTGAAAGCCATTTTGAAATATTGTGAAGTTTTATTAAATGATTATTTATCATCTCAGTATTATTCAGTACCTAGTATTGTGTATAATATTGGTAATTTGTATTTAGACATTTAGTAATTAAACAATGTACTAGATGTGATGGTGTGCTGAAATGTGCCTTGTACTGTATTTTTAAGTGTTGCACAAACATGGTATCACTTCCATTGTTCCGAATGCTGAGTCACCATTTTGGCTGTACTTTGTGCAATTATGGCCTTGTGTTTCAAGTGGTCATTTAAAAAGGATAACAATTTAACCAAAAGTAGTGGATTTGAAGACTGCAGTGAATGCCTGTTAAGTCAATGAAGTCACGGCAACTTAAGGGAAAAAGTGGCAGATCTGATGCAATTTTTGAGAGACAAATAATGCATTCTGGGATGCTTGAGGCAGAGTAAACAGTCTGAATTTTTTCAATATGCCAGACCCCATGTGGTCAGAGTCAGAAATTGCATCCAAAAATATCTAAAAAGCTCAAAATAGTCTCAGAGTGCTGTTAAAATGTAGGAAACATCAAACCATGATGAAATAAATATGTTTTTTGAGTCTGAGGGCGCGGTTGTCCTTTAAGGCGCGGGGGTTGAAGCCTGCACAAATGTTGCAATCCACACTAAGGTGGGACACACACACACACACACACACACACACACACACACACACACACACACAGAGTGTGGCCATCTGCTGGGGAGAGCTTATGGCCACACTCTGTGCAGCACTTAAAGACAAGCTTTTCAGCCATACTAAGAAGACAGAAAGCCTTGAAAAAGACAGGCAAATACTTTCTTAAAATCACACATACACTGAGGAGGGGGCACCACTGAACAAACTACTCTAACTTTTTATCTAACAACACTAACGCAAAGCCAAAGTGATGGGAGGGGAGAAGGGGTACCTATGCTAACCTAATCTGGCGAAAAAAGTGAAAGTTTTTACTCACAGAAAGTTAAATAACCCACTGCTAGCTGGAGCACAGAAGACACGATGTATAAGCAAATCGCGGCAAACGAGATCTGGGGATGGAAGGCAGTGGAGGTGTATTATGGGTAAGAGGAGGAGTCTGGAGCTCTGAGCTGATGCTAGTAATAGTTGCCGGCTCAGATCCGATATGGATCCATATCCCACAGGTTGAAGACCAAATGAAGTAAACTACTTCAGATCATGAGTTAGCAACTCCATTAAGTACTCTCTTCAACCACAGCCTGAGTACTGGTTTTATCCCTGCAGAATGGAAAACAGCAACCATCACCCCCCCCCTTCATAATGGGGATACAGCAACAGACCCTGGGAATTACAGACCCATAAGCTTTATCAGCCTTATCTGTCAGGCCATGGAAGGAATCACCATAGACCTTGATCTGACACGGTTTATTTTTGTCAAAGGCGGGCCATGTCCATTAAACCTGGTGGACTTCTTCAAAAACATCACCACAGCCACAGATGAAGGCAAATCTGTGCATACAGCCTATCTTGACTTAGCCAAGGCCTTTGACACAATCCCAGATTAGGGCATCATTGATTTTCCCAGTTGAATATCAATCCTTATGTCATTAGGTGGGTTGCTAACTGGCTTACTGACAGATCACACTCAAAGTTGGGGACATTACTTTAACCATCAGACCTGTCACCAGTGGGGTTCCACAGTGGTCAGTGCTGGGCCTCCTATTGTTTGGAATATACTTCTCTGAAGTTCAAGCCAAAACAGAGGGGGCTGTAGCCAGGTTTGCTAATGACTGCAAATAAGGTGCAATCACTGAATCCCCAAACTATGTCAATATACTTCAAGAGGGACTTACACAAACCAATGATTGGTGCCAAAGCCATGGACTCAAACTCGGTGCTAAAAAATGCAATATCTTCTTCGGTAAAAACGATACCCCTGCAAACCATTATATAAATACTAATACCCTAAGTAACAACTCAGTAGTGAGACACTTGGGAATGAAAGTTGACTGTAGCCTAAACATTCACCACATGTCTACTGCGGTAAGGAATGCATTCTATATCACACACCTCATTAGCAAAGGCACTGCCTCAAGAGCAAAATAAGTCATAAATCCCCTGTACTCGACCATCATCAGAATAATCGAGTACAATGCTCCCTTTGCTATATACCTTACTGGGCATCTGCAGCAACTTGAGAGACCTCATTGATTTCTAACCAAGAAAATTCAGGGTCTCCAGCACGTCATACACTGACAGATTGAAGTTACTGTCACTGTACTCAGTAGCATACAAACTACTTAGAGGAAACTTGTGTCTGGCCTACAGAGTAATCTCAAATCCAAACCTAATAGAAATGCACATCCGCAAGTCAAATGGGACAAGGGTCACCCACTCCAGGTAAATTTAACCTTGCCTGCGACATAAATAGGATGTGCTGGACAGACAGATATATCCCTCAGAGGTTGCTACTCCTCTGGAATAGTGTACCACTTCAAATCAAACAGAGCCTCTTTATGACCCTGTTTAAACATAGCCTGGATGACTGGATGGGAAACCACAAATTCTTGCAGGGGATTTCTCCTATGAGCCTCCCAGAAATAGGTAGTCATTGCTAACCAAGATCTAGAGTTTTGGCAAGATCCTTTACATTGGGTTTCTCTAGTATTATATTGGGTACACACAGCTAGGTTTATAAAGACCTTCGGGTCAATAGCCCAGTAACCATCTATGAACCTATAACACACTAATTTGTTAATCTACAATATCACACAATATTAAGGAAACTAGGACAGGTTTCTCCAGTATTACATTGGGTACACACAGCTAGGTTTATAAAGACCTTCGGATCAACAGACCAGTAACCATCTATGAACCTATAATACAGTAATTTGTTAATTTACAATATCACACAATATTAAAGGAAACTAGGATATATGAGAATTTTTACAAAGTAGATTATGACAGCACTGTGAGAAGTTTAAAGTTTGGAGACTGGAATAATATACTAGGGAGATCATTACCTGAGGAACCTTGGAACATATTCAAAGAATCAACACATGATTCAATAAATAAGTCCGGACCTACAAGGAAATAGAAAAATGTTAAAAATAAACCAGTCTGGTAGAAAAAACATACCTAGACTATTTCTTTTGCAAATAATAAATAAATAAATAAAGATGGAAAACTTGCAGTAAGTATAAAACTCAATATAACAAGTTGTGCATTAGAGAAAACAACTTGCAAAAGAGAGGATAAATAAATGAAGTTATGTACTCACCTTAACAATGCATCTGTGTTGTCCATTTTCAGTCTTCCTCAACTGACTGGTCTCTGATCCTACCTCAGATCCAGCTCCGCCACATTTCCTTAGACTCTTGGATCTGGCTCTCAAGCTCCTCCCTGTACCCTTAATTCTCCCAGAACTCTATAATAACTCGGATTGAGTTTGCTATCCTAAAAGCGTAAAGACTAAGTACAGGCTAATAAAGAAAGGAGCTCAAACCTTGAACAGTGGCTCCTTGTTCACTATCAGGTCAGTTGCATTGTAAAAGGAGAAGGGGGGCAGTTGAGGAAGAATGAAAACGGACAACACATATGCACAGTTATGGTGAGTACATAACTTTTATATCTGATGTTGTCATTTTCATTCATTCCTCAACTGATGAGACAGAGACCCCAGCTACATGAATTTAGGTAGCCCTCATGGAAGGATGTTCTGGAGTACCACAGAACCAAAAGCAGCACTGTTCCTGGAAATAAAATCCAACTAGTAATGAGCAATAAAAGTATGAGCAATGGACAAAGTGGCTGCAGCACAAATGTCATCAATTGACCTCCGGACCAAAAAGCAGATGAAGTAGCCAAGGATCTACTGGAGTGAACTTCTGAAGTCTGGGAAAAGATGACCTCGTTGGCTGCAAACAAATATGTAATGTTAATCACTTTGGGAAAATTAGTTTCAAACGTTACCTTAGCAATCTGTTGGAGGCAAAGGAGACAAACAACTGATCTGTTTTTCTAAAATCCTTTGTCCTATGGAGATAAAAATGGAGCTTGTCTGTTCACGTCTAAGAGATGAAGCATCGATTGTCCTTTGTTAGACAAACTGGGGAAAAAAACAAGCCAGTCGATGATTTGACTGATGTTTGCCTCCAAGGCTACTTTGGGTGGAAAGGAAGGATTAGTACGTAATGCGACACAGCAAGATCCACATCTGAAGCGTAGAAGCGTCAGATGAAATCTGACATATTACAGGGCTCTGGGGGAATTATGGTAAAGGGAGGAGCTCAAGAGTTAGCTCTAAAAGTCTAAGTAAATGCAGCCCAGACAAATTCAAGGTCAAATGCTGGAGGGACAGATTCATAACCCAGAGGCTCCCTTCACTCTGGAATAAAATCCCAGTCCAGGTTAGGCAGAGTCCCACATTGACTCTCTTCAAGAGGAATCTTGATGAGTGGATGGGAGATCGTAGGTTTACCCCGGCTATCACTTCTGTGTCACTGTTAGACAGAGGCACAGTATACACTTGTCTCTGGACAGACCGATGGGAGAGTAGTCTCCATTTTCTCTTGTACACCTTTCTTGTAGAATCCTTCTGAGATGATATGAGGATGCGTTTCACTGGAAATTAAAAATCTGGACTGTTGAGCCATCTTTGGAAGTAGAGAAACCATGTGGTCAATTTGAGGGTCTGAATGCCTGGGTGAGTTATTCCTGATGGGTGACAGAGAAGATAATGATTTCAATTTTGTCGAGGCCAGAATGGAGCAATGAGAATTATTCTGCACTTCTGGCAAGATGCTTTCTGTAGAAATTTGTGAATTAGAGGAGGATGAAAAGCATACAGAAGCCCATGGGGCCAATTGTGGACTAGAGAGTATCTTTCAGTGACTTCTCCTCTTAAGGAATTAGGGCAAAGTACCTGCTGCAGTTGGAGCTGAGAAAGGAAGCAAAGAAACTGCAGCATGGTTGGCCCCATTGATGGGAGATTATTTTTACCACCACATGGTTGCAAGACCACTCATGAGGGAGTAAAGAGGGACCTGCTCAATTTGTCTTCTAACACGCTGGACTTCCCCAGGATATGCATTACCAAAAGAAACCAGCCAGAATGGAGACTACCCTCTGGCAGACTCTCATCACCTCTCTAAATAGGGGATAGGACTTGATCCCCCCCCCACTAGTTGATGTACCAGACTACCAACCTATTGTCTGTTTGGATGCCAATCGCCCCCAAGGTAGAGCATCTTGAAATGCCTGCAAAGTTAACAAGACTGCTCTCATTTCCAGGACACTGATGTGAAGACTGGCCTCTGTCTTGAACCAAGTGACCTGGACTGTCCCTCCCAAGTAATGCCACCCCCACTCCAATTGGGAGACATATGTAGTTACTTTGGCAGTGTATGGTAGAAGGATAAAAAGGGCAGACTTGAAAAACTTCTCTTGTGGTGACCCAGCAGGTGATGTGTTCTTTGCAAATCCTCATAATTCACATGGAGCAGAAAAGGTGTGCCATCTGTTAGACCAATGCACTGCAAGCGTCCATTGTAGTACCTGTGATGACATGGGTAAATGTCAGCATAGCCAGCTGGAGTTCTGTAAAGAATGATATGTCCTTTGAATATCAAGCTGATTTATACAAGAGGCTTGTGTTACAAATGTATTAGAACTGTATGCCATTTGTATATCAAACTGATTTGTACAAATGCTTGTGCTTTAAATGTATTTGTGAACTTTGCCTGTGTTGATTGTGTTAAAATGCATCAACAGTGCACCCTGCTGAAATGAAAAGAAATGTACATGTATTATTGCAACTGAATTAAATGCACCAGCCAGCTTACTTTAAGAAAAAATAGGGAAATGAAAAATGAGCTGTTTAATCACTAAAATGGCACCTCACAGTGCTGAATAGGACCAGAGACGCTAGGTCTGGAAAAAAAAAGCCTTTGTTTGTCAGCTCAGGAAAAATAAATGAGGGGAAAGCCCCAGGCACTGCCATAAACATTTAGATGTGTACTGTAGCAGTCTATGCTAAATTCCTCTCTCACCTTCAAAGGGGAATACTGTGAGAACTTAAGAGTCAAGTGACCAGATGAGGTCATTCTGCCAGCCCTCTTGGAAGTTAAATTTTTAGACATTACAAAGAGAAATCTCAGAGAGTACTGAGTACACTGGGGGCCTGACTAGAAAGACTGCGCACATATTTCATCTTGCCTTACCCAACTAAATTATTAGGGAACACTAAATTCTGTTAGATTCAGCAGGAATACAGTGAAGCTTAGTTTCGAGAGTTTTTTTCTTTATTTGTACGAGTCTTTGAAATCTGTAAATATATTCATGTTCTTTTATTATTTATTCCTCTTCTTTAGGCTTTTCCCATAAGGGGTCACCACAGAGGAACAGTTGTCCGCAGATGATTGGCAGTGGAGTTTTACGGTGTTGAGCTACCAGCCTGGCACCCTACCTTCCACAAAACACACACAAAACACACACAAAACACACACAAAACACACACAAAACACACACAAAACACACACAAAACACACACAAAACACACACAAAACACACACAAAACACACACAAAACACACACAAAACACACCCTAGGGTGAATTTAGAGTGTCCAATCCACCTGCAGCATATCTTTGAAATGTGGGAGGAAACCAGAGCACCCAGAGGAATCCCAAAGAACTGCAGGAAGGACAAGCAGACTCCACACAGAAGGCTCCTCAGCTGAGAATTGAACAAGAGAACCTCTTGCTGTGAAGCAGCAACGCTAACCGCTGCGCCACCATGGCCGCCCACATTTATTATTAAATATATTTAAAACGTTTATTGTGGTTGGTCCAAGTAAAAAGTATCTAACCTTGGAGAGTATTTACATTTACTTGGTGTCACTGTGTGGGTCACTCCAGAAGACCTAGATGTCTTGGTCAACTACTATAATTTGTATTAATATTAACTTCATTCAGCATAACTGGATAATCTTTTAATAGCCTTACAGTAACTGACTGGTGGCAGTGAATCTACCTTATAGTCTGGCCAAAGTTGGTAGAGCAGGTAAACTGGGTCAGCCTCTCCCAGGTGTGTGTGTGTGTGCGCGTACACGTGTGTCAGCTACTTGGGGCAGGGACATGAAGCACTGGCTTCACAGAGAATTTGCTGGAAGACTTGGCTTGGACACTAGGCAGAGGACCTAACCCTACAGTTGGTACCAGTGAGGAGTCTTACTGGAGACCTGGAGGGAGACAGATATAGAGACAGCCAGACACCGGGCCAGGTGTGTTCCCTGTGTGCTCTTAAGGGAACGTGAAGCAGGAAGGCCTGCATATGGAAATACTGAGTGTATCCATTTGTATTACAAGTGCACGTCTCTCTCCAGTGTCAGTGGTGCAGACTCAGGCTCTTAACTACTGGCCCAGTGTGGGGATGTCGCATTCTGGTTGGCAGTGGTGGCCATCACATACTTGTAGCAGTGATGAGCACCACAGTCCTCTCATGTAATATCTTGTTAGGAGTACTAGCGTTATGGAAGCTGCCACAGATCCCAGAAGTT
Source organism: Protopterus annectens (assembly GCF_019279795.1). Taxonomy (NCBI): domain Eukaryota; kingdom Metazoa; phylum Chordata; order Ceratodontiformes; family Protopteridae; genus Protopterus; species Protopterus annectens. Next base: position 48,552,900 of record NC_056732.1, on the reverse strand, counting down.
GTAAAATCAACCTTGCTGGTGGAGAAAAAAAAGAGATGATGTGAGAGGATTTACTCTGTAAAGTATTTATTCTTGAGTGAGGTAGCCTTGGGATTTGGGTCACTGTGTTCAGACAAGCACCAATGAATTTCAGAATGTGAGAAGGGGAGTTTGATGGCTGTCCAGATTTGCAGAGGTGGGGATAAGCACCCTCAGAATGCCTCCACAGCGCAGTGTTCGGAAACCCTTCTGCAGCACTGGTAGAGTTTTAGAGAAAAGGCCTCTAAAATCCTGATTTTGTGGGCCTTCTCTGCCAACGGGCATCTATTATTGGAGCCACTCCCACCATAGGGGAGCTGCTCCTATAGGAGTCATGGGAAAAGCTTTGCAACTTCCTGCCTGAACCACATTTTCCTAACACATATCTGATTCTGGGAAAAGGTTCTTTGAGGTGACAGCAGATAAGGTCTTCCCATCTTATTCACTCCTGGACAGAGTTCCTTTAACATTGGGGACGAAAAAGGTAGCTACATCAAAGACAGCATTAATAAGTGATGACTTGAAAGGCTCCGCAAAGTCACAGAGGTGCATCCATGCATGCTGTCTCACAGCTATTCCTGAACCAGCTGCTCTCAAAGCACATTCCGAGGCATGGGAAATGAGTCTTGTATAGATGTTTGATAGGGACTGTAGGGTGGCCAGTTGCAAAGAAAGGGTATTCTTATTCTCAGAAGACATGGACCCAGAGATGGCAGTGAAAAACTCTGAACAAGTCACTCTGAAATCTTGTGACAAATGCCAAATAGTTCAGTGAACTTACAGCGAACATTGTGGACCCATTCCTGCAACCAATGCCCTGGACTCTCTATTGGGAGGAAGACCGTACAATTTTGTTCAGCAAATTCCTTTTTGGTGGCTGCTACCACCACCATAGCATCTACTGGGGGACCCTTGTTCCAGTGAACCTGTTCCTTAGCTGCAACTAAGCACTTGCCAGTTCTTTTAGTAATTGGATGGGACTATCCAGGACATAGCTGATCTAGCTCTGAAAGCCCCAAGAAACAGACTCCTCTATGGAAGGGGGGGGGGGGGTCAGACCACCAACCACTTTTCTGTCTTGAGCATTTCAATGAAGGAAAAATCCTCAAGGGATGATCTGGGGGACCCTTTCCCTTCATCGAAGTCAGTGTTTTCTGACTGGGATTCCTGTGGGGAACCCAAGTGTGTCCTCTTGCACATACACTTTTGAGGAAGATCCCCAGTGGGATGCTCCAGAGAGGACTCGCAAGTGTGAGCAGAGTCCTGAATAAGGACTGCACGGACCTGTTGCCCCAATGTGACAGAACGCAGAGTCTCCGAGACAAAGGTAAACAGTTGCAGAAAGGGCGGACCTGAGGGGGAGCAAATATGTTTTCTCCTCAGTGGCAGAGAAGGCTCTCTCTACTACTTCAAAGGCATAAGACATAGCAGAAGCAAGGGCCACCCTGACAGGAGCTGAAGACAATTGTCCAGGATGGCTCAGAGAATCACAAAGTCAGAGGCAGAAATCAGAGCCAAGCTGTCCACAGAAGAGGCTCTGAGAAAAAGGGATGGCTCTGAGGGCATAATCTACCTCAGCCCACCCCCTCTCCCCAGACACGGCGGCAATGCTTTGGCTCCGTGATACCTTGGACTTTACAAATTCAGAATCAACTGGATCAGAGAAGTCAAAGAAGACCAAGCTTTCGGATCAGAAGTAGTCAGACTAAAGGGAAGATTGGAATAGGAGTCAACAACTGGGTAGAGAACTATGACAGGCTCACAGGTCAAATGGAAGACGGAGATGGTGCAACTCCCAAGTGAATCTGAGCCCACAGGCTCCAAGACGACATGAGAGACAATAAGGTAGAGGGTGGCCTGGAAATCCTTCTCAGAGTCTCCTGAAGAAAAGGTGAATGGATATGAGAAGAAATCAGCTCCAGAGATAAGGTAGAGGAGAAGTGATCTGGAGATTTAGACTTTGATCTTCCGATGAGCCAGGTGGATTAGACAGTTTAGCAATCTTCTTGGGTGGAGCTCAACTTGAAACAGAGGAGGGAGAATGATCAGGAGATTGTTTCATACCCACTTTGCCCTTGGTTGATGAATCCCCCTTAGTCTTCTCAGCAGGCTTCTTGGGATGGATGGGAAGCTTTATTAGAAACTGAAGTACATAACTCTTAAGGAGTAAGCTCCTGCAGTGTTCAGCCAAGGTGCAGAGGTTGAATCCCACACAGATCTCGCATTCAACGTCTAAATGGGTTAAGCACAAACAATATACACACTCCTGGTGGGCATCTGAGTTAGGGATCTTGGGCCTACAGAAAGTGCATTTTCTTAAATCTGCGTGGCTCATCTGACATTGGAGATAAAAGAAAAAGGAAAGTGGAGGTAAAATAGCAGAGATTACCAATGAAAATAATAAAAGACAACTACTAACAATGGTAAGAAAGTAAGAAAGGAAGTATATATCTATATCTATATCTATATATCTATATATATCTATATCTATAAATATCTATATCTATATATATCTATCTAATCTATAGATATATATATATATATATATATATATATATATATATATATATAATATAATCTATATATATATATATACATAATCTAATCTATATATATATATATATATATATATATATATATATAAAATCTAATCTATATATATATATATATATAATCTAATCTATATAAAATCTAATATATATATATATATATATATATATATATATATATATATACACACACACAGATATACATAAATATATATACACAGACGTTCACTTTAGATATGTCCGAAAACTCGAAACCCAAATGGTCGAGACCATATGATCGAGTTTTCAGAAACTTGAAAATCTAAAGTACATGACAACCCCCCCCCCCCCACAAAACAAAAACTTTCTGCAGGGGGGGGGGGCAAGCCCCCCTGCACCCCCCACACCATCTCCTACTTAGATATACAAACTCTGAGATCGCACTACAGCGACGACATGGGAAAACTCCCATTCTGTGCTTCTGCGTACAGCGCAAAACGGGAGATTTGCCTTTTCTTCCTTGTAGTGCAATCTCGGAATTGGTATATTTAAATAGGGGGGTGTGGGGGTGCAGGGGGGGGAGCTTGTCCCCCCTTGCAGAAACTGTTTTTATATTTTGGGTTTTTTTTCATGCACTTGAGTTTCCGACAACTCAATCATATGGTCTCGACCATATGGGTTTCGAGTTTTCGGACATTCGATAATCTAAAGTGAATCCATACACATACATGCATACATACACACACACACACATTATATATATATATATATATATATATATATATATATATATATATATATATATATATATGTGTGTGTGTGTGTATAAGTGATGTACAAGAAAATGAAGAACAAGAATAAAGGTAGTTATATTACATAATAAAATATACTACTTAACCAATTCACTCTAAACACCCGACCAACAAAGACTATGTCATTTCACTGACATGGTGCACGAGATCTGAAGTATGTTATGGAGCCAAGTCAATAGAAGAGGCTGAAGTCAGATCCGAGACGCATCAGCTAAGGAATAGACATCGGATGTAATGTTGTCCCCAAGAACTATGCACAGCAAGCTGAAAGTGCTCTCTAGTAAGCCAGTCAGTCACACAGCTGAAATCCTGCACAGCTCTTTAAAAGGAAGTTAAGCACTTTTGTCCGTAAGACAGAGCTACTGTAAAACATTACTAGCACAAATACATGCATCTGACATAACATTACATGACCAAATACAGCCAGTAACATTTTGCAATGTATTAAAAAGTACTACAACACCTCTATGCACATATTAGTAAAACAAGAAAAGCTATAGCCATGCAGAGTGGAATATAAGGCACTGCTAATGGAAATGTTAATTGGTTCCATGAGAGATACTGGCATTAAGACTAACTGACCATAAAAGCTCGCTGTAACCTAACAAACTTCAACGGGAGACCAGACGGTTTTACAGTAATTTGTACTAGTAACTACAAACAAGAATTTGTGAAGTTCCTTACACTCTGTGGTATGTTTGTACAGTGCATTGCTGAATTCATAAGAGCAAGGATGAATGTAGCAGTGGATCATATGATTAATTATCAATATCTTTATTGTACTTAACACCTCCTTTATCCCCCTGATGTTCTACATGGGTTCAAGGTAATTCATGACATATAATGAATACATAAATTCTACAGTGGTTATACGAGGCCACAATCTCCCTTACTTACCTGCTAGAGATGAGAAGGAAGCCATTTTCCAAAAAGCAGAAGATTCTCCCATCCCAAACATTTTATGGGAGCAAGATAAGATGCTGATGGTAATTACAGCTGGGACAATTCAGTACTGAGGGTAATTACAGCTGGGAGAATTCAGTGCTGGCTAAAGGAATCAACAAAAACTACAGCTGTGTACCTACCCTAAATGTAGATGTTCGAGCGTATTCACTGCTGCAGTCATTACACTTGGGTTATCCTGTTGGCAGGCTACCCGCAGTCGGCCTGAATTCCAAAGTCTTGGTCCGGTGTCGGTTGCTGTCGCCTCTTCCCTGACGTCAGAGCACCAGGGGTATAAAAGATGCAGCCAACGCCATTTTATTCAGTTTTTCTTGCCCCAGATGTCAGGTGCCCCCAAATTGGTAGGCTAAAAACTTATGCCAATAAGTATGCATGCCATAAAGTACAGTTTTGTACCTACCATAAATGTAGATGTCCGAACAGGATAGCATCTGCAGTCCTTACAAATGGGTTGTCCTGTCGTCAGGCAGCCCTTCGGTCGGCCGGATTCCAAAGTCTGGGTCTGGCCTCGGCTGGTGTCGCACTTCACCCGACGTCATCTCTGCTGGTCTTCGGGTATAAAGGCATCAGCCGACGCCATTTTCCTCAGTGTTTCTTGCCCCAGATGCCAGTTGCCCTCTTGGATAGCTAAATTTTTGGGTAAATGCCAATATTTCCAAAAAAGTAGAAGGCAACATATATACAAACAAATACACCATAAGAGATCCCCCCCCAGCTAGCTATTAGGGGGCAAATACCCTAGGAGTACCACAGAGGGGAAGGAGGGTGGGTAATCCTGACTGCAGATGCTATCCTGTTCGGACATCTACATTTATGGTAGGTACAAAACTGTACTATGTCCTTCAAGGATGCATCTGCAGTCCTTACAAATGGGTAGAATACCATAGCCAAACTAGGGGAGGAGGAAGAAGAATTATGGTGTAGTTAGGATCCCTTGCAAAACAGCAGTGGCAAACCCTGCTCGGGATCTAGAGTATAGAGGTAAGTTATAATGCTTGGCAAATGTATGCACGGAGGTCCAAGTAGCCGCCTCAATAATGTCCTTGGTAGCCACTCCTCGTAAGAAAGCTGTGGTAGTGGCTGTAGCCCTTGTAGAATGAGGCCTTATGTTCTGTGGAATTTGCTTTCCATGGTAGGAGTAACAGAATCTTATGCAATTTCCTATCCACTTGGAGATTGTCTGTTTGGAAATTGCTTTTCCTTCCCTTCCTGTTGCATAAGCTACTAGAAGCTGGTCAGTTTTTCTATTGCCCTTGGTTCTGTCCAGGTAGTAGCGCAACTGTCTATGTACATCCAAGGTATGCAGCAGTCTTTCCCCTCTGTTCTGTGGATTGGGAAAGAAGGTAGGTAGGTGGATAGCCTGGTTTAGAGACACTCTGGATACCACCTTAGGCATAAATGTAGGATTAGTTCTCATGGATACTCTATCTTGATGGAAGATTAGGAAGGGTTGTACTGCCATTAAAGCCTGTAGCTCTGAAACCCTTCTTGCTGAAGTAATTGCCAGTTGAAAAGCAGTTTTCCAGGATAGGTGTTGAAGATCTGCTGTTGCTGCTGGTTCGAATGGAGGGAGTGTCAATTTTTCTAGCACAAAGTTCAAGTCCCATGCTGGTAATGGTGGTTTCCTAGGAGGTTTTACATTCTTAATTCCTCTCAGGAACTGCCTGAGCAGAGGATGTGAGAAGACAGGGGGATCGAAGCTGTATTCTGCAGAAATAGCTGATGCATGTATCTTGATGGATGAATAGGACAGGCCTGTATGGAGAAGCTCTGCCAAATACTCCAGGATGTTGGCAATATCTACCTTTGACACATCTTTCCCTCTTTCAGTACTCCAAATGACAAACCTTTTCCATTTTCCTGCATAGTTCCTTCTTGTTGAAGGTCTGCGGGCCTCAAGGATAATGTCTTTAACCCTTTGGGATAAATCTGGGTTAGTTGCTCTTATGTAATGTTCCAGGCAGTCAGTTGCAGAGTTTTCAGGTTTGGATGCAGGATGTTGTAGTCGCTCTGAGTTAACATCAAAGGAATCAGGGGTAGTGTCCACGTTTCCCCCCGAGACATGCTCCTCAGCAATGGATACCAATGTTGTCTTGGCCAATTTGGAGCTATCAGAGTTATCCTTGGTCGTTCCTCTTTGATTTTCAGTAGTACCTTGTGCATCAAAGGAAGGGTGGAAATGCATATGCTGTCAGGCCTTTCCAACTGAAGGATAGAGAGTCCACCTTCCAAGCAAGTGGGTGGTATGTCCTTGTGCAGAATTTCTTGAGCTGGTGATTGAGTGGGGAAGCGAATAGGTCTACTTGTGGCATTCCCCATTTCTTTGTGATGGCCTTGAAGATGTCCGGGTGTAGCATCCATTCGTGAGCATCCGAGGTAGTTCTGCTTAACATGTCTGCTAGGATGTTTTCTTTTCCCGGTACAAATATTGCCTGTAACTGAATGTTGTAGCTCAGAGCCATATTCCATAGGTCCAGAGCCATGCGGCATAGGGGGTATGAATGAGTGCCTCCCTGTTTGTTGATGTACCACATGACTGTGGTGTTGTCTGTCCTTATCACCAATTGGCCTTCTTTGAGGAATGGTCTGAAATTCTGGATTGCTAGTTTTACTGCCAGCATTTCTTTTTGATTTATGTGCAGGTGCAGCTGATCTGGAGTCCATAAGCCTTGAATGCACTTGTCCAGCATGTGGGCCCCCCAACCGAGGTCTGAGGCGTCCGTTGTGATGGTTTGGCTTGTTTGAATATTGTGGAAGGACAAACCTGGGTTTGACTGGCATGCCTGAGCCCACCATAGGAACTCTTGTTTCAGGCATGGGATTAGTGGTATTTCGGTTTCCAAGCTGTGCCTGTGTTGAGACCATAAATTCTTTAGGTACCACTGTAGCTTTCTCATATGCAGTCTGGCATGGGGGACCACGATTATGCAGGATGCCATGAAGCCCAAGGCCTGCAGTACTTTCCTTGCTGTTAGTTTGTTCTGCTTTGTTAATGCCAAGAAGTAAAGAGGAAGTTGTTCTTGTTTTTCTGCAGTTAGGAATGCCATCTGTTTTACTGTGTCCAATTCTGCACCCAAGAATGTTCTTGTTTGGGATGGAATCAGTCTTGACTTTTTTAAATTGACTGTGTATCCCAGGGCTTGTAGTAAGCAAATGACTCTTTGTAAGTCTTGTGTCAGCTTGCTTTTGTTGTCCGCTTGTATCAGGCAGTCGTCCAGGTATGGATAAATTTGGATTCCCTGAAGCCTGCAATGAGCGATTACTGATGCCAGGCATTTCGTGAACACTCTGGGCAGTAGATAAGCCAAAGGGCAATGCTGAGAATTGATAATGCTCTGATCCTGCAAGAAATCTGAGGTATCTTCTGCAATTTGGTCGTATGGGGACGTGCAGGTATGCCTCCTTGAGATCTAGAGTCACCAGCCAATACTCCTTGCCCAGCATGGGAAGAAGTTGCTGTAGGGTCAGCATTTTGAATTTTGGAACAATGATGAATGTGTTTAAGGCGGACAGGTCGAGAATAGGTCTCCAACTTTTCTCTTTTCTTGGTACTAGGAAGAGTCTGGAGTAAAATCCCTTGCCCTGTTCTGTAGGTGGTACCCTTTCCACAGCTCTCATCTTTGTTAATTGAGCTATTTGTTTTAGAGCTTCTGTCTTTTGATTTGGTGGTAGGTTTGGCATTCCTCTTTTTACTGGTAAGGTGTGGAAGCTGAAAAAACTGCTTGAAACCACCACGAAATAAATCCAACAGCATTTAATGATAAAAACACTAACAGAAACAAGCGCTTTCACGCAATAAAATTGCGCTTCTTCAGGTTACAATTTCACAAAAATTTTTCTGGCTTTTATACCAAACCATTGGTTGCAATTAATCAATTAATTCAAAAATCAACACATTATTAAGATAAAATTCATCAAAATCATTTTAACAACCTAAAGTTCCACTTGGAAACAAGATACATTATTTATGACATTTGTATTCTCAGTTGTTAATCATAAATTAAGATCACATTCGCAAGCTGTCAACATAGAATACATAAAATATCAATAATTGACGGTAACGTGTTTCATTAATCATTTTCAAGGAAGTGATGCCCATATTTAGAAAACGCTTGCTCAGAACTTGACATTGCTTGTAGGTCACAATTCCAAGTTAAAGAACAGAACCAATGTTATTTGTTATTCATAATCATAAATATAGAAATCATAAAGCTATATAATATTAAAACAGCGGAGCAGAGCATGCACATAGAATAGAACAAAATGAAATGAAATAAAATAATCATAAACAAACATTACTACCAAAAATGCGAGTAACCAAAATCTACACCGGTGTATTCCACAAAGCATTTACAAAGGTCTTTACTCATAAATGGAGACCTGCTAACACAAAATAGGTGGTTGATTAAAAACGCTTATAAGCGTAAACAAAACAAAATAGACCAGCCATCGTCATCTTAGTTATATTATCAGCACATATATAACTGTAATGCTACGTGTCACTAGCACCCAAAACATGCCAAAATCGTCATGTTTACTTGTGTAAGCTTTGTGCAAACTACATTAAACAAAACAGTAAACTAAAATAGATGATAAAGATGAAACAGCGGACACCAAACAGCTGAAACCACAGTACATTGGTGCCTGCAAGCTCCATTACATTTCAAAAGGACGCTATTTGCTGATCAAAACTAAAGTCTATAATAAATAAATCTAAAATAGGATTTAATATCTATAGGAAGACGATAAAAATATATATTTACTATGAAAACATTAAATAACTAATCTGATGAATAACAATACATATAGAAGACAACCATGATGCTAAGAAATATATATATTATACATAAAAAGACCCTTTATGTCATTAATATCACAAAAGTGTCTATACTAAAACATTATTATCCAAGCCAAGACAAAAGTCGACAGCAAATGAGACCATTAGAGGCGCATTTTCCAATCAAATCCAAATTAAAATTGCGACCAAAGTAATTATACATAAGGTCTACGTGCATAGAGGTGCATATAATGCATAAAGGTTTCTTCTAGCAATAATTAATCACATTAAACATTATGTCAATATCATCATCTAAATAGAAATAAAAACCGAAGTCATACAGCAATTTAAGCCCAGGTGGTTCCATAACAGTATATAATACCTAGACAATTTATCAATCATATCCAAATAAGATAAAATAAAATAACATTTCATTGTAACGGAAATATAAGCAGTAGATGTTATACAAAATACATATTATCACTAACGAATGAGGAATCATATTTAAGCACCATAGACTTATGTTGTTGTAGTCGCTCACCCTAAATAAGTCATTGAACTTTATAAAAAAGTCCTAACTACAAAGTAACAACAATGCCATACATACTAACTATTTTCATTAACATATAGCATAGTAAAATAAATCAATTAAGTGGGTCCTAACAGGGCTGGCCGGAGATTGACTACCGTGTTCAAACCAGGTGGTATATGGGCTTTTAATCTTAGGATCCACCTTAACTCAAAAGTTTCCAAGGTGTTCATATGATCACCCTCCCTTCTATTGGGGTCTATTATTTGCAAAACCTGGAACACAAAACTATGTTTAGGGTGAGTAGTACAATGCAAAGCCAATGCATTGGTAGGATTATTCCTTCTTATATTGTAGACGTGGTTATATATCCGATCTCTTAGTCTCCGCGAAGTTAGCCCCACATAATAACTGTCACAAAGGTTACAGGTAGCTAAATAAACAACATTTCTGGTATTACAGTTTGCATAGAACATAGATTTTATGCTCAATTCAGCACCTGGGGCAATAAAGCCACATTTCTTAGTAATATAGCAACAAAGGGAACATTTTCCACATGGAAAAGTGCCTGTATTTAATTGAGACCTAACATCAGTGGGTGTAATAACTAATTTTTCTTTACACAATAGCCTTTTCAGATTCATGCAGTTCATATATCTAAAAGCTGGTTTCTCACTGACAATTTCCAGGATCGCTACATCTGATAGTAAGATCTTCCAATTATCTCTCACTATGTTAATTAGGTACTGCACATCACTAGTATATTTTATATCATATACAACTTTATTATCCATGTTTTTTATAGATCTATAAGGCTTGAAAAATTTTTTAGTCTGAGAAGTAGTATTATCAAACATAGATTTCATCACGTCATCGATTAACCTCACTGGATAGCCCCTATCCATAAAATATTTCTTCTGAGTGTCAATTAATTTAAGGGCATCCATTCTATCACTACATATTCTAAGTATCCTGTTCATCTGATTCTTTACTATATTCTGAAAAATATGACGCGGATGTAGGCTGTCATACTGGAGAATCCCATTCCTCCAGCAGGATTTTCTATAGAGAGTAGTTATTAGTTCACATTGAATATTTTTCTTAATGGTAATATCCAAGAAGTTTATATTATGCTTAGAGAACTCATGGCTAAATTTAAAAAACGAAGTAGTACCATTCATATAGCTAATGAACGAATTAAGAGTAGCTTCATCCCCATTCCATAATATTAGAATATCGTCTACGAAACGTCTGTATATAACGACATTGGCAAACCTGGGATCATTAAAGATAAATTCCTTTTCCCATTCAAGGACAACAAGATTAGCATATGCGTTAGCACAGGGGGTGCCCATGGCCACCCCCCATGTTTGTGCATATGCTATGTTGTCATAAAGAAAAATATTATTGTTCAGGACGAGATCCAACAAACAACATACATTCATAATTTCACCATTGTCAATGTTTAGTTGTGTCATATGAGTTCTTATTGCATTTATACCATATTCATTGGGGATGTTGGTAAACAGACTCTCAATATCTAATGTTACTAACAAGGTATTGTCTGCTATTTTACTTGTTACCATATTCAATTTCAAATCATCTAGCAATCTAAAAGAGTCAAGCAAAATAGTGGGTACCTTCTTCACAAGTACTCCCAGTTTAGTTTGTATATATGAGGATGCATTATGAGTTACCCAATGGTCACCTGATACAATGGGACGTAAAGGGGGTGGATGCTTGCCCTTGTGTAACTTGGGCAAACCTTTGATAATAGGTATCAAAGGAAATTCTATCAACAAAAAATCATAAAGAGACTTGTCAATGGATCTAGTCATTAGCATGTCATATAGTGTATCATGGACATATTGTGTTATAGACTCTATACGCGATTTTTCAATTTTCTTATATGCAATGTCATTACTCAACATGTTTAGCATTAATTGCTGATAGAAAACTGCATCCATCGCTACAATCCCCCCTCCCTTATCTGCTGGCTTAAATACAAGCTTGGGGTCATTGCATAGTTCTCTTAACTCAGAGCTTTCTTCTGTATTTAGATTTATAAAAGTGCTCTTTTTTTCATGACAATCATAATAATGATAGAAGTCCCGTTCACAAGTTTTCAAGAAACAATCAACAGTTTGTATAAGTGGGGGCATAAAAGTACTTTTTCTCCTACAAGCAGAGTTGTTCCATTGATTATCTACAGAATTGGGCAAGCTATCTTTAAACAACATCTTAAGAGAGAGTTTTCTACAAAACATCCGTAGACCTATTAAGGTATCAGATATATTGCTGTGTTGAGAGGGAATGAAAGATAGACCCTTATTCAAAACATTTATTTCATTCAGTGTAAAAGTCCTGGATGACAAATTAAAAAACAGACAGTTCAAACTTTCATTCTTCTCCTCTGCTCGGGTGCATCCCCCGATAATTTCCTTTTTCCTCTTCCCCGGCTGTTGGAACGAGCACGCACTATCTCTTTGTATGGAAGGGGAAAATTTAAAGGCATAGGCGCCATGAACTTGTTATTCATACTAGCTATTTTAGGTTTGGCACCCAGAGCATTTTGATAAGTCAATCCCTGCTGATTGCAGGGTAAAGAAGGAACGAGTGCATCAGACAAAATAGATGTCTCATTTATAGCATTTTCCTCCTGTAATCTAGTTTCAGTCATTTCATTCTGTACGACCACAGAGTCTTTATTAGCGGAACTAGGAATTATTTCCGCTTGACTAAGGTGTATTTTATTACTTGGGCTAGATCTCGGCCAAACAAAAATACGGCCGAGGCAAAAATCCTCACAGTCACGTTTCAGCTTTTTAATTTTTATCTGCTCAAGTTTACTGCTATACAAAGATAACTGCCTATTCATGGCTTGTACTTTTGCTTTGCAAAACTCAGTCTGATAAGTAGTAGTAAGTAAATTATACTGCTCCTCTACCTTTGTAAGAAGCTCCGCTTCAAGCGGTGTGAAGTAGTCCAACAATAACTGGATATATCTGTTTCCAAAGTCGATGTTTAGTTTTTGCCATTGTCGAAGTAACTCAGGATGGCTATCCCCATAGGTCGGCATGCATAGAACACGCATGCCGCGGGGGATAACTTTGAAATGCAGGCACGCTTGTAGGTGCCTTCTTTGCCAGACAAGCCTATGCAGGCGATAAAGATCGTTTTCTAGAGTTCTCAGACTTCCAAAAAACTCATACATATTCTCACTGGTACTGGATGGGCTCTTATACGCTTCACCATTCATATCCATATGTAGCAACGGATTATCCTTCTGGTAAAAAAGGCAATTCCAATTCTCATTAGGCATAGTACTCACTGGGTTGTAGTCTAGCTCAATGTTCTGCGTTTCCATCGTGTGAAGACCGGTTAAATGCAAAAACAAAAACACCAACTGCAGAAGACAGTAACCGATCGTCCAAAGGTTTCTTACATCAAAGGTAGAGGAACAAAGCTGAAAAAACTGCTTGAAACCACCACGAAATAAATCCAACAGCATTTAATGATAAAAACACTAACAGAAACAAGCGCTTTCACGCAATAAAATTGCGCTTCTTCAGGTTACAATTTCACAAAAATTTTTCTGGCTTTTATACCAAACCATTGGTTGCAATTAATCAATTAATTCAAAAATCAACACATTATTAAGATAAAATTCATCAAAATCATTTTAACAACCTAAAGTTCCACTTGGAAACAAGATACATTATTTATGACATTTGTATTCTCAGTTGTTAATCATAAATTAAGATCACATTCGCAAGCTGTCAACATAGAATACATAAAATATCAATAATTGACGGTAACGTGTTTCATTAATCATTTTCAAGGAAGTGATGCCCATATTTAGAAAACGCTTGCTCAGAACTTGACATTGCTTGTAGGTCACAATTCCAAGTTAAAGAACAGAACCAATGTTATTTGTTATTCATAATCATAAATATAGAAATCATAAAGCTATATAATATTAAAACAGCGGAGCAGAGCATGCACATAGAATAGAACAAAATGAAATGAAATAACATAAAATAATCATAAACAAACATTACTACCAAAAATGCGAGTAACCAAAATCTACACCGGTGTATTCCACAAAGCATTTACAAAGGTCTTTACTCATAAATGGAGACCTGCTAACACAAAATAGGTGGTTGATTAAAAACGCTTATAAGCGTAAACAAAACAAAATAGACCAGCCATCGTCATCTTAGTTATATTATCAGCACATATATAACTGTAATGCTACGTGTCACTAGCACCCAAAACATGCCAAAATCGTCATGTTTACTTGTGTAAGCTTTGTGCAAACTACATTAAACAAAACAGTAAACTAAAATAGATGATAAAGATGAAACAGCGGACACCAAACAGCTGAAACCACAGTACATTGGTGCCTGCAAGCTCCATTACATTTCAAAAGGACGCTATTCTGAGAATTGATAATGCTCTGATCCTGCAAGAAATCTGAGGTATCTTCTGCAATTTGGTCGTATGGGGACGTGCAGGTATGCCTCCTTGAGATCTAGAGTCACCAGCCAATACTCCTTGCCCAGCATGGGAAGAAGTTGCTGTAGGGTCAGCATTTTGAATTTTGGAACAATGATGAATGTGTTTAAGGCGGACAGGTCGAGAATAGGTCTCCAACTTTTCTCTTTTCTTGGTACTAGGAAGAGTCTGGAGTAAAATCCCTTGCCCTGTTCTGTAGGTGGTACCCTTTCCACAGCTCTCATCTTTGTTAATTGAGCTATTTGTTTTAGAGCTTCTGTCTTTTGATTTGGTGGTAGGTTTGGCATTCCTCTTTTTACTGGTAAGGTGTGGAAGTAAAACCTGTAGCCTTGGTCTATAGTTTGCAAAATCCACTTGTCTCTTGTGATATAGTGCCAGTTTTTTGAAAATAAGGCTAACTTTCCGCCTAAGGGTGCTGCTATTTGTTCCCTGGTAGGCGGTGTGAGAGCCAAGTCACTGTGATTGTCCTGTTGCAGTGGCAGTGGTTGTATCCGTGCCTCGTTGGTTATTGCCTTGCCACTGGCATCCCCTGTAGGCACCTCCTCTGGATTGATTTCTGCCTCTGGAACGTCTATTCCTGCCTCTCTGAGTTTTAGAGGAGTCTGGAAAGGACCAATTTTTGGAAGGCCAGTTCCTGCTAAATCTTGGGGGCTGAACCTGTAGGAAATCTTTAACTGTTTGTACAGATTTTGCCTTCTCTTCCATTTTCTTCATTACTTGTTGGGCAGGAGAACCAAATAGACTGACCTTATCCATAGGAGCATCTAATAGCTTTGCTTTAACATGATCCGGCAAGACCTGTTCTTTCAACCATGCATGCCTTCTTATAACTGTGCCAGTCATGGCTGATCTAAATGAAGCCTCCAGTGCATCATAGCCACATTTTAAAGAATGGTTACTAACCTGCTGAATGTTATTCACCATTTCTAGAACATATTTCTTATCTAAGGAATCATCAGAGGATAGTTTCTTAGTTAACTGATCAAGCATAAACTCTTGGTATTGGATCATATGAAACTGACAGTTCAAAGCTCTAGCTGAGAGAGTAGCAGAGGTGTATACTTTTTTACCCCATCTCTCTAAGGACCTGGATTCCCTTTCAGAAGGGAGAGGGTTTTTCGCTGAGGTTGAAGCTACTGCCTTAGGCCCCTGTGAGATAGTCTCAGGATCTGCAAAGGGAGCCTTGTATAAGTGGTGATGAGTGTCCGGTACCCTGTAAAACCTATCGGACTTGGCAGGGGCTGGAGGTAAAGTATCAGGAGCAGTGCAAACATCATTAAATGCATCATCCACAACAGGAAGAACTGGAGGTATAGCTAAGGGCCTATGTTGCGGTAAGTGTAAAAATGTCCTAAGCCTTTTTCTTGAATCTGAGAAATCTTGTCCCTGCCATTGGAATTGCTCTCTCATGGCATGTAAGGTTTCCCCAAAGGAAAATTCCTCTGGTGGAGAGGCAGAAGGAATAGATTCTTCAGCATCGGAATCTTCATAAGTAGAAAAAGGAGCCTCTGGATGATCTGCATTGTCTGTATCATCAGAAGAGTCATCTGAGGACACTGGCTCAGGGGGCTCTGCTCTAGGTCTCTTTTCTGGAGGTTGGGAGGCCCTGCCTGGGTGAGATTGGGATCCCCTTATTAAAGAGATGAGATCCTCTGCCAGAGTAAGCATTTGGGAACTGGAGCTGGGCCTGTGAGAGGGGGGCTTAACAGGCACAGACTTAGCAGTTTTGGCTGCTTTAGCCCTGGCAAAGGCCTTAATAGACATGGCTGCAGGAGGCCTAGCAGCACCACGTGCTGGGGTAGAGACATCCAAAGGGATGGTGTCCGATAATTCTGGAGAAACCACATTAGTAGGCAAAACTTCAGAGGCTGATTCAACTAGGGTAGAAGGGGCCTCGGTAGTAATGGATTCGGCTGTAGATTGACCCGTTTGCTCGGTTTCGGCCGAAACCGAGACACTCGCGGTTTGCTTAACCGTGGTTTCGGCCGAAACCGCGGACCGCGAGTGTCGGTCTTTTTCTTTGCATTTTTTAACAATTTGAGTAGTCGGAGGATCCGACGGCATAATGTACGCAAAATCTGAGCCGAAAAACTGTTCAGCAAACTCCGACCGACGCCTAAGCATTCGTCGGTGAAGGAAGCACAGGCTAAACAAGCTGCTACGTCGTGGTCTGGGCCTAAACAAGGTAAGCAGTAAGAGTGGAAATCTTTATGAGGTATTTGTTTCCCACAAGTTAAACAGTTATTCACTTTTTCTGACATCGGCTGAGGCAAGAAAGAGTCCCCAACAGGGTACTTAGCTTTTTAGAAGTCTTCGAAGTAGTATTCGGTAGTACTAATCTCTGGATCTGACCGACCGGCACTTGCGAACAGCTTCTGCTTCGGGCACCACACGGCAAGAAAGACTGAGGAAAATGGCGTCGGCTGATGCCTTTATACCCGAAGACCAGCAAAGATGACGTCGGGTGAAGTGCGACACCAGCTGAGGCCAGACCCAGACTTTGGAATCCGGCCGACCGAAGGGCTGCCTGATGACAGGACAACCCATTTGTAAGGACTGCAGATGCATCCTTGAAGGACATCAAACATTTCCTTCATCTACAAGCAAATACACCACATAGGTTGTGTATAGGATAGAGAAGTGCAGATAAGTCCCAGCAAAGAAAAGGGGGATGGCGGGTGGGTAACCTGGACTGCAACAGTGAATGCACTCGAACATCTACATTTATGGTAGGTACACAACTGTACTATGTTCATCGTGTTTCACTGTTGCAGTCATTACACTTGGGTTGAATCCCAAAGCTGAGGTAGGGTGGCTGGGTCTAAATAGGATTAGGAGAGGCTATAAGGCCCTGCAAAACTGCAGTGGCAAAACCTGCTCTGGATTTAGAGTAGAGAGGTAAATAGTAGTGCTTCGTGAAAGTGTGCACTGAACTCAGCCTCTAAAATGTCTTTGGTTGGCACCCCTCTGAGGAAGGCTGCTGAAGTGGCTGCTGCTCTGGGAGAATGTGGCCTAATGCCCTTAGGGATTGATTTGCCATGTTGTGAATAACAGAATCGAATGCAGTGGCCTATCCATTTCAAAATAGTCTGCTTTGAGATAGGTTTTCCTTGTGATCCTGCAGCATACGCCACTAAAAGTTGCTCAGTCTTTCTGAAAGCTTTAGTTCTGTCTAAGTAGAAGCATAGCTGTCTGTGTATGTCCAAAGAATGCAGGAGTCTCTCACCCTAATTCTGTGGGTTTGGATAAAAACTAGGCAAATGAATGGTTTGGTTAAGGGCCACACTGGACACTACCTTAGGCATAAATGTGGGGTTAGTCCTCAGAGAAACCCTGTCTGGATGGAAAATGATAAAAGGTTCCACAGCCATGAGAGCCTGTAACTCTGAGACAGGTCTTGCAGAGGTTATTGCTAGGAGCAGAGCTGTTTTCCAAGATAAGAACTTTATTTCAGCTGAATTGGCTGGCTCAAAAGGTGGCAGTGTGAGTTCCTCGAAGACATAATTGAGGTCCCATGTAGGTATTGGTGCTCTCCTTGGAGGTCTTATGTTCTTTGGCCCCTCTGAAGTACTGCCTTAGCAATGGATGAGAAAAAATTGGTGGTTCCGTATTGTAATGAGCTGAAATGGAAGAGGCATGGATTTTAACTGATGAGAAAGATAGGCCTTTGTCCAGCATCTCAGTTAGGTATTGCAAAATCTGAGGAATGTTTGGAACAAGTGTGTCAATTCCTTGTGCCTGGTTCCAAGCACAGAATCTCTTCCATTTTTCTGCATAAGATTTTCTGGTACTTGGCCTCCTGGCCTCCAAAATAACATCCATCACTACTTTAGAGAGAGGCGTGTTCTGAATGGCAACATTATTCGCCACGCTGCCAGATTTAGGGTCCTGAGTTGGCTGTGCAGGATCCGATTGTTTTGTTGAGTCAGTAAGTGAGGAATTAGAGGCAATGTCCAGGCTGGGCCTTGAGACAAGCTCTTTAGGATTGGGTACCAGTGCTGGCAGGGCCAGTCTGGGGCAATCAGAATCATTTTTGTCTTCTCTTGTCTGACCTTTAGGAGCACCTTGGGAAGGAGAGGCAGAGGAGGAAAGGCATATACTGTTAGGACTTTCCAGCTGAATGATAGAGCATCCACTTTCCATGCTTGCTTGTGATAAGTCCATGTGCAGAATCTCTGTAGTTGGCAGTTGTGAGGGGAGGCAAAAAGATCTATGTCTGGACATCCCCATTTCTTTGTTATCATGCTGAAGACTTGAGGATCCAGTTTCCACTCATGGGGATCCGTAATGTTTCTGCTTAGTTCGTCTGCCAGCGTATTTTTCTTTCCTGGCAGGAATTCTGCTTGCAGATGTACTTGATAAGTCAATGCTGTGTCCCACAAAGTCATGGTTTGTCTGCAGAGGGGGTAGAAATGTGTGCCTCCCTGCTTGTTTATGTACCAAATGATTGTAGTATTGTCCGTCCTTATCAGTAGTTGTCCTGGATGAAGAAGGTCCTTGAAAGCTGTCAGGACATTCTGAACAGCTAGCATCTCTTTTTGATTGATATGAAGATGCATTTGGCTTGAGGGCCATGTGCCCTGAATACATTTTCCTGCCATGTGGGCCCCCATCTGTTATTGACTGTCTGGCTCTGGGTAGGTTGAATGGCTGTCCCTTGTTGAGGCGACAGGACTGTGCCCACCATCGAAACTCCTGTTGAAGGCAAGGAATGAGGGTAATCAATGTTTCCAGGCTGTGGAATGAGGGTAATCACTGTTTCCAGGCTGTGGAATGAGGGTAATCACTGTTTCCAGGCTGTGGAATGAGGGTAATCACTGTTTCCAGGCTGTGGAATGAGGGTAATCACTGTTTCCAGGCTGTGGAATGAGGGTAATCACTGTTTCCAGGCTGTGGAATGAGGGTAATCACTGTTTCCAGGCTGTGGAATGAGGGTAATCAATGTTTCCAGGCTGTGGAATGAGGGTAATCAATGTTTCCAGGCTGTGGAATGAGGGTAATCAATGTTTCCAGGCTGTGGAATGAGGGTAATCAATGTTTCCAGGCTGTGGAATGAGGGTAATCAATGTTTCCAGGCTGTGGAATGAGGGTAATCAATGTTTCCAGGCTGTGGAATGAGGGTAATCAATGTTTCCAGGCTGTGGAATGAGGGTAATCAATGTTTCCAGGCTGTGGAATGAGGGTAATCAATGTTTCCAGGCTGTGGAATGAGGGTAATCAATGTTTCCAGGCTGTGGAATGAGGGTAATCAATGTTTCCAGGCTGTGGAATGAGGGTAATCAATGTTTCCAGGCTGTGGAATGAGGGTAATCAATGTTTCCAGGCTGTGGAATGAGGGTAATCAATGTTTCCAGGCTGTGGAATGAGGGTAATCAATGTTTCCAGGCTGTGGAATGAGGGTAATCAATGTTTCCAGGCTGTGGAATGAGGGTAATCAATGTTTCCAGGCTGTGGAATGAGGGTAATCAATGTTTCCAGGCTGTGGCAATGTTGAGTCCAAACACTTTTTAGATACCATTGTAGTTTCCTCATATGCAGTCTGGCATAAGGAATTAGCAGGATGCAGGATGCCATGAAGCCCAAAGCCTGCAGAATTTTCTTGCAGATAACTGGGTCTTTGTTGCCAACATTGTGAAGTAAGAAGTCAGTTGCCTTTGTTTGTGTGGCGTGAGATAAGCCATCTGGGCAGTTGTATTTAAGCTTACACCCAGGAATATTATCTCTTGAGAGGGTACTAATTTTGATTTATTTTCGTTTACTGTGTACCCTAGGCAAATCAATAATCTTTTTACAAACTCCAGGTGCTCTAGAAGAATGTCCTTGTTCTCTGCTTTAATAAGGCAATCGTCCAAGTAAGGATAAATTTGAATTCCTCTTTGTCTGCAATATGCAATTACTGGAGCCAGGCATTTTGTGAAGACCCTGGGCACAGTAGATAAGCCAAAGGGCAGTGCAAAGAATTGGTAGTGCATTGAGCCAGCTATGAATCTGAGGTATCTTCTACAAGACTGATTGGTACATGCAGGTATGCCTCTTTTAGGTCCAAAGTTACAAGACAAGCCTTCTTGTCAAGCATGGGCAGAAGCTGCTGTAAAGTCAACATTTTGAATTTTGGAACGTCCAGAAATGTATTTAGAATAGACAGGTCCAGTATTGGTCTCCAGGCTTTGTCCTTTCTGGGCACCAAGAAAAGTCTCGAGTAAAATCCTTGCCCCTGCTCTTGTTGTGGTACTTGCTGAATGGCCCTCATGTCCATGAGGGATGAAACTTGTTTTTGTGCCTCTGTCCACTGATTGTGTGGCAGGTCTGGCATACCTTTTGCCCTTGGCAGGGTGTGAAAATGGAACCTGTAGCCCTGGGACACTATATTCAAGACCCATTTGTCCTGGGTGATCATGTGCCAGTTTTGAGAAAAAAGTGCTAGTTTTCCCCCTAAGGGGGCTGCCAGAAGATAAGTGCTTGGTGCTGGCAGAGGAAAGTCATTGGGATTGTTTCCTGTATGGCTGTGATTTGTCTTCTCCGCTTTTGAAGGTAGAAGTGCCCCATTGTTTAGGCCTGTATGAGCCCTGGGACTGGGATCTGCCTCTTTGTGGTCTGTCTGACACTGGAAAGGAACAATTCTTTGTAGGCCAGTTCCTGCTAAATCTGGGTGGCTCTACCTGTAAGAAATCCTTTACTGTTTGCATAGATTTCACTTAGCCCTCCATTTTCTTCAACACCTCCTTCCTCTTTAACACCAAATAAAGTATCATGCTGTAATGGAGCATCTAAGCTGCCTGGCCCACTGCTTCCATCAAAACTTGCTTGTCTTTTTCTAACCCTCCTCATGTTTAGATCTAAGGGTCACTGGTTAAGTAGGGCAGTTCCCAGAATACCTAGGTACAAGATGGGCAAAATTTTACGTTTAACAGACTGAATAATTTTTATTTTTTCAAAGATTCACAGATTGTTACTATGCTAATGACCTGGAGGCCTTTCTAAGTCTAGCCAAGTTTTCCCAAAAGAATAATGATGCTCTGCATCCAGGTAGGACACCGAGGGCCAAGCATTTATACGCTACCTCTGTCCATGGGGACGGGTTGCCAGGCCCTGTGTAAATTTCCTATTCCCCATCTACTGGTCTAGGTTGTGCTTAAACTGAGTAAAAGATCAAAACAGCTTCACATGGATGGGAAGTCTGTTCTATAGAAGGGGGCAGTCTCTGAGGAGCATCTTTCTCCCCAGCATGTTCTGTTGACGTCAGACTATTTTATTTTTATTTATTTTATTTATTTTACATTTGTTGACCTGGCTAGTCCAGCTGGATCAATGTCCATTTTCAGTGGAGGCCCGGGGAGAAAAGCTCCACAGATTAAAGCAAGGTAATAGAAAATAAACATGTACAATAAACACTTATGACACAGGCAATGAGCAAAAATACAAAGATATTAGTCCAGGTCAGGTAATACAAATCTAAAAAAACAAATACCAACTCAGTAATAAGTAAGGCATTAACTACTTTCAGAACAAAATATGGGAGGGTGGAAGTATTACGTAGTTCAAAATGTAATACATAATTGTAAAAACATTAATTATAACACATTTTTTTTTAATTTTTTTTTTATATATGAGAACAGTAGTAACTATAGAATCATCAAGTCATTTGTGATCAGAGAGAATCTTACATTGGTGAATAAAGAAATATGATAGGAGAAAGATGAAAGTAGGTTAGTCAGGATTGGTACAAGAGCAGAGCCAGAAGTTGTTCAGATGTAATAGAAGTTGTTTCTTAAAGAGAGGAAGAGTGGCTAGAGAGGAGATGTGTGAGGGAAGGTTATTCCATATTTTGCCAACTGAGTTGGAGAAAAGGCAGTTACCTGCAGAATTTGTAATTCTAGTAGTGTTAACTTGTAGCTTTTCGGAGGAGTGTAGTTGTTTCAGGTTATTATAGGGAGTCAAGAGGTTGCTAAGAGCTGGTGTTTTTGATGGTTGATATAGAATTTTATGTGCTATTAAGAGTTGTTGATAGATAAGCTTGTTAGGAAGTTCCAACCAGTGTAATTGTTTTAAGTTTAGACAGTGGTGAGTTCTATACTGAGATGCTGTGGCAAATCGAGCAATATTGTGGTAAGATGTAGTCAGTTTCCTAAGGTTATCTTTAGAGAGATTAGTATAAATAGAGGAAGCATACAGAAGGGTAGAGATAAGATGTGATTGTGCTAAGGTGGTCCGTGCTTCGGGTGTAAGGAAGGGTTTGATTCTGTACAGCGAACCAATCTTTTTATTAACTGCTTTTATTGTGTTATTGATGTGATAATCGTAGTTAAGATTATTATCAATAGTAACACCAAGCAGTTTTGTAGTAGAGTCGGGGGAAATGTGGGAATTATCACTTGCAGTAATAGTGAAGTTTAGTAGATTTGTGGGTAGGTGAGAATAGTAATAGTTTAGTTTTCTTGGGGTTGAGGAGAAGACATCTTTTTGAGAACCACTATTCAACGGTTGAAAAGGTTGATTGTGTGAGAGACTGGAGTTCTATTTGAGAGGAAGCCGTACAAATTATGGTAGAATCATCTGCATACTGTATACAGGTAGTGTTTTGGATAGATGATTGGAGATCATTAATAAAGATAGAAAATAAAAGTGGGCCTAGTATAGATCCTTGAGGTACTCCTAAAGAGATAGGAAGTAGAGCAGATAGAGAATTTTTCCAGAGTACTGCTTGTTGACAGTTATCAAGATAGGATGAAAACCAGGTTAAGGAAGAGTAATCCAAGGCAAGGGATTTAAGTATGTGTAAAAGAAGTGTATCGTTTACCATATCGAAGGCTTTAGACAGGTCTAGGAAAAGAGAAGAGGTTAGTTTGTTGTTGTTACGGTTACAGTTGATAGTGTTGGTAAAAGAAAGTAGTGCGGTGGTGGTACTATGTGAAGGTCTGAATCCATGTTGAGTGTTAGCTAGTAGGTTGTTATGGAGGAGATGGTTAAGTAGTTGTTTATGTATACATTTTTCCATGATTTTAGCTAGAGGAGATAATAGTGCTATAGGGCGAAAGTTAGAAAGGTCAGTAGATTTACCACCTTTGTGTAAGGGTATGATGTATGATATCTTCCAGATTGCTGGGAAAGTACATTCTCTTATGGATCTGTTTATTAGGATAGAGACAGGGTAGGCAATAGCTTTAGCTGCTACTTGCAGGAATTCAGCAGGAAGCTTATCTGCTGAAGGGGTAGTGGGTTTAAGTTTTTGTAAAAGAGATTGTATATAGGAGGTGGATATGGGTTGTAGTTGAAGGGGAGGAAGAGAGTCATTGAAGCTACTTAAGAGCAGTTGAGAAGTGTCGGGAGATAGGTGGTTAGCTAGACTTTGTATGAAAGTAGTGAAGAAAGTATTGAAGTTATTGGCTATTAAAGAGGGATCATCAGGGTCTGAATCCTGTGGGTTGGGTGTAACTATTTTGCCTGGGGTTAGTAGATTGTTAATACTGGACCAGAACTTTTTTGGTTCTTTTTTGGTGGATTGCTGAAGTTCAAAGTAATAATTCTTTTTATCGGAAAGGATGGCTTTTTTGGTACTGTTTCTGAGCTCTCTAAAGGTTTGATGATCTGTTGGGTTTTTAGAGGAACGCCATTTATTCCAAGATTTATTTCTGAGGATAATTTTATGCTTACTATAAGTATCACTAGATAAGTATCACTAACTTGTGAGTATGCAGGAGATTCTTAAGTGTAAGTTTGTAGTTGCCTTGTAAGCCAGCACAGAGCTATCTACAGGAGAGTGAATAGACGGTAAGGGCTTTAAGGCACAGGAGAGTGAATAGACGGTAAGGGCTTTACGGCACAGGAGAGTGAATAGACGGTAAGGGCTTTAAGGCACAGGAGAGTGAATAGACGGTAAGGGCTTTAAGGCACAGGAGAGTGAATAGACGGTAAGGGCTTTAAGGCACAGGAGAGTGAATAGACGGTAAGGGCTTTAAGGCACAGGAGAGTGAATAGACGGTAAGGGCTTTAAGGCACAGGAGAGTGAATAGACGGTAAGGGCTTTAAGGCACAGGAGAGTGAATAGACGGTAAGGGCTTTAAGGCACAGGACAGTGAATAGACGGTAAGGGCTTTAAGGCACAGGAGAGTGAATAGACGGTAAGGGCTTTAAGGCACAGGAGAGTGAATAGACGGTAAGGGCTTTAAGGCACAGGACAGTGAATAGACGGTAAGGGCTTTAAGGCACAGGAGAGTGAATAGACGGTAAGGGCTTTAAGGCACAGGAGAGTGAATAGACGGTAAGGGCTTTAAGGCACAGGAGAGTGAATAGACGGTAAGGGCTTTAAGGCACAGGAGAGTGAATAGACGGTAAGGGCTTTAAGGCACAGGACAGTGAATAGACGGTAAGGGCTTTAAGGCACAGGAGAGTGAATAGACGGTAAGGGCTTTAAGGCACAGGAGAGTGAATAGACGGTAAGGGCTTTAAGGCACAGGAGAGTGAATAGACGGTAAGGGCTTTAAGGCACAGGAGAGTGAATAGACGGTAAGGGCTTTAAGGCACAGGAGAGTGAATAGACGGTAAGGGCTTTAAGGCACAGGAGAGTGAATAGACGGTAAGGGCTTTAAGGCACAGGAGAGTGAATAGACGGTAAGGGCTTTAAGGCATTCTACATAAGGCAGGTTCCTTCAGAAAAGACCACAAGGCTTTTCTCCACTCCTTCACATCTTCTGGCAGAGTTTGTAACCTAAACTAGGCATTCTTCCTGACTACTTTTCAAGTTGCTGCCACTCTGAAACAGACACCTACAGCATCAATGTCATTCTTACAACTGCTTCTTCACCTTGCCTGCTCTTTGGAAATGTCCCTCCACCTTCTTCAAAAAATAACTCTCAGTTTACAGCTCATGCCCAGGGTGGCAGATATAAATACAGAAAGTATCCAAGACACTGCTCTCCCTCTTATTTGGGAGGATTCTTGGAACTAATGCCAGATACAGATATTTTTGATGCAAGAAAAAAGGTAACTGCTGGGTCTGCTACAGGGTGTTTATACAAGTGCTTGATGTGGTTTACCAGGAATTCCTGAGCACAAAGAGCTGTTGATCACGGTCTGACGAGAGATTATGAAACACATTTTGACAAGCTTCAACTACCAGAGGGATAGCTGAAGGACTGGGTTCTTCTATACCCAGCCAAATGCAAGAGACTGGGATGGATAGCCGCAGTCCCTCTATACCAGTTAAGTAAAATACCTTTCTGGGGTTCCAGCAAACACCTTCACAACATCTGCAACCTCAAAATTTGCTATAATTAAATTAATCATGTCTACAATGGTAATTTTCGGGAGATGGAATCTCATGAGTTAAATGTCCCCATCTGTGTGATAACCCTGGCAGGGGCAAAACAGGCCATACCCTTCTCTCACAATTCAGAACCTGAGGGTCTTTTCAGGGGAGTGCTTCTGTTATTTTCTTTTTGTGATCACTCTCAACGTTGACAGTGTTAGTGCATGGTCACATGTGAGAGACAGCTCTTTGCAGTGCTGAAAAATAAGTATCCTCATCCATTAAAAGCAAACTGTCGAGGGACTGTAACAAACGTATGAGCATTGCACCTCTGTAATCTGTACACTGAAGTCCCATGTGTTACCAGAGCCAATAACCTTTCTGATGCAGGCAAATGTTACACAGAAAGGTTTACTACTCACTTTTGTCACTGGGGGATAAAATCCATCAATCATCCCACGAAGACTGAAACAGTCGGCAAATGCCTGTCAAGTGGCATCTCACCCTAGTGCAGCAAGTAAAGATTACAAGGATTTACAACCATTCCACTGTCCGTCTGTCTGTCTTTCTCTAAAGGAACTACCAAAGGAGGAGCTACTACTACAAAAAGTAACCTAGGCTGCAGATGAATGTACTTCAGCCTTGTTTGGACCAAAAAAAATAGGTCAAAGCAAGGGTGTCGGAGTCTTTCAACCTTCATATTCTCAACCTGCAAATTCCTTAAGCAACACCTTCTTGGTCTCTGCAGTTAATAGTGTATCATACCTTTCCAGGGAATCTTTGATTTTAACCCTGACTTTTGAGGTAGTCAAAAGTTCACTGCAGGACAAAGAGCAAAAGTACAGTTTTGTACCTACCATAAATGTAGATGTTCGAGTGTATACCCTGCTGCAGTCATCACACTTAGGTTATCCTGCCGTCAGGCGGTCCCGCAGTCGGCCCGAATTCCAAAGTCTTGGTCCGGTGTCGGTTGCTGTTGCTTCTTCCCTGACGTCAGAGCGCCAGGGGTATATCAAAGACATCCGACGCCATTTTCTTCAGTTTTTCTTGCCCCAGATTTCAGGTGCCCCTAATAGGTAGGCAAATATATATATATATATATATATATATATATATATATGGAAAAATAAAACAAAACCCTTAGGCACAAGCAAATACCCCACAGAGGTAGAACAGAATAGAGTGGTAGAGATAAGTTCAGCGGGGATGGAGGGAGGGTAACCTGGACTGCAGCAGGGTATACACTCGAACATCTACATTTATGGTAGGTACAAAACTGTACTATGTTCATCGTGTTACCCTGCTGCAGTCATCACACTTGGGTAGAATCCCAAAGCTAAGGATGGGAGGTTGAGTCAAAAAGGGATAGAGGAGGCTAGAAGGCCCTGCAAAACTGCAGTGGCGAAGCCAGCTCTAGTCTTAGAGTAAAGTGGTAAGTGGTAATGTTTGGTGAAGGTGTGTACTGAACTCCAAGTTGCAGCTTCCAGAATATCCTTGGTTGGCACCCCCCTGAGGAAGGCTGTAGATGTAGCTGCTGCCCTGGTAGAGTGGGGCCTTATGGTAGCAGGAATTGGTTTTCCATGATGGGTGTAGCAAAAACGTATGCAATGTCCAATCCATTTCGAAATGGTCTGTTTTGAGATAACCTTTCCTTGTGATGCTGTAGCAAAGGATACAAAAAGCTGGTCAGATTTTCTGAAAACCTTAGTTTTATCAAAGTAGTAATGTAGCTGCCTGTGAATGTCCAAGGAATGCAGGAGTCTTTCTCCTTTGCTCTGTGGATTTGGAAAGAAGGTGGGTAAATGGATGGTTTGATTTAGAGCCACACCGGATACCACCTTAGGCATAATGGAGGGGTTAGTTCGTAGAGAAACTCTGTCTTGAAGGAAAATGAGGAAAGGCTCTACTGCCATTAGTGCCTGAAGCTCTGAAACTCTTCTAGCTGAAGTAATTGCTAGCAGCAGGGCAGTCTTCCATGATATAAACTTTAAGTCAGCTGAGAAAGCTGGCTCAAAATGAGGTAGCGTTAGTTTTTCCAGAACAAAGTTGAAGTCCCAAGTAGGTGTTGGTGCTCTTCTGGGAGGCCTAATGTTTTTGGCCCCTTTGAGAAACTGCCTTAGGAGTGGATGTGAAAATAAGGGAGGATCCGTGTTGTAGTGAGCAGAAATAGCTGAGGTGTGGATTTTAATAGATGAAAAAGAAAGCCCTTTGTGTAACATCTCAGTTAAATATTGCAGAATCTGAGGTATGTCAGGCTGAAGGGTATTTTGGCCTTTAGCTTGGTTCCAGGCGCAAAACCTTTTCCATTTGTCTGAGTAGACTTTCCTGGTGCTGGGCCTCCTGGCCTCCAGAATAACATCCATAACAGCTTGTAAGAGAGGAGCTGGCTGGTTGCTTAGGTGATTTGCCATGCAGCCAAGTTTAAGGTTTTGAGTTGGCAGTGTAGAATCTGATTGTCTTGCTGTGTGAGCAGGTGGGTAATTTGTGGTAGAATCCATGGTGGGCCCTGGGCCATATTCCTTAACAGTGGGTACCAGTGCTGGCGTGGCCAGTCTGGGGCAATGAGCATCATTCGGGATCTCTCCATCCTGACTTTCAGCAGCACCTTTGTGAGAAGGGGTAATGGAGAAAAGGCATATACTGTTAGCTTTTTCCAACTGAATGAGAGTGCGTCCACTTTCCAAGCTTGATGGTGAAAAGTCCTTGTGCAAAATTTTGTTAGCTGATAGTTTTGGGCTGGCAAACAGGTCTATGTCTGGGAGCCCCCATTTTTGAACTATTATTGCGAATACTTCTGGATCCATGATGTTTCTGCTTAGGTCGTCTGCCAATGTGTTCTTTTTTCCTGGCAGGAATTGAGCTTGTAATTGAACTTGGTAAGCCAGAGCTGTGTTCCACAACGTCATTGCTTTCCTGCATAGAGGGTAGGAGTGTGTACCCCCTTGTTTATGTACCACATTACTGTGGTGTTGTCTGTCCTTATGATAAGCTGTCCTGGATGTAAGAGGTCCTTGAAGGCTGTCAGAGCATTTTGTACAGCTAGCATTTCTTTTTGATTGATGTGCAGATTCCTTTGATCTGCAGTCCATATGCCTTGAACGCACCGTCCTGCATGTGTGCCCCCAAGGCATAGTCCGATGCATCTGTTGTCATAGTTTGCCTGGCTGGGGGTAGGGTGAAAGGCTGACCCTTGTTGAGGTGACATGCCTGTGACCACCACAGAAACTCTTGTTGAAGGCAGGGAAGGAGAGGTATCATTGTTTCCAAGCTGTGGCTGTGTTGAGTCCATATGCTTTTTAGGTACCATTGTAATTTCCTCATTTGCAGTTTTGCAAATGGTATTAGTAGTATGCAAGATGCCATGAAGCCTAAGGCCTGCGGAATTTTTCTTGCAGGGAGTTGGATCTTTGTTGCCATTGTTCTGAAGTATTGAGTTAATTATAGTTGTTTGTCTGGCGTCAGATAAGCCATCTGGGCCGTTGTATTCAAGCTGGCACCCAGGAATGTCATATTTTGTGAGGGCACTAGTTTTGATTTCTTTTCGTTTACTGTGCACCCTAAGCAACTAAGAAGATGTTTTACAAAAGCCAGGTGTTGTAAGAGAATGTCCTTGCTTTCAACTTGGATGAGACAGTCGTCCAGGTATGGGTATATTTGAATTCCTCTTTGTCTGCAGTATGCCATTACTGGTGCCAGGCATTTTGTGAAGACGCTGGGTGCAGTAGATAAGCCAAAGGGCAGTGCAGACAATTGGTAATGGGTTGAACCTGCAATGAAACGGAGGTATCTTCTGCAATTTTGTCCGATAGGGACATGCAGGTATGCCTCCTTGAGGTCCAACGTTACTAGCCAAACTTTCTTGCCCAACATGGGAAGAAACTGCTGTAGCATTAGCATCTTGAATTTGGGCACTTGCAAGAAGGTATTTAAAATTGAAAGGTCCAGAATGAGTCTCCAAGCACTGTCCTTTCTGGGGACTAGAAAGAGCCTTGAGTAAAATCCTTGGCCTTGCTCCTGTGTAGGTACCAGTTGAATGGCTCTCATGTCCATGAGAGCTGTAATTTGTTTTTGTGCCTCTGCCCATTGATTTTGTGGCAGGTTTGGCATTCCTTTTATCCTTGGCAAGGTGTGGAAATGGAATCTGTATCAGTGTGAGATAATGTCTAGGACCCATTTGTCCTTTGTGACGATGCGCCAGTTGTCTGCAAAAAGTGCTAATTTTCCTCCCAAGGGAGCTGCCAAGAGAGGTTTGCTTGGCAGTTTGAGGTTTAAGTCATTGTTTGCCTTCTAGTAGTTTGGGACCTGTCTTCTCCTCCCTTCTGTGTTGCAGTGCCCCATTGGCGAGGTTTGTAAGGGATTTGTGCTTGTCCTCTGCCCCTTGGGCGCCTGTATTTACCCCTCTGTGGTCTGTCAGAAGCTGGAAAAGACCAATTTTTTGTTGGCCAATTTCTGCTGAAGCGTGGGGGCTGTACTGTAAGAAATCTTTGACGGTCTGCATAGATTTAGCCTTATCCTCCATTTTCTTTAAAACCTCCTCTGCTTTAACACCAAATAAGACAACCTGCTGTAAGGGTGCATCCAGTAACTTTGCTTTAACATGATCAGGCAGAGATTGTTCCTTTAACCAAGCATGCCTACGTATAGCAGACCCAGTAACAGCTGCTCTAGAGGAAGCTTCCAAGGCATCAAAACCACATTGTAAAGTATGTTTGCCCACCTGTTCAGCTGCATGCAACAGATCTTGTATTTCCTTGAATTCAGACTGTTGAGGGTGCATGCCCATCTTTTGTTTTAGAGACATTAGGAATTGCTGGTATTTAAGCATGTGAAATTGACAATTTAGTGCTCTCATAGCTAGAGTAGCTGAGGTGTAAACCTTCTTCCCCCACCTATCTAGTCCTCTGGAGTCCCTTTCTGAGGGTACAGGATTTTTAGCCATAGAAGCCTTAGCCCCTTTGAGACCCTGGGAGATTGTCTCTGGATCAGCAACAGGGCTTTTGTAAAGGAATTTGTGCGAGTCAGGCACTCTATAGTATCTATCTGGTTTGGCTGGAGCAGGAGGCAGAGAATCTGGATTTAGACTATATTCTAAGAAAACATCATCCACAATGTCCAAAACTGGGGGGATAGCAAGTGGTCTGTGCTGGGGGAGTAAAAGAAACTCTGAGCCTTTTCTTTGAGTCGGAGTAGTCCTGACCTTCCCAGTGGAAATGTTCTCTCATGGTATGTAAGGTTTCCCCCAAAGGAATAATCTTCAGGGGGAGAAGCTGAGGGAATGGAGTCTTCAGCATCAGAATCTTCATAAGGGGGAAAGGAATAATCCTGTTCCTCAGAGGAGCCTGAGGAAACAGACACTTGATCAGAGGAGGCATAATCCTCCTCTTGTCTAGGCCTTTTGTTGGGGGGGGGGGGGTTGGGAACCCCTGATCAAAGAAATCAAATCTTCAGCCATTTTAAGCATCTGCTTCTTAGGCATAGGGCCTTGACCTGGAGACTGAAGTGTAGGCTTTTTTAGTTTTAGAGGAGTCTTAAGCTTAGCATACGATTTTATGGTGTGAGTAGTCGGTCTGAAGACACCTTCAGAAACCAAAGGTGTTTCTACAGCACCGGCTTCCCCTACTGCAAAGTCATCGGTAGGGCCTAAAGAAAATGGCTACGTCGGCCTAGAGCTCTCTGCTGGGGGATCCGAAGCGGTCCATGGATCGAATTCAGCGGTAGCCAGGGGCTGCGTAGGTGCCTCTCACTGAAAACCGGAGAACCGGCAACCGGCCCAGCCGAGGCCTCGGAGTCTGGCTTGGATCTAGGCTGCCTGTCTTTATCTTTGCATTTTTTATGCACGCCGGTATTCGGTTGCTCCGACGGCATAATGTAATTAAATTTTCTACCATAGTGTCGTGCGAAATCAAAGCGTCACTTTATAGTTCGCTTATTGAACCTAGCACAAAACCGACAACCAGTGACGTCGTGGTCTGGGCCTAGGCAAGGTATACAAAAAGAATGAAAGTCCTTATAAGGTATTTGCTTCCCACAAGAAATGCAATTGTTAACTTTTTCTGACATCGGACTGAGGCAAGAAAAGGTTCCCCAACGGGGTACTTAGCTTTGAAGACTTTGGACTGAAACTCGATTCGAAAATCTCAGGTGTCGGCTGACCGGCACTTGCTAACTGCTTCTGCTTCGGGCACCGCGCGGCAAGAAAGACTGAAGAAAATGGCGTTGGATGCCTCTGATATACCCCTGGCGCTCTGACATCAGGGAAGAAGCGACAGCAACCAACGCCGGACCAAGACTTTGGAATTCGGGCCGACTGCGGGACCGCCTGACGGCAGGATAACCCAAGTGTGATGACTGCAGCAGGGTAACACGATGAACATCATTCAAGCATCAGGGTCAATAAGCCACTGTATCTAACAAAAGTCCTAAGATTCACATGTTCATAGTTTTATAAGAAGTTACTAGGCTAATGGCCCTAGGGCCTTTACAAGCCTACCCATGTAAAAATCTCATGTACCCTAAATGACCACAATTAGATGGTCATTGTCAGTAGAACAATTTTATGATCAGCACAGAACGCCCCTGTCCATGAGGGACACAGGTACCACCCCTGGGCTGAACTTACTGTCACCCAACCAAGCATCAAGGTTGCACTTAAATCAGGTCATTGAGGAGCTGTGCTTCACATGAAGTGGAAACCTATTCCAGAGGAGCAGCTGTCTCTGGGAGATAAAGCTGTCGCTCCAACATGTTCAATTAATGTCACAGGCTAGGCTGAGATCCCCGAAGCGAGCGACGTCCCATTTGATAGGGCAGGATCAGAGGCTGCTCTGTAGACCAGGCACAGGTCACCTCTCAGCAGCCTGTATGATACAGAGTACATTGACAGGGCTTTTAGTCTTTCCATGTAGGTCATGTTTTGGAGGCCCTGGATTCTCTTGGGTAGAAACATCTGTGTTCTCTCCAAATGCATCACACAAACAGGATCCAAGAAAGTGTTGGTGGAAACGCCAAATGAATACCAAAGAGTACTAACCACAGGACAAGTTTATTAAAGTAAAGCGCTTTTCGTCTACGTAGTACACAGACTTCTTCAAATTATTTAAGTCAACAACAGCTTATATACTTTCCTTAATTCCTTAACTGACTGTTAATGATAGCAATCAATCAATTAAGCATAATACAAATGTACAAATTTAAAAATAGGTATTACCTATAAATACAAAAATACAAAGCATTATTAAAAATGTTGTAAGAATAACTAAAAAAGCTAAAAGAAGCTAAGATTAGCTAAAGAGTAAAAACCCCACAGAGTGAAACTGGTTCTTACCTATACCTAATAAAATACATGTTTTTAAAGTATATATGTACATAGTAAGTATATTTCTGCAACGTATGTACACGAATGTAAGTGAATAAGAGTAAAAATAAAAATAAAAATAATATAGTATAGACACCTTAAAACGTGTATGTGAGTGTATAAAATATATAAAATATGTGTGGAGGTGTGTGAAAGGTATGAATACTAAAAGGAATAACTATAAGTAACATACCCCCACAAAGTATAACTATGCCCTGATTAAACTTAATTTTATACTGTATTTTTTAAAAAATGTATTTATTGGAAAATACAAAATGTATGAATACTTGTATTTCTACATCTTACGTAGGTAAGCACTTTAAAATATGTATGTGGGTATATATAAAATGTGTAGAAATGTATAAGAATGTATATATATATCCACACACAAAACAGATACAATCAATAAGTGCATTCATGCTATCTCTAAAGGTAGGAATACAAACAAAACAAGACAATAAGTCAATAAAAAATGAATGAGTAAGTAGATAAATACCATAGATACAAGACAGGGGTGTATGAATATATAAACTATCTTAATAAGTTCCTCAGTTTAAGTAAACAACTGATGGAACAACCCTCATTTAAACCGGGAAAAGCATAGGCATCAAGTCTGATCTGCCATCTCAATTCTGATGCTTCCAATAGTAATTGTAAAGGGGCCCCTCTCTTATTTTCAAGTAACTGGTCAATGACCATATATTTAAAGAAATGGTCTTTAAACATAGAGATGTGCTTAGCCAACGCATTCTCTTGCTTGTCTTTACTTATAGCATATTGGTGCTCGTAGATCCGTTCACGTAACCTACGTTCAGTTTTACCCACATAGAACCCTTCACATTTTTGGCACTGTGCTAAATAAACAACCATGCGGGTATTGCAAGTGGACCTGCAACGCAAGTTAAAGCATTGGTTGTTAGCTGTAAACCTATTAGATTCCAAAATATGCTTGCACTGGTTACAGTTTTGGCACTTGTACATACCAGGTGTTCGAGTAAATGATACATTTCTACACATTTTATATATACCCACATACATATTTTAAAGTGCTTACCTACGTAAGATGTAGAAATACAAGTATTCATACATTTTGTCTTTTCCAATAAATACATTTTTTAAAAAATACAGTATAAAATTAAGTTTAATCAGGGCATAGTTATACTTTGTGGGGGTATGTTACTTATAGTTATTCCTTTTAGTATTCATACCTTTCACACACCTCCACACATTTTATATATTTTATACACTCACATACACGTTTTAAGGTGTCTATACTATATTATTTTTACTCTTATTCACTTACATTCGTGTACATACGTTGCAGAAATATACTTACTATGTACATATAAACTTTAAAAACATGTATTTTATTAGGTATAGGTAAGAACCAGTTTCACTCTGTGGGGTTAAGTTTTTACTCTTTAGCTAATCTTAGCTTCTTTTAGCTTTTTTAGTTATTCTTACAACATTTTTAATAATGCTTTGTATTTTTGTATTTATAGGTAATACCTATTTTTAAATTTGTACATTTGTATTATGCTTAATTGATTGATTGCTATCATTAACAGTCAATTAAGGAAAGTATATAAGCTGTTGTTGACTTAAATAATTTGTCTGAAGAAATCTGTGTACTACGCAGACGAAAAGCGCTTTACTTTAATAAACATATCCTGTGGTTAGTACTCTTTGGTATTCATTTGGCGTTTCCACCAACACTTTCTTGGATCCTGTTTGTGTGATATATTTCCTGGTTTTTGTGCTCCGTATTTATTCTCTCCAAATGCAGCAGGCGTCTGATGAAGTAAATACAAAAGAGAGTACTGTACTCAATTAGTGGTCTGATAAAGGTCCAGTGCAAGGAAGTTGTAACCTCTTTTGTCTCTGATATGATGCCCTTACTTAAGAGATGTGCAATGTAGAAGGCTTTCCTTACAACTATGGACACATGGTGATCAAAGTTTAGATTGCTATCAGTCTGTGTTCCCTAGTCTCTCACTACTGGATTTGAGCCTACAGGGGTGCTGTCTATATCATAACTGGCAGAGGCTACCTCTTTGCCAAAGGGGATAAGGCTTTTGCATTTAGTTTTAGTCCTTCCCTTTGGCACCAATCATTTGTCTGTGTCAACCCCTTCTGTATTAACATCGTTGTGAGACTCTACGACTGCGCCCAATTTATAGTCATCTGCAAACCTGGTAAGCCACAGACCATCTACTTGTGCCTGGACTTCAGACAAATAGATTTCAAACAGTAGAGTGTCCAATACAGATCCTTTTAGTAACCCACTGATAGGGAGTCCACCTCCACCAGTAGACTGGTTAACTTTGACAGTGTGTGTTCTTGTCTGTGAACCAGTTGGCCAACCATCAAGTGACATATGGGTTAATCCCCTGGGAGAGTTTCTCAATGATCCCCAAGTGCGAACTTGTGTCAAAGGCCTTGACCAACTCAAGGTAGGTGGTATGTACTGCTTTGCCCTCATCCAGGGCTTTGGTGACATTCTCACAGAAATCTACCAGGTTGAATAAGCAAGATCTTCCCTTGACAAAATCAAACCAGGTTGGGTCAAGAACTTGAGTGTCACCTATGTCCCTGTTGACAAGGTCCATGATGATTCTTTCCATAGCCTTGCACATAAGGCTGGTTAGCTAATGGGCCTATAGATCCCAGGGTCGGCTGATAGACCCCACTTTGTGCAAGGGGGTTGCTGCTGCAGTTCTCCACTCTGCCAGAACAAAGCCAATGCTCAGGCTGATTAAAGAGAGTGCCAAGTGGTTCCACTAGGTCTTGTTTTATTTATTTTTATTTAAGTTTGATGCCCGGGGAAGTCCACTGGGCCAACAGCAGCCCGTTTTCAGTGGAGGCCAGGGGAGAAAAGCTCCATAATAACTGCAGGTTACATTTCATATGTTACAAAAGGACACAGTTCATACAGCCAATTAAACATTTACATATAAGCTCCATGAAAAGTACAGTTTTGTACCTACCATAAATGTAGATGTCCGATAGGTATGCATCTGCAGTCATAACATATGGGTTTGTCCTGCCTCAGGCAGCCCTTCGGTCGGCCGGATTCCAAAGTCTGGGTCTGGCCTCGGCTGATGTCGCATCTTCCCCGACGTCAGAGCTGCTGGGGTATAAAGGCATCAGCCGACACCATTTTCCTCAGTGTTTCTTGCCCCAGATGCCAGGTGCCCTCTAGGAAGGCTAAATTTGGATAAAAGTTGAAAATTCCAAACAGAATAAAACAATATATATATATATATATATATATATATATATATATATATATATATATATATATATATATATACATACATAAAACAAATACACCATAATAGATTCCCCCAGCTAGCTGAAAGAGGGGTAAGCACCCTAGGAATACCACAGAGGGGAAGGCGGGTGGGTAATCCTGACTGCAGATGCATACCTATCGGACATCTACATTTATGGTAGGTACAAAACTGTACTATGTCCTTCAAGGCTGCATCTGCAGTCATAACATATGGGTAGAATACCATAGCCAAACTGGGGGAGGAGGTACTAAGATAAGGATGGTGTAGTTATGATCCCCTGTAAAACTGCAGTTGCAAAACCTGCTCGGGATCTGGAGTATAAAGGTAGATTGTAATGCTTGGCAAATGTATGCACGGAGCTCCAAATAGCAGCTTCTAAAATGTCCTTGGTAGCCACCCCTCGTAGGAAAGCTGTAGTAGTGGCTGTGGCTCTTGTGGAGTGAGGCCTGATATTTTCAGGAGCTGTCTTTCCATGAAAAGAGTAGCAGAAACTAATGCAATTTCCTATCCATTTAGAGATTGTCTGTTTGGAATTTGCTTTTCCTTGCACTCCAGTTGCATATGCTACCAGAAGTTGGTCAGTTTTTCTGCTGGTTTTAGTTCTGTCCAGATAGTAGCGTAGTTGTCTGTGTACATCCAAGGTGTGCAGTAGTTTTTCCCCCCTGTTATGTGGGTTAGGGAAGAACGTAGGCAAATGAATAGCTTGGTTCAAGGATACCCTGGATACCACCTTTGGCATGAAAGTAGGATTGGTTCTCAGAGACACTCTATCCTGGTGAAAAATAAGGAAAGGCTGCACTGCCATCAGTGCCTGTAACTCGGATACTCTTCTTGCTGAAGTGATTGCTAGAAGGAAAGCAGTTTTCCAGGATAAGAACTGTAAGTCTGCTGATGCTGCTGGTTCAAAAGGGGGTAGTGTTAATTTTTCCAGCACAAAATTGAGATCCCATGCAGGAAGAGGGGGTTTCCTTGGAGGTTTTACATTTTTGATCCCTCTTAAAAATTGTCTGAGGAGAGGGTGAGAGAAGATAGGAGGATCCATGTTGTTTTCTGCTGAAATTGCTGAAGCATGAATCTTAATGGAGGAATAGGACAGGCCATTGTGGAACAGTTCTGCTAAGTATTCTAGGATGTGTGCTAGGTTTGCCAGTGTGACATTTGTACCCTTTGAAGCGCTCCAAATGAGGAATCTCTTCCATTTAGCTGAGTATGTCTTTCTTGTGGAGGGTCTACGAGCCTCCAGGATTATGTCCTTGACCCTCTGAGATAAGACAGTTTGGTTTTGTTTTAGGCAATTTTCCAGGCAGTCAGCTGCAGTGTTTTCAAGTTTGGATGCAGTGTCTTGAAGTTGTTCTGCATTAGAAGTAGAGGCCATAGGAGTAGAGGCCATGAGTTCGTCAGAGACATGCTTCTCAGTAGCGGATACCAGTGCTGCCTTGGCCAGTCTGGAGCTATCAGTATCACCTTTGGCTGTTCCTCTCTGATCTTCAGTAGTACTCTGTACATCAATGGGAGTGGTGGAAAAGCATACACTGTTAGGGCATTCCAGTTGAAAGAGAGGGAGTCCACCTTCCAGGCTTGTGGGTGGCATACTCTTGAGCAGAATTTCCTTAGTTGGTTGTTGAGTGGGGAGGCGAACAGGTCTATCTCTGGCATTCCCCATTCTTTTGTTATGATTTTGAAGATGTCTGGATGCAGCATCCATTCGTGAGCATCCGTAGCAGTTCTGCTTAAGCTGTCTGCTAGTGAATTCTCTTTTCCTGGTACGAATTTGGCCTGCAGTTGGATGTTGAGATTCAGGCCTAGGTTCCACAGATCCATTGCCATCCAGCATAGAGGGTAGGAATGCGTGCCTCCCTGTTTGTTTATGTACCACATGACTGTGGTATTGTCTGTCCTTATCAGCAGATGACCTTGCTGGAGGAATGATTTGAATGCCTCGATTGCATGCTTCACTGCCAGCATCTCCTTTAGGTTTATGTGCAAATTCAGCTGGTCTTGAGTCCATAGGCCTTGGATGCACTTGTCTTCCATGTGTGCTCCCCATCCTAGGTCTGAGGTGTCCGTGGTGATGGTCTGCCTTGGTTGTGGTTTGTTGAAAGGCAACCATCTGTTGGACTGGCAGGCCTGAGCCCACCACAGGAATTCCTTTTTCAGGCATGGAATGATTGGAATCATGGTTTCTAGACTGTGCCTGTGTTGAGACCATACATTCCTTAGGTACCATTGTAATTTCCTCATATGCAGCCTGGCATGTGGGATCAAGATTATGCAAGATGCCATGTAACCCAGGGCCTGCAGGATTTTCCTTGCAGTGAGCTGAGTTTGTCTTGTCAAAGCCATGAAGTAGACTGGGAGTTGCTTTTGTTTTTCTTCTGTGAGAAAAGCCATCTGAGTTATTGTGTCCAGATCCGCACCCAAAAAGGTTATCCTTTGGGATGGCACTAGTCTTGACTTCTGGATGTTGACTGTGTATCCCAAGGCCTGTAACAGGTATATGACATAGGCCAAATCCTTTATAAGTCTTGTCCTGCTCTCTGCTGGTATTAGGCAGGTCGTCCAGGTATGGGTAGATTTGAATTCCCTGAAGCCTGCAATGTGCAATTACTGATGCCAGGCATTTCGTGAATACTCTAGGCGCAGTAGATAAGCCAAAGGGCAATGCTGAGAATTGATAATGCTCTGATCCTGCAAGAAATCTGAGGTGTCTTCTGCAATCTGGTCGTATAGGGACGTGCAGGTATGCCTCCTTGAGATCTAGAGTCACCAGCCAAGACTCCTTGCCCAACATGGGAAGAAGTTGCTGTAGGGTCAGCATTTTGAATTTTGGCACAATGAGATATGTGTTTAGTGCGGACAAGTCGAGAATAGGCCTCCATTGGGTTTCTTTTCTTGGTACAAGGAATAGTCTGGAGTAAAACCCTTGGCCTTGTTCCATAAATGGTACCCTTTCTATTGCTTTCATCTGAAGTAAATTGTTGATTTGTCTTAAAGCCTCTGGCTTCTGGTTTGGTGGAAGGTTTGGCATTCAGCTCCTTCTTGGTAAAGTGTGGAAATGAAACCTGTATCCTTTGTCTATTATTTGCAATGTCCATTTGTCTTTTGTAATGCAATGCCAGCTTTTTGAGAATAAAGCCAATTTTCCGCCCAAGGGTGCTTCCAGTTGTTCCCTTGTAGGCGGAATCACAGTCAAGTCATTGTGTTTGTCCTGTGGAAGTGGTTGTAGTTGCAGCTGTGGCAGTACTCCTCTGGTTGGCAGGTTGCCACTGGTGACCCGTGCAGGCACCCTTTGATTGACCTCTGCTTCTTGGGCGTCTATTCCTGCCCCTCTGTGCTTTGGAGGTGTCTGGAAAGGACCAATTCTTTGAAGGCCAGTTTCTGCTGAACCTCGGAGGTTGGACCTGCAGAAAATCCTTAACTGTTTGCACAGATTTTGCTTTTTCTTCCACTTTCTTTAGAATCTCCTGTGCAGGGGAGCCAAATAAACTTTGTTTCTCCATTGGTGCATCTAGGAGTTTAGCCTTGACATGGTCCGGCAAGGATTGCTCTTTTAGCCAGGCATGTCTACGAATTACTGCCCCAGTCATAGCTGATCTAAATGAAGCTTCCAGTGCATCATAGCCACATTTTAAGAAATGATTACTGACCTGTTGAGAATTGTGTACCAAATCCTGAAGGGCCTTACGGTCTAAAGGTTCAGGAGAAGAAAGCTTTTTATTCAGCTGATCTAACAAATATTCCTGGTACTGTGTCATATGGAATTGACAGTTTAAAGCCCTGGCAGAAAGAGTAGCAGATGTGTAAACCTTTTTTCCCCATCTCTCTAATGCTCTTGACTCCCTTTCAGAGGGTAGTGGGTTTTTGGCAGTGGCAGCTGCAACACCTTTCGGGCCCTGAGAAATAGTTTCTGGGTCTGCCGCATGGGCATTATACAAGTGGAAGTGGGAATCCGGAACCCTGTAGTATCTGTCAGGTTTGGCAGGGGCCGGGGGAAGTGAATCAGGGGCAGAGCTGACATCATTATATGCATCAACTACAGTTAGCACAGGTGGTATGGCTAAAGGCCTATGCTGTGGCAAGTGTAAGAAAGTCCTTAGTCTTTTTCGAGAATCAGAGAAATCCTGACCCTGCCATTGAAAGTGTTCCCTCATAGAGTGTAAAGTTTCCCCAAAGGAAAATTCCTCTGGAGGAGAAGCAGAAGAGATAGAGCCTTCTGCATCTGAATCCTCATAAGGCGAGTATGGCCCTTCCTGATGGTCTGACAAATCAGATCCATCCGAGGAGTAGTCAGAGGAGAGAGGTTCAGGGGGTTCAGTCCTGGGCCTTTTGTCAGGAGGAGGTAGGGAGGCCCCTGTCTGGGTGAGGTTGGGAACCCCTAATCAGAGATATAAGGTCCTCAGCAAGACTGAGAATCTGGGAACTTGAGGAAGGTCTCGGAGAAGTTGATTTTGCAGGTAAAGCTTTTGTAATTTTAGCTGCTTTAGCCCTGGAGAAAGCCTTAATAGACATAGAAGCAGGGGGCCTAGCTGCCCCACGTGCAGGAGTGGAAATGTCCAAAGGAATGGTGTCGGACAATTCTTGTGCGCTTGCTTCGGTAGGGATTTCTGTAGCCGACTCGGCCGGGGCCTCACTGGCCTCGGTTGTCGGAGGTATGATTTCGGCAGAAGGTAGAACCGAGGCCTCGGTTTCAGCCGAAACCGAGACACTCGCGGTAGGCCTAACCGTGGTTTCAGCCGAAACCGCGGGCCGCGAGTGTCGGTCCTTTTCCTGCTTTTGGCTAAATGTGTAGTCGGAGTCTCCGACGGCATTTTATATGCAAAAGCGGATCCAAAAAACTCTTCTGCAAACTCCGACCGACGTCTAAGGGTCCGTCGGTTGAAGGAGGCACAGGCTAAACAAGCTGATACGTCGTGGTCTGGGCCTAAGCAAGGAAGGCAGTAGGAATGGAAATCCTTATGAGGTATTTGTTTCCCACAAGTTAAACAATTATTTACTTTGTCTGACATCGGCTGAGGCAAGAAAGAGTCCCCAATGGGGTACTTAGCTTTTTAGAAGTCTTCGGTAGCTGAATCTCTGGATCTGACTGACCGGCACTTGCGAACAGCTTCTGCTTCGGGCACCGCGCGGCAAGAAAGACCGAGGAAAATGGCGTCGGCTGATGCCTTTATACCCCAGCAGCTCTGATGTCGGGGAAGATGCGACATCAGCCGAGGCCAGACCCAGACTTTGGAATCCGGCCGACCGAAGGGCTGCCTGAGGCAGGACAACCCATATGTTATGACTGCAGACGCATCCTTGAAGGACATCTTGCAATTGGCTTGTCACAATCTTACAAAAATGAAAAGACATAATTCAATACAGAAATTTCAACATTTACATAAAGTGAATATTTTTGTTATAAACTCAATTGTAGGTTTAACATTTCAAAATATACAGCTACTAGCAATTAGTAGGGTAGGAAAATAAATTGCATAGGAACATTTTAGATTGTTTAGTAAGCAGCCAGAGATGTTATCTGGTCCCATAAAGGCAGTCTTTTTGGCCTTGGAGAGCGCTTGTATGACCTGTTCTTTGCAGATGCTCAGTAGGGGGACTGGTGTCA
Source organism: Protopterus annectens (assembly GCF_019279795.1). NCBI lineage: Eukaryota > Metazoa > Chordata > Ceratodontiformes > Protopteridae > Protopterus > Protopterus annectens. The sequence continues at coordinate 48,511,258 of NC_056732.1, read as the reverse complement.
GGAATGCTTTGGGTATGGTTGATGGGGACAGGAGAGTAAAATTATCACCAAATCTGTCAGCTAGCCGGTTGGCAATTTCCTCAGGTTCAATGTGAGTGGCACCATCCACTATAAGTTCAACACACAGCTGGGCATTTCCTTTTAGGTTTCAGACGTAGCTAAAGAATGCCTTATGATTGTCTTTAGCTAGGGATGACAATTTAGTCTCTTAACTAGCCTTAGAGGACTTTACAAGGTTTATGATTTGCTTGTTTAAGCGGTGGAGGGTACTCTTCCTCTGTTCAGTAAGACCCCTCTTGTTCTTGGGTATCAGTTTCTTTCTTTTGTTATATAACTTATTCACACGCAGTCCACCAGGGTGGCTTCGTTTTTTTCCAGGGTGGCTTGTTTTGTTCCAGAGAACCTGGTTTTGGCCCTGTCAGGTACAGCTGAGTCAATACATTTGTTTAAGTGGCTAAATATGGCATTTGCATACTCCTCTGCATAGTAGCCATTGTTGGCTGTATTGGCAGGGGCTTTGAAACGTTTTATATCATCGCTTAGTAGGCTATAGTTTGCTTTGGAAAAATCTTTCATATTTTTGCTCCTGTGGCGGTGTCAGGTCCCTGATTTACTTCAAACAAGACAGATTTATGGTCTGAGTTAACCAGGGAGGGAAACAAACAGGGAGTAGTGCAGTGCCTCCCCCATGTTGCAGAGTATTAGGTCTAGGACATTTGAGCCCCTTGTGGGGGTGCATACAGTACAGTTGTGCACACTTACCATAAATGTAGATGTTCAAAGTGTATTCACTGTTGCAGTCATCACAGTTGGGTTATCTGGCTGCAGATAGCCCTCAGTCGGCCTGAATATCACAGTCTTACTATTTCTGCATCGGATGCTGTCGCTTCTTCCATGACATCAGGTCGTCAGGGGTATAAAAACAGGCAGCCGATGCCATTACATCAGGTTTTCTTCCCCCAAATGTCAGGAGCCCCCAAATAGGGAGCTAGTATATGGTTTGGAAACCACCACCAGTAAAAAGTAAATACCAATACCATTAGGAACAGCCATAGAGAGGAGAGATAGAAAGATGGAGAAAAAAATGGGGCTAGAGGGAGGGAAACCAGGACTGCAACAGTGAATACACTCAAACATATACATTTAAGGTAAGTGTACACAACTGTACTATCCTCTTCGTGTTTCACTGTTGCAGTCATCACACTTGGGTCACTTCCCACAGCAGAGGAAGGGTGGAGGCAGTCAAGAAGATTAAGGGCTGGCTAGTAGGCCCTGCAAGACTGCTGTAGCAAAACCCGGCCTGGATTTGGAAAAGATAGGCAAGTGGTAATGCTTGGTGAAGGTGTACACAGAACTCCAGGTTGCAGCTTCCAGAATGTCCCTGGTAGGGACTCCCCTGAGAAATGCTGTAGAGGTAGAAGTAGCCCTAGTGGAATGTGTTCTGACCCCTTTAGAAGTTGGTTTTCCATGGTGCTTGTAGCAGAAATGGATGCAGTTTGCTAACCATTTGGAAATGGTTCATTTAAAAATGGCCTTGCCCTCTGCCTGCTGCAAAGCTGACTAGCAGCTGGTCAGATTTTCTGAAAGGCTTAGCCCTATCAAGGTAGAACCTGAGCTGCCTGTGCACATCCAAAGAGTGCAGGATCCTTTCCCCTTTATTCTAAGGGTTAGAAAGAAGGTTTGCAAATGGATGGATTGGTTTAGGGCCACACTGGACAGCACCTTAGGCATAAAGGATTGGTTAGTCCTGAGGGAAACCCTGTCATCATGGAAGATAATAAAGGGTTCCACAGCCATCAGTGTTGTAGCTCAGACATTCTTCTAGCTGAAGTGATGGCTAGAAGCAAGGCTGTTTTCCAAGAAAGGCATTTTAACTCTGCTGAAGCAGCAGGTTCAAAAGGGGGATGAATGAGCCTTCCAGTACAAATTTAAGGTCCCAAGCAGGGGAGGGTGCTCTCATTGAGGGCCTTAAGTTGTTAGCCCCTCTCAGGAACTGTTTGATGAGAGGGTGAGAAAATAGAGGTGGCTCAGTGTTGTTATGAGCCGAAATGGCAGAGGCATGAATCTTAATGGAAGAGAAGGATAGGCCTCTGTGGAGTAGCTCTGCTAGGTAATTCAGGATTAGAGGTAAGGAGGGCAAGGCTGTGGCCTTTCCTTTAGATTGAATCCAAGAACAATATCTTTTCCACTTTTCCGCATAGGATTTCCTAGTACTAGGCCTTCTGGCTTCAAGAATGATGTCCAGCACCTGTTTACTTAGGGTTGCTGGTGGATTATTCAAGGAATCAGCCAGGCTGCAAGATTTAGGGTTTGTAATTGTGGATGCAAAATCTGTCCCTACTGCTGTGACAGCAGGGTAGGGGTCTGGTTTAGGTGCCAGGGTGGCACCGCTGTCAGGCTACGCAGGAGTGGGTACCAGTGCTGGCGTGGCCAGTCCAGGGCAATCAGAATTGTCCTTGGCCTGTCTTCTATCTTGAGTAGCACTTTTGAGAGAAGGGGCAGAGGGGTAAAGGCATAGATTGAGAGCTTTTCCCATTGAAAGGATAGGGCATCCACTTTCCAGGCCCTGCTGTGAGGGATCCTGGTGCACAATTTGCTGAGCTGGTGGTTGTGGGGGGAGGCAAAGAGATCCACCTCTGGGGTCCCCCACCTCTGGATCAGGAGGTTGAAGGGGCTGGGCTCCAATTTCCACTCGTGTGGGTCTAGGACATTTCTGCTTAAGTCGTCTGCCAGTGAATTTTGTTTGCCTGGCAGGAATTGAGTTTGTAGATGGACTTGGTTCTCCAAAGCTGTGCTCCACAGAGTCATGGCTAACCTGCAGAGTGGGTAAGAATGGGTACCCCCTGCTTATGTACCACATAACTGTGGGGTTGTGTGTTTTTATCAGTTGTTCTGGAAGGATTAGGTAGCTGAAAGCTTTACAGCGAGCATATCCTTTTGGTTGATGTGCAGGAGAATTTGGCTTGGGCTCCAGTGGCCTTGAATGCATTTGCCAGCCATGTGGGGCCCCCATGCATAGTCTGATGCATCTGTGGTCAGGGTTTGGGCGGCATGGGGTAGAGTAAAATGCAGTCCCTTGTTGTGGTTGCATGCCTCTGCCCACAAAAGGAACTCTTCCCTCAGACGAGGTATGACAGGAATGACTGTTTCCAGGTCCTGAGAATGTTGGCACCAAAGACTAAGTACCAATGAAGTTTCCTCATATGCAGTCTTGCATATGGAATTAGCAGAATACATGAGGCCACAAACCCTAGGGCTTGCAGTATTTTTCTTGTAGTTAGCTGGATTCTGGTGGCCATTTGCTTGAAGTCTGTCATATAGACTTGTTTTTCTGAAGTGAGAAATGCCATCTGGGAAGTTGTGTCCAAGCTTGCTCCCAGGAATACAATCTTTTGACTGGGCACCAGTTGTGATTTCTTTTCACTGACTGTGTACCCCAAAGAAGTGAGAAGGCTTTTTACAAACGCCAGGTGCTGAAGCAGCAATTCCTGGCTGTCCACCTGAATCAGGCAGTCATCCACGTACGGGTAAATTTGGATATTTCTCTGCCTGCAGTATGCAATGGCTGGAGCCAAGCAATTTGTGAATACCCTGCTTGCAGGTAGCCCTCAGTCGGCCTGATTAACAAAGTCTTGGGTCCTGCGTCGGTTGCTATCCCTTCTTCCATGACGTCAGGGGTATAAAACATACAGCCGATGCCATTACATCAGTTTTACTTGCCCCATATGTGAGGTGCCCCCCTAATGGGAAGCAATTAAATATAAAAGTACAAAGATATACCTCCAACAAAAAAAAGCAAATACACCAAAAAGGCTTTTAAGCATAGTAAAGGAAAGTAGAGGTATTGCCAAAAGAAGTTAGGGGCCTGTAGGGAGGAAACCAGGACTGCAACAGTGAAAACACTCTAACATCTACATTTATGGTAAGTGTACACAACTGTACTATGTTCTTCGTGTTTCACTGTTGCAGTCATTACATTTGGGTAGATTCCCAAAGCTATGGTTGGGAGGAGGAGTTTAGATAGCATTAGGGCCAGCTATAAGACCCTGCAAGACTGCAATGGCAAAGCCACTGGATTTAGAAAACAATTGGCAAATGCTTGGTGAAAGTATGTACAGAACTCCAGGTAGCAGCTTCTAGGATGCCCCTGGTAGGGACGCCTCTGACAAAGGCTGTAGAGGTAGATGCAGCCCTGGTGCAGTGAGGTCTGATCCCCTGGGGGCTAGGTTTTCCATGGTGCTTATAGCAGAAATGAATTGCAATGGCTTATCCATTTAGAAATGGTTTGCTTTGAAATAGCCTTCCCCTCTGCCCCTGCAGCAAATGCCACCAGCAGTTGCTCAGATTTCCTTTGAGGTTTAGTCCTGTCTAAGTAGAATCTAAGTTGTCTGTGCACATCTAAGGAATGCAGTATCTGTTCCTCTTTATTCTGTGGATTAGGAAAGAAGGCTGGCAAATGAATGGACTGATTAAGAGCCACTCTGGAAAACACCTTGGGCATGAAGGATGGATTGGTTCTAAGGGACACCCTGTCCGCATGAAAGATGATGAAAGACTCCACTGCCAAGTGATTGCTAAAAGGAAAGCCGTTTTCCAAGAAAGAAATTTTAAGTCTGCAGTAGCAGCTGGCTCGAAAGGAAGTAGAGTGAGTTTCTCCAAGACAAAGTTAAGGTCCCATGTAGGGGTTGGAGCTCTCCTGGGTGGTCTCATAATTTTGCCTCCTCTGAGGAACTGCTTGAGCAATGGATGACAGAAGAGGGGAGGTTCTGTGTTATAATGAGCTTTAATGGCTGAGGCGTGGATTTTAATGGAGGAAAAAGACAGGCCCTTGTGAAGCATCTCAGTTAAGTACTGTAAAATCTGAGGTAAATTGGGTGCTGCTGTGCTCATCCCTTGAGATTGGTTCCAGGCACAGAAGCTTTTCCATTTTTCAGCATACTATTTTCTAGTACTGTCCTCCTTGCTTCTAAAATGATATCCATCACAGGTTTGCTGAGGGATAGTAAAGGAGAGATTAAGTAATTAGCCAGGCTGCAAGGTTCAGTGTTAGAAGCTGAGGTGCAGAATCTGGTTCTCCTGCTGAGACAGCAGGGAAGGAGTCTGAAGCAGGTGCCATGGAGATAACCGTGACACTGCGCAGATAGGGGTACCAATGTTGGCGCAGCCAGTCTGGAGCAATCAAAATCATCCCTGGTTTGCCCAGTTTGATTTTTAGTAGTACTTTGGTGAGCAGAGGCAGGGGGGGGGGGAGGCATACACTGATAGGTTTTTCCAGCTGAAGGACAGAGCATCTACTTTCCAGGCTTGTTTGTGGGGAGTCCTTGTGCAAAATTTGTCCAATTGATAGTTCTGGGGAGAGGCAAACAGGTCTACATCTGGGCTCCCCATTTGCTTGTCAACATGTTGAAAGTCCTTGGTTCCAGTTTCCACTCGTGTTGGTCCATGAGGTTTCTGCTTAGTCTGTCTGCCAGTGTATTTAATTTTCCTGGCAGGAATTGAGCTTGTAGGTGCACTTGGTAGCTCAAGGCTGTGTTCCACAATGCCATGGCCAGTCTGCAGAGGGAGTAAGAATGTGTACCCCCTTGCTTATGTACCACATAACAGTGGTGTCGTCCATCTTTACCATTAGTTGTCCTGGAAGAATGTTGTCCTTGAAGGCTGTCAGAGCATTCTGTACAGCTAACATTTCTTTCTGATTGATATGCAGGTGCATTTGACTTAGGTTCCATTTGCCCTGAATGCACTTCCCTGTCAGGTGAGCCCCCCATGCATAGTCTGATGTATTAGGGTTTCGGCGGCAGGGGGTGGTGTAAAAGGTAGTCCCTTGTGGTGCCAGGCCTCTGCCCACCAAAGGAACTCTAGGCACAGGCAAGGTATGATGGGAATCATTGTTTCTAGGTCCTAAGAATGTTGACACCACAGGCTTTTTAAAATACCACTGTAGTTTCCTCATATGCATTCTTGCATATGGAATTAGAAGAATGCAGGAGGCTATGAACCCCAAGGCCTGCAGCATTTGTCTTGCAGATAGCAGGGTTTTTGTGGCCACTTGTTTGAAGTAGGTTAATCAAATGAATTTGTTTTTCTGGCATGAGGTAAGCCATCTGGGAAGCTGTATTCAAGCTTGCTCCCAGGAATATAATTTGTTGACAGAGTACCAGTTGCAATTTCTTTTCATTTATGGTGTACCTCAGACAAGTTAGAACCCTTTGTACAAAGGCCAGATGATTCAAAAGTATGTCCTGGCTTTCTGCCTGAATTAGACAATCGCCCAGGTGTGGGTAATATTTAAATATTTTTTTGCCTGCAAAATGCAATAACTGGAGCTAGGCACTTTGTGAATACCCTGGGTGCAGTAGATAAGCCAAAGGGCTGTGCAGAGAACTGATAGTGCGTGTAGCCTGCTTTGAAGCATAGGTATCTTCTGCAAGATTCCCTGATTGGGATTTGCAGGTATGCTTCTTTTAAATCTAGTGTTGCCAACCAGACATATTTGCCTAGCATAGGAAGTAATTGAAGAGTCAGCATCTTGAATTTTGGAATCTCCAAAAAGGTGTTTAGAGTAGACAGGTCCAGGATAGAATGCCATGAATTGTCTTTTCTGGGTACCAGGAAAAGTCTCAGGTAGAAACCTTGTCCCTTTTCCTCTTCTGGTACCAGCTGAATAGCCCCCCTGCTTAAGAGAGAAAGTACTTGTTTTGGGGCCTCTGGCCACCCGCTTGGTGTTGGCAATGTGTGGAAGTGAAATCTGTATCCCTGGGACACTATTTAAAACCCATTTGTCCTGGGTAATGAGTTCCCAATTATTTGCATGAAGAGCAATCTTTCCCCCCAAAGGGGCAGTCAGTTGATAAGTGCTTGGAAATTTTAAAAGGAAGTCATTGAGACAGTTTATCATAAGGGGGAGTCTTATTATTCCCAGATTTGGACGTGGAGGCCCCCTACTGCTTATTTCTGTCTCCCCTGGGACTGAAACCTGGGGTGTTTGCTGTGTCTGGGTTTGGCTTGAGAAGACCGGGAAGGGTCTGGAAAGGACCAATTCTTAGAGGGCCAGTGCCTACTAAATCTCGGAGGCTGAACTTGTAAAAAATCTTTAACAGTTTGCATAGATTTAGCTTTATTTTCCATCTTTTTAAGAACTTCCTCAGCCTTGTTACCAAACAGGCGGTCCTGATTTAAAGGAGCATCCAACAATTTGGCTTTAACATGATCAGGCAAAGATTGCTCCTTAAGCCAAGAATGCCTTCTGAGCACAGACCCAGTAACAGCAGCCCTGCAAGAGGCCTCTAATGAATCAAAACCACATTGCAAAGTATGTTTTCCAAATTGTTCAGCAGAATGCATTAAATCTTGTAATTTTTTATTTTCCACACAGTCAGGAATCAATATAATTTTCTGTTTAAGCAGTCCAATAACATGTTGCTGATACTTTAACATAAGAAACTGGCAGTTTAAAGCCCTAATGGCCAAGGCTGCAGAAGTGTAAACCTTCTTACCCCATCTATCCAGCACCCTGGTGTCTCCATCAAAAGGGGTAAGATTTTTAGCAGTAGAAGCCTTAATGCCCTTGGGCCCCTGTGAAACGGTCTCTGAATCTGCAATAGGATTTTTAAAAAGGAACTTGTGGGAATCAGGGACCCTGTAGTATGTCAGGTTTTCTGGGAGCAGGAGGCAGGGAATCAGGGGCCATACTAGATTCCGAAAAAGCATCAACAATGTCTAGTACAAGAGGAATAGCTAAAGACCTATGCTGAGGTAGGAGAAGGAAATCCCTAAGCCTCTTTTTTTGAATCAGAAAAATCCTGGCTTTCCCAGTGGAAATGTTCCCTTAGAGTATGTAAGGTTTCCCCAAAAGAAAACTCCTCTGGAGAGGAAGCAGAGGGAATGGAGTCCTCTGCATCAGAATTTTCATAAGTAGATAAGGACAAATCCAGATCATCAGAAGAATCAGAAAAAACAGAATCCTGATCAGAAGATTCATAATCAACTTCAGTCCTAGGCCTCTTAGAAGGGGGGGGGGGTTGGCTACCCCTGATTAGAGTTATTAGATCTTCAGACATTCTTATAATTTGTTTTTCAGGCATAGAGGCCTGAGCATGTGGCCTGGGCATCGTTTTTATAGGCATGGATTGAGATTTAGGCCTAAATAAAGAAGGAGGCATCGATTTAATATGCAAGTCTGTAGGCCTGAATACACCCTCAGAAGCTGGTGCCTGCACTGCGGCTCCGGACCCATCCAAGGTAGAGACATCCGTGGATTGCATAGTTGAAGCATCTCGTAGCATACCGGACTCCGAATGGGTCTCAGTAGAGGCCTGCGAATCAGAAGTAGCGGGTATCAGGGGCTGTGAAAGCGCCTCATTGAGTACCGGCGACTGGCTTAGGAGACGTGTCGTCGGCAGTTTTGGACCTCGGCGGCCTGTCTCGGTCTTTATCTTTGCATTTTTTCGGAATCCTGGTAGTCGGATGGCTAACCAATGACATTTCTGGATAATTATACCGAGAACAGAAATATTTAGAGGCAAAAATATACAGACGATGGATAGTGCACTGATTAAATAAAGCACAAAACCGACAGCAAGGTACATCGTGGTTAGGGCCTAGGCAAGGAATACAGTTGTTTGTCTTTCGGCTTTTTCCCGGTTATGTGTCACCACAGTGGAACTCTGGTCTGCTAATGATTGGCAGTAGATTTTCACGAACGCCGAGGTGCCAGCTTGACGTCCAACCTTCAACGAAGGCATGTCCATTCACGCATGTCTTTCGAACGCCCACCCAACCACTGGGAGGACATGCAGACTCCACACAGAAGGCACTCCCCACACTCCAACCGAGAATCAAACGGGTGAACCTCATGCTGTGAGGCAACAATGCAAGGAACACAGTACGAATGAAAATCTTTATGAGGCATTTGCTTTCCACAAGTAATGCAATTATTAACTTTTACTGACATCGTTAAGGAGGAAGAAAAAGTTTTCCCAATGGGGTACTTAGCCTTAGTTGAAGACTTCGGTTCTGAAACTCAAAAATGAAAATTTCAGGAGTCGGCTGACCGGCACTTGCGAACTGCTTCTGCTTCGGGCACCGCATGGCAAGAAAGACTAATGTAACGGTGTTGGCTGCATGTTTTATACCCCTAACGACCTGACATCATGGAAGAAGGGACAGCAACCAACGCAGGACCCAAGACTTTGTTAATCAGGCCGACTGAGGGCTACCTGCAAGCAGATAACCCAAATGTAATGACTGCAAACAGTGAAACACGAAGATAATCAACTGTTCCAGGGCATCTGAATTAAAGTCCAGGAACCTCAGAGTGATCGTGTTTGTGCTCTAGTAAGTCACTCAATCGATGGAAGAATAGTTGAAATCTCCCATGACCAAGGTGTTTGACTGTATATCAAGCAACTCTAGCAAGTCCAGGTAGGAGGTGTGCTTCTCCTGGTTCATGGTGGGGACCTGTAGCTAGCGATGATGTGGTAGGTGGTGTGCTTCTCCTGGTTCATGGTGGGGGACCTGTAGCTAGCGATGATGTGGTAGGAGGTGTGCTTCTCCTGGTTCATGGTGGGGGACCTGTAGTTAACGATGATGTGGTAGGTGGTGTGCTTCTCCTGGTTCATGGTGGGGGACCCGTAGCTAACAATGATGTGGTAGGTGGTGTGCCTCTCCTGGTTCATGGTGACAGACCTGTAGCTAGCGATGATGTGGTAAGGTGGTGTGCTTCTCCTGGTTCATGGTGAGGGATCTGTAGCTAGCGATGATGTGGTAAGGTGGTGTGCTTCTCCTGGTTCATGGTTGGGGACCCGTAGCTAGTGATGATGTGGTAGGTGGTGTGCTTCTCCTGGTTCATGGTGAGGGACCTGTAGCTAGCGATGATGTGGTAGGAGGTGTGCTTCTCCTGGTTCATGGGGAGGGACCTGTACCTAGCGATGGTGTGGTAGGTGGTGTGCTTCTCCTGGTTCATGGGGGGGACCCGTAGTTAGTGATGATGTGGTAGGTGGTGTGCTTCTCCTAGTTCACGGTGGGGACCTGTAGCTAGCGATGATGTGGTAGTAGGTGTGCTTCGCCTGGTTAATGGTGGGGGGCCTGTAGCTAGCGATGATGTGGTAGGAGGTGTGCTTCTCCTGGTTCATGGTGGAGGACCCGGAGCTAGCGATGATGTGGTAAGAGGTGTGCTTCTCCTGGTTCATGGTGGGGGACCCGTAGCTAGCGATGATGTGGTAGGTGGTGTGCTTCTCCTGGTTCATCGTGGTGGATGTGTAGCTAAATATGACATGGGTAGGGTATTTTACCTGTAGTTATTTGGACCTGGAGTAGCTCAAGAAAGTCGTACTGTTTTTCACCAGTTTCAAGGTGTATTTGGATTTAATGATGATGGATACACCACCACCTTCGGTTCTTTCATGCTTGTTTTGGGATCTGAATGTGCGAAAGGCCTTTGTCTTCCCATTTTCTCAAGCTTTATCCAGATTTCTTGCACTAAAAGGTTGAAAGGTATGGTCCTCAAACTTACCAAATCTGCTGGGCCTTGTCTGTACTTGTATCTTGTTGCTAAGGCCTGGAACTCCTTACCGGTATCTATCAGGTCAACACCCCCCCCCCCTTCCATCCTTCAAAACCATTCTGAAAGACTTGCTTGCCAAAAGCTGTGTCTGTTTTTGCCCAACACCAAAATAAACTATATCCTTAAATGTGGACAAATACCTCTTCATACCTTACATCTCCTTACTCTCCCCCTTCTTCACGCCCTTCCCTTTAACTTCTCTATAGACGGACTAAAATTTATTTTAATTATTAAATCTTTACCATATAACTTGTATGTTTTAATATTATGTCTAATTTGGTGCAATTAAACTGCATTTCTTATTTTGCATTATTTTTAAAGACTGTAAATTTTTTTTCTTAAAATGTTTTGCAAAACTTTGGAGCTTTTCTCACCAGGCCTCCTCTGAAAATGGGCTCCTACCCACTCAGCTTCCCCGGTAATCAAATATCAATAAACAAACAAATGAACAAATCTCAGTCCCTGTCTGAAACCAAAATACAAGCTCAAACTCAGAACAGGTGACTATTTACTTTAGTGTAGAAAAAGGAGTACAGATAACACAAGTCATCCTCTACAGATTTGGACTGAAAATCTAAACATTTTAAGCATTTTCAACACAAATACAAAATGTCAGTTCCAACTGAAAAGTGGACAAAACTAAAGCACATTTACAAATCTCACACTCCTGTTCGACAGATGTTATTTCTTCTAGGACCATGACAAGAGGTTACAGAATGTGTTAACATCATAAATGAGCACGTATCTCGTAATAATTAAACACACACACATGTGACAGTGTTTTCATTATACTGACCATGTTTCTGGCTTCTCTTCGTGCTTTGTGTCTGCTGCTGAGGTGGAGGCGGGGGAGGAGGAGGAGGTGGTGGGGGTGAATCTCTTTCATGACCCACCCCAAGATCTGCTGTCCCATAAATTGCTAGAGTAAGGCAATTATACCAGCCTTTGAGCACTAATCCATCAGTGTTCACCTGTCAAAAAAAAAAAAAGAAAAAAGTAGTAAACTGATTAGGAACAAGAAATGCCATGTGCTAGCTTTCCGTAATGATGAAACTGTACATTTCATTTAAGTCATCTGAATGTGCAATAATATAGGCTGTGACAAAGGGAAACTTAAGTGCTAACAGATATTCAATTTTTAGAACAAGTTGTGAATTCCACACCACCACCACTAATTAATTCATTAGGGATATTTTTTTAAAGGCCATAACACTGTCCTGGATGTTAAAACTAATTGTGAGGGTGACTGGGCTTAAGCAAGTGCACTCTGCCTTGGGTTATGATGCAAAACCAGGTACACCCAAATGGCTCATACTGTTTAGTACATTGTTCTAGCCAAACTCCCCCATTTCTGCACAAGGTAAAGTTGTCCTGACCCTTATTTCCTGTTCTGAGTTAAATTTTAAAACAAAATAACTTCTTCCCCAGTATGAAACAAAGTAGAGTTTTGCAAGTAAACTTACCATAACAGTATACTGGCTATGTCCTGCCAAGGACATAACAGCCAGACAGCTTCCACCAAATGATTTCTCTTCTGACAAAGCTCAGCACAGCAGTGGAATTTGAAAATACAGAGGATGCTGGTGCTGGGTCCAAAGAAACTTCAGATACCACTGTATCTTTCTCAAGTGGAGTCTTATCAGTGGTACCATGAAAATCATAGATGCCATGAGACCCAAAACCCTGAGGTACTCCCTTGCAGTGACTGAAGTCTGGGTTTAATAGATCTGTTCTTCCAGGCTAACCGACGACATTTCTGGATAATTAAACAGACAGCCGAAATAATTAGAGGCAAAAATGTACCGACAACGGATAGTGCGCTGATTAAATAAAGCACAAAACCGACGGCAAGGTACATCGTGGTCAGGGCCTAGGCAAGGAATACAGTACGAATGAAAATCTTTATTTGCTTTCCACAAGTAATGCAATTATTAACATTTACTGACATTGATAAGGAGCAAGAAAAAGTTTCCCCAACGGGGTACTTAACTTTAAGTTGAAGACTTCGGTTCTGAAACTCAAACGAAAATTTCAGGAGTCGGCCAACCGGCACTTGCGAACTACTTCTGCTTTGGGCACTGCACGGCAAGAAAGACTGATGTAATGACGTCGGCTGCATGTTTTATACCCCTGACGACCGGACGTCATGGAAGAAGGGACAGCATCCGACGCAGAACCCAAGACGTTGTTAATCAGGCCGACTGAGGGCAACCTGCCAGCAGATTACCCAAATGTAATGACAGCAACAGTGAAACACGAAGAACATCTTTGAACTGATATGTCTGACACGACACAAACACAATCCTGTGTGGAGATGTCATGAAGCAATTTTAAATGTTCTCTTGGAATCCCAGCTTCTGTAAGAGATCTCCCACCCAAGTGAGAGATTCCTGACACTTAGAAAAAGGTTCTGCAAAGATCAGCAAGCCATCTAAACATTGAAAAATGTGGATACCCTGTAGCCTGCAATGAGCTGTAACTGGAGCTAGACACTTTGTGAACACTCCTGGTGCAGTAGATAGTCCAAAGGGTAAGGCACAGAACTTGAACTGATAATGTGATGCAAACACACACATCCTTAAACACCTAAAGTATGGATGAATAGGGATGTGATAAGCATCTTTTAAAATTTAGTATTAACAGGAAATTTAAACAACGAAGATGATGTTAACAGGTGTTGAAGTGACATCATTTTCAACTTGGACACTTTCACAGACGGGTATAGGAAAGAAAGATCCAGAAATGGTCTCCAAGCATTTGCCTTCTTTCTTTGACATTAAAAACATCCTTGAATAAAAGTCTTTCTCAGCCTGGGAAGGAGGAACTGGTTCTATTCACAGAGACAGCATGTATTGAAGGACTGGAGGAAATAAAGGCATCTGGTTTGGCAGATGAGGAATTACCCCTGGAAAGGACTGATTTCCTCCCACTGTAATCTGCAACCTTGATGAATGGCCTTCAGAATATATTTGAAACTGTTGCCAAAGAGAAAAGTGGAGATTTAGACTGTCTGGAATGGGAAAATTAATTGCCAGGGTGGGGGTGGGGGGGCAAAGTCCCTTAAATAGTAATTCTGGCTTGGACTGTCCCTGATATTTTTTTTTTGGGGGGGGGGGTCCTGAATTATTTTTGGAACTCCCCTGTCATTTATACTTAAATGGATTTTGTTGAGAGTTTTTTTTTTGGACGGAGAGCTGAAAACTCTTAGAAATTCCCAGTGTCAGCTTACCTCATTCATCACACTTTTTGATTTTCCTCTGCAGCAGAGAAAACAAAAACTAAGTCTATATCCAAAGGAGAATTTAAAATCTCATTTTCCACATCATTTGAAATATTCTGAGAATGCAACCAGGCAAACTTCCTCACAACAGTAACCACAGCCCTGAAGAAGTACAGTACAGTTTTGTACCTACCATAAATGTAGATGTTCGAGTGTAGACACTGCTGCAGTCATTACACTTGGGTTATCCTGCCGTCAGGTCCCACAGTCGGCCAGAGTTCCAAAGTCTTGGTCCGGCGTCGGTTGCTGTCGCCTCCTCCCTGACGTCAGTGCGACAGGGGGTATACAAGATGCAGCCAACGCCATTTTCTTCAGTTTTTCTTGCCCCAGATGTCAAGTGCCTCTAAATACGTAGGCAATTCTAATTGTTAATAAAACATACATAAGAAAAGCAAAAACAACTTACAGCTACCAGCAAATACTCCCCATAGGTAGTAAGGGTTGAAGACATAGGTACGTACCAGCCAGTAAGAGGGAGGGTAACCTGGACTGCAGCAGTGTCTACACTCGAACATCTACGTTTATGGTAGTTACAAAACTGTACTATGTTCATCGTGTTACACTGCTGAAGTCATTACACTTGGGTAGAATCCCAAAGCTGAGGAAGGGTGGCTGGTCCTATAAGGCATTAGGGGTGGCTATAAGGCCCTGCAGCACACTGCAGTGGCGAAGCCAGCTCTGGATTTAGAGTATAGAGGCAGATGGCAATGCTTGGTGAAGGTGTGTACAGAACTCCAAGTTGCTGCTTCCAAAATATCCTTGGTAGGTACTCCCCTGAGGTAGGCAGTTGAAGTGGCTGTTGCCCTGGTGGAGTGAGATCTAATGCTGCTATGTACAGGTTTTCCATGGTATGTGTAGCAGAAACGTATACAATGTCCAATCCATTTTGAAACAGTCTGATTTGAAATGGCTTTTCCCTGTGCTCCTGCAGCATATGCTACCAATAATTGCTCAGATTTTCTGAAAGCTTTGGTTTTGTCCAAGTAGAAGTGTAACTGCCTGTGAATGTCCAAAGAGTGCAGTACTCTCTCCCCTTTATTCTGTGGTTTAGGATAAAAAGTTGGCAGGTGAATAGTTTGGTTTAGAGCCACACTGTATACCACCTTTGGCATAAAAGTAGGGTTAGTTCGTAAAGACACCCTGTCCTGGTGGAAAATGAGGAAAGGTTCCACTGCCATTAGTGCCTGTAATTTTGAAACTCTTCGTGCTGATGTTATTGCCAGGAGCAGAGCAGTTTTTCAAGAGATCTATTTTAATTCTGCTGTGTTGGCTGGCTCAAAAGGAGGTAAAGTTAGCTTCTCCAAAACAAAGTTGAGGTCCCAAGTTGGAGTAGGTGCTCTATGGGGCGGGTCTTATGTTTTTAGCCCCTCTGAGGTACTGTTTTAACAGAGGATTAGAGAAAATAGGTGGATCCGTGTTGTAATGAGCAGAGATGGCAGAGGCGTGGATCTTGATGGATGAGAAGGAGAGTCTTTTGTCCAGCATCTTAGTTAAGTATTGTAGTATCTGAGGAATGTTTGGGACAAGAGGGTCAAGGTTGTGAGCTTGGTTCCAGGCACAGAATCTCTTCCATTTATCCGAATAGGCTTTCCTGGTACTAGGCCTTCTGGCCTCCAGAATGACATCCATAACAGCTTTGTAGAGAGGCATTGCTTGCTTGACTAAGGAATCTTCCATGCAGCTAGGTTTAAGGTCTTTAGCTGGCTGTGTAGTATTTGGCTGTTGTGCTGAGTCAGCAGATGTGGGATTTGAGGCAAAATCCAGGGTGGTTCTTGTGCTAAGCTCCTTAAGATTGGGTACCAATGCTGGCGTGGCCAGTCTGGTGCAATCAGGATCATCTTTGGCTCTTCCTGCCTGGCTTTTATGAGTACCTTTGGCAGGAGAGGTAGTGGTGGGAAAGCGTATACTTATAGGTTCTCCCAGCTGAATGAGAGGGCATCCACTTTCCATGCCTGTGGATGGTAACTCCTTGTGCAGAACTTTTGTAGTTGGCAGTTTATTGGGGATGCAAACAGATCTATGTCCGGACTCCACCATTTTTGTGTTATCATTCTGAATATTTGTGGATTCAACTCCCATTCGTGGGGATCCATGATGTTTCTGCTTAAGTCGTCTGCCAGTGTGTTTTTCTCACCTGGCAGGAATTGCGCTTGAAGATGAACTTGAAGGTCTATAGCGGTGTTCCATAAGGTCATAGCTTGTCTACATAGTGGGTAGGAGTGAGTGCCCCCTTGCTTGTTTATGTACCACATAACTGTGGTGTTGTCTGTCTTTAGTAGTAGTTGTCCTGGATGCAGCAGGTCCTTGAAGGCTATAAGCGCATTTTGTACAGCTAGCATCTCTTTGTGATTGATGTGAAGATACCTTTGTTCTGCGATCCAAGTGCCCGGAATACATTTGCCTGCCATGTGTGCTCCCCAGGCATAATCCGATGCATCTGTTGTCAGTGTTTGCCTGGCTGTAGGTTGTGTAAAAGGCTGTCCCTTGTTGAGGTGACAAGCTTGAGCCCACCATTGAAACTCGTGTTGAAGGCAAGGGATTAGTGGCATACCCGTTTCCAAACTTTGACAGTGTTGAGACCATACATTCTTTAGGTACCATTGTAGTTTCCTCATATACAGTCTGGCATATGGAATTAGTAGTATGCAGGATGCCAAATAACCCAAGGCCAGCAGAATTTTTCTTGCAGGGAGCTGGGTCTTTGTTGCCATCAATTGAAAGTATTGAGTCAGTTGTCCTTGTTTATCTGGCGTGAGATAAGCCATCTGGGCCGTTGTGTTCAAGCTGGCACCCTGGAATATAATCTCTTGTGAGGGCACTAGTTTTGATTTCTTTTCGTTTACTGTGTACCCCAGGCAACTTAATAACTTTTTTACAAACGCCAGATGCTTTAGAAGAATGTCCTTGCTCTCTGCTTGAATTAGGCAGTCATCCAAGTACGGATAAATTTGAATTCCTTTCTGTCTGCAAAATGCAATTACTGGTGCCAGGCACTTTGTGAAGACCCTGGGCGCAGTACATAAGCCAAAGGGCAGTGCAGAGAATTGGTAGTGCGTTGAACCAGCTATGAATCTGAGGTATCTTCTGCAGTTTTGTCTGATAGGGACATGCAGATATGTCTCATGCCTCTTTGAGGTCCAAAGTCACGAGCCAAGCTTTCTTGCCCAGCATGGGAAGAAGCTGCTGTAAGATCAACATTTTGAATTTCGGAACATCCAGGTAAGTGTTTAGAGATGAAAGATCCAGAATGGGTCTCCAGGCTTTGTCCTTTCTGGGTACCAGAAAGAGTCTTGAGTAAAATCCTTGTCCTTGCTCCTGTGATGGTACCTTTTAAATAGCTCTCATATCCATGAGTGCTGTAATTTGTTTTTGAGCCTCTGCCCATTGATTTGGTGGCAGATTTGGCATTCCTTTTAACCTTGGCAGAGTGTGAAAGTGGAACCTGTAACCTTGAAATACAACGTTGAGAACCCATTTGTCTTTGGTGATCATTTGCCAATTGTGGTAGAAGAGAGCCAGTTTTCCTCCCAAGGGGCTGCCAAGAAGGATTTGTTTGGCAGCTGTTGTGGGAAGTCATTGGAGCTGCTTTTTATATGGTTGAGGCCTGTCTTCCCCTTCTTTCTAGCCTGATGCAACCCATTGACGAGGCCTATAAGGACCTTGTGTTTGACCTCTACCTCTTAGACGTCTGTATCTTCCCCTTTGAGGTCTGTCTGTAATTGGAAAGGACCAATTTTTAGTTGACCAGTTTCTGCTAAATCTAGGAGGCTGAACCTGTAAGAAATCCTTCACCGTTTGCAAAGATTTTACCTTATCCTCCATTTTCTTTAATACCTCTTCTGCCTTAACTCCAAATAACACATCCTGCTGCAAAGGTGCATCCAATAATTTTGCTTTAACATGATCTGGTAACGTATGTTCTTTTAACCAAGCAGGTCTTCTAATGACAGAGCCTGTAAATGCTGCTCTGCAGGAGGCCTACAGAGAATCAAAACCACATTGCAAAGTATGCTCTCCCACTTGTTCAGCTGCATGCAATAAATCCTGCATTTCTTTAAAATTAGGAGGATCTGATTCTGGAAGCATTTTTTATTTTAACTGAGACAGTAAAAAATGCTGATATTTTAGCATGTGAAACTGGCAATTTAAGGCTCTCATAAAGTTGCAGACGTATATACTTTATTTCCCCATCTGTCTAACGCTCTGGAATCTCTGTCAGAGGGAACTGGATTCTTGGCTGATGAGGCCTTAACTCCTTTGGGTCCCTGAGAAATAGTTTCAGGGTCAGCTACAGGGCTTTTATACAGAATTGTATGTGAGTCAGGGACTCTGTAGTATCTGTCAGGTTTAACAGGGGCTGGAGGTAAGGAATCAGGATTTAAGCTGGATTCAGTATACACAATATATAACACTGGCGGAATAGCAAGGGGTCTGTGTTGAGGTAATACAAGGAAGTCTCTGAGCCTTTTCTTGGATTCTGAGTAATCCTGGCCTTCCCAGTGGAAATGCTCCCTCATGGTATGTAGGGTTTCCCCAAAGGAGTAGTCCTCAGTCTGTGAGGCTGATGGAATTGATTCCTCAGCATCAGAATCCTCAAAAGGGAGTAGAGAGTATTCTAGGCCTGAGGATGAATCAGAAGAGATGGACACCTGGTCGGATGAATCAGTTTGCATCCTGTCTAGGCCTTTTATCAGGAGGGGGATGGGACCCCCTGATCAGAGTAATTAGGTCTTCGGCCATTTTGAGCATTTGTTTCTTAGGTATGGAGGCCTGTCCTAGAGAATGCTGTATTTGTTTCTTTGACTTTAAAGGAGGCTTAGACTTAGCTGAGGGTTTAATGCTTAACTGAGTAGGTCTGAAGACACCCTCTGTAGCTGTGGGTTGCTCAGCTACTCCGGATCCCTCTGAAAGGTTAGTCTCAGTAGGCTGAAGAGCTTGTGCATCTGAAGGCCCAGCCATCTCCATGTGGGAGTCAGAGGCGGCTTGTGGTTCTACAGAAGCTGTCGTCAGGGGCTGCGAAGGCACCTCGCTGAAAACCGGAGAACCGGTGAACTGGCCTAGAAGAGGCTTCGTTGTCAGTTTTGGGCCTTGGATGCCTATCCTTGTCTTTGCGCTTTTTGTGTATTCCGGTCGTCGGACTTTCTGATGGCATGGTATAATTGAATTTTCTACCAAAATAATGGGCAAAATCAAACCAACGTTTAATAATGTGCTTGTTAAACCTTCCACAAAACCGACAACCAGTAACGTCGTGGTCAGGGCCTAGGCATGGGATACAATAGGAATGGAAATCCTTATGAGGTATTTGCTTCCCACAAGAAATACAGTTATTAACTTTTACTGACATCGGTCTGAGGCAAGAAAGTTTCCCCAACGGGGTACTTAGCTTTGTAGAAGACTTCGGTTCTGGATTCGGAATGAAAATCTCGGGAGACGGCTGACCGGCACTTGCGAACTGCTTTTGCTTCGGGCACCACACGGCAAGAAAGACTGAAGAAAATGGTGTCGGCTGCTTCTTATATACCCCTGTTGCACTGACGTCAGGGAGGAGGCGACAGCAACAGACGCCGGACCAAGACACTGGAACTCTGGCCGACTGCAGGACCATCTGATGGTAGGATAACCCAAGTGTAATGACTGCAGCAGTGTAACACGATGAACATCAACTGAGTCATACGATCACTATAAACGATGAGTTGTGACTTAAACAACAAAAGTAATTATTTAAAGCAGACTTTCCTCAGTAGAAGAAACTGCAGACAGAACACTGCTCATACTTTCACAATTACAATAAACTTTTACACATGAGCTTGATGATTCAAAATTCTGAAAGTAAAAGTTACACAAGCATATAATTTTTGCCCAGACTTATCAATAATCTTACCATCCTTGTAAAAACAGTAGGATTGGAATTAACCAAATGTTGAGTAGCAGCAGGACTTACTAAAGCTACAGCTGTGGTGTCAGGTTTGGGAAGAGTATAAAAACTTAGAATATAAAAAGTTCCTCAATCTTTTTACCTGCTTTTTTAGGGGCAGTAGACGGGCTATCTGGAAGACTGAAGGCAGTAACACACACACCCTCCAAAGCTGACAGAAATGGATGAATGGGTGAGGGTTCTAGAAATTTTCTTCAGTACCAGGCAGCACATATAATTTTCTGAGGGACTGGGAAACCTACATGTTCTCTCATTGAAAACAGGGTCACATTCTAAAAAAAGTATCAGAGAAACAGAACCAACAAACAGGGAAAATCAGAAAATGATCTCCCCCCTCCAGGTCCGAAGGGAACTGAGGAGAAAACCTACATCTGCCCCTTCTTCTTCCTTGTCCAGTTTCAAAACCATGAACCTCTTAAGGAAGAGAGGTATCCTTGCCATTTACCAGAAACTACTTTATAAAAAGGATCAGTAGCCTGAAATAAATACTCGGCCAGACCCAGTAAACTGCTCCCAGGAAAATTTGAGGAGTAGATATATGTTTAGTTTTCTATTTCTTTTTTTATGGAAAAATGGGGCGAAAAGTGACAGCAGCAGGTTCCCCAGGGATAGGCACAACATTCTGACCAAACAGGGAAGTCGTCCCTGTTCCCCCTACAAAGACCAACAAGAGTGGCTCTCCCTTGCCTATTGTGAGCGTACCTCAGTCGCAAAGGACTTTGCTAACCCCTGGTCCACAGTGGCTGCAGGAGCTAGAATAAAACAGGAGTAGTCTGAGGAACAAACTATGACCACAACAATCACCCATCTGAGGCTGAGGCATATTGCTAGCCTGCTGTGGTGGTAAAGACTGTTTGCTTATTTTTTTTCTTTTTTGGGGCTGGAAAAAGGGCCAACCATTAGACCAGTTGTTTGTTCCATGGTCAAGCAAAAGATGGTGTCTCTTTCCTGGATAAATCAAGCAGCAAAAGCCAGTAAAAAGTGAGTCTTTAAAAGTACATTTTTTTCACAAAAACACAGTAAGAAGCACTTAAAACACTTTCCCAGTCCCAAAAAGTAAAATAAACAAATTTCAACTCAGAAAAAATGGTGCACTCTTATTTTAATGCATAGTTGAGTGTTGTGACAATCCATTAAAACACAAACTCCTAGCCTAAAAATAACTTTCCTAAAGTACAATAAAACACGTTTTTCTGTTTTAATATGGAGGGTTCCCCCCAAAAAGGAACTTAGCCCAGCAAAGGAACAGTACGAGCCAACGAGTGATCCTCGAAAGCCTGCAGAAGTGTGCTGTCTTCAACAGCAGGAAAGCTGTTGAGGGTTTGGACTCCAAACTGGTCTTTTTAGTCAGCCAAAGCCATGGGCCAGGGTAAAGCTCTGGAATTTGAGCCAGTCACAGGCTACCTATGTGCAGGACATCAAAAACGTGAAGACTGCAACAGCAGACATGTTGATTGTCGTTCGCTACCTGCAACATTATTGAAACTGCACAGTTTGTCACAATATGCCCCATCCTCCTCCTGTGCTGAGAAATGCTGCCTAGGCAGGAGTGCCCATGGGTGTTTGTGAGGGAATCATCCTGTCTTTGGTCTTGTGTCTTCTCAATCCACACATCTGTATCATAACCCATCAATGCCTCCATGTCGCCAAACTGCAGTAAGCAGCAGTGGTTGTGACACAGGGTATGTCCCAACACCCTGACCCATGACACAGGTGAGAAGGCAAATGCCTCTACAGTCCTCTCCTGCCAGCTTCCCCATTGCTAGTCATTAAATCATACCAGGGTCATCTGGGTCATAATAAGGATTTCATTTCTCTACTTCATTCAGCTGACTGAAAAGAAAACATCTTATACTGAAACTGCTGTCCATGCAATGCAAAGTTCTAGAATTGCTTGAGTGAGGGCTCAGGTTTTAATTGGCCAAGATACAGCCATCATTAATGCCATTCAATAGCCATGCTGAAGTACTGACATTAGATCTTGAAGGGTGGCTGTGAAAATACTGCATAACTGATGTGAAGGCTGAGCATCAGAAAGGGACAATACCAAACTTCTTGGGGACTGGGAAGAGAAGAAAATAGACACCTCCTCCCCAAACTTACAGCAGATTTGTTTCTACTGTTCCTTTTATAAGTAAAAACTGAAACTACACTAGTGTTACCCCCTTTACAGACAGAGGTAAAAATACGGAGGGATACAGGTTGGGGCACGAGCAATTCCAGAATAGCTCCTCTTTCTAGGACTTCTTTTAGTTCTCCAGATTGTGACAAATCATGACAACCATTATCTCATCAGTGCAGTCTGACAGGGATATCAGGACTGCTGTGAGGATAACTCTCAGAAGTCTTAACTGCCTTTAAAGGAAGATGAAGGAGGCAAGGTGGTCTTGTCACTTGGCAAGTCACCTTCAACTATTGGCTACCTTTATCCTTAAGTTCATAGGTATATACTAGGCTAACTACCACCAGGGCCTTTATAAGCCTAGCCATGCAACTCAATCCAACCCAATCATGTCCCCATGTAACTTGGGCATTTATTTGGAAAGGTATGTTAGGAGGTTGCTAAAGGTTTAGTTGGGGGGGGGGGTGTTCTCAATTAGGGAATATTTAGTGTCAGCCTCTAGAGACATAGGGCTAAACTGGGGGTGAATTTTTGATTCCCTATCTAGTGGTCAAGGTTATGTTTGAATAGGGTCACAGATGGACAGCCTATCCTAAAGGTTTAGCCTGAAGGAAAGATTAAATGAAATCATGAAAATCTGAGACATGCTGTCTTATGAAGGCAGGCACCAATGGCTACAGCTCTGGTCAATTCATCTGGAGAATGAAAACAAAGGAGTCATAACAAACCTCAGCAAAGTCATATCATTAAGCTCTTTAACTCCATCAAGACAGAAAGGGTGAACAATTTCCATGGCTTAGTCAACTAAAGTTTAAGATCGGGACAAATGTTACAAGTAATACAAGCCTCTCAAGAATGCCAAATGGCAAAAGAATGAAATCAGTTTGCCAAACCAGTCTGCAGCCTTTCACACGGTCTGAGAGGTGAGTAGCTAAGAGTTCCAAGACAGACACGACAAATGAAAGAAGATAATCTGCTTTTTTATGCCTGTTGAATAGAGGAGACCACTTTTGGTGTGACTGGTACAAACAGCCTTAAACACAGCAGTATGCAAATTTAGAAGCTACATACTTTGTCCATTTTCATTATTTCTCACTAATGGGTTATGGGTCCGATCCTTGGATCTGACTCTGCCACCCTTACAAGACTTAGGATCTGAATCTTGAGCTCCTCCCTCTACCCATAATGCTCTAGTCCATCCCCAACTTCTCGGATCAAGTTTGCTGCCTTACTGCCTACTGTGCTAGAGAGACTGAGCCTCAATCTTTTCTTTTCTGTTTTAACTTTGAACGTGAGGGTTCCATTATCATCCAAAGATCCTTCTAGGAGTGACCAGGCCGGGGATGGCTGGGAGGAAAGGTGAGGAAGAATGAAAATGGACAACACAGATGTCAAGTTATGGTAAGTACCTAACTTCTAAATCTGATGTTGTCGTTTCCATTATTCCTTACTAATGGGTCAGAGTTCCTAGCTACATAGCTCTTGGGAGGCCCCTATGGAAGGACTTGTATAACAAAGGTACAAGTCTTTACCAAGTGGCTACAATGCAGACATCATCAATAGAAGTTCTAGAGGAAAAGGCAGATGAAGCAGCCACAGATCGGGTGGAGTGGGTTCTAAGAGGACGAGGCATTTCCAAACCTTTTTGAGAATAAACCTGCAAAATACAGTCAGTGGTCCATTTAGTAATTTTGGAAACTGCTTGATCTAAGCAGTTAGGGGAAAAGGATACAAACAGCTGATCAGACTTCCTGTACCGTTTTGTTTTGTGAAGTTAAAAACGTAGTTGTCTATGAACCTCAAGAAGTTGCAGCACATATCTGCCCTTATTAGTAACGTTTGGAAAGAAACCTGAAACTGTATGGACTGATTAATGTTAATCTCTGTGGCCACTACAGGCAAAAAGGAAGGGTTGGTTCCTAGAGACCCCCTATCTTTATGGAAAATGTACGGAGGCCTAGCTTATAAGGCCTGGAGCTCAGATATTTTTTTCTGATGTAGTAGTAGCTACCAAGATAGTTTTCCAAGAAAGGAAGTTCATATCGCCATGTGTCGGCTGGCTCAAAGGGTGTTTGAGTCGATCCCTGGAGGACCACCATCACATCTCAAGAAGGAGAGGGATCCTTTTTTGGAGGTTTAAGGAGAACAATTCCTTTCATGAAGGCTTTACACAATCAGGAAATTGCCACAGAAAGGGATTTGTTTCCAGCATAGAAGCTGGATATGGCTGCTAAGTGAAGTTTAATAGTAGAAAAACTAGCCCCTTCCTTAAAAAAAGTAGTGAGAAAAAGGATGGCCGAAGTCTGAGCTGAGAAAGAGTCAGTATTCTCTTTGGAACCCCATATAGAGATTTTTTTCCATTTGCTTCTGTAAGCTTTCTTGGTGGAGGCCTTATGGAAGGCCAAGATAATGTCACAAACTGGAGAAGCGAGCCTGGACCGTCTTACTTCCAATGGAAGAGGAGAAACCATGCGGTCAGCTTGAGGGCATGGAGATTGGGATGCTGAATTTATGCTGGGTGAAATAAGAGATACAGATTGGGCTCCAGTATCCATTGTGGATATTTCAGTGGTGACCAGAGGAAGGGGAACAATATCTGTCGAAACCAGAAGGGGGCAATGAGGATGACTGAGCTCTTCAGCCTGCTTGTTTTTCCTAGAAACTTCAGAATCAGAAGAGGAGGTGGACAGGCAAAGAGGAAAAGTACAGTTGTGTACACTTACCATAAATGTAGATTTTGGAGTGTATTCACTGTTGCAGTCATTACATTTGGGTAATCCTGCTGGCAGGTTGCCCTCAGTCGCCTGAATTCCAAAGTCCTGGGTCCTGCGTCGGCTGCTGTTGCCCCTTCCCTGACGTCAGATCGTCAGGGGTATAAAAGAAGCAGCCAACACAATTGCCTTTAGTTTTTCTTGCCCCAGATGTCAGGTGCCCCCTAAAATGGTAGCCAAAATGTATATGTATATAAACAATATATGCCCCAATATAAACTTTACTTTCATCTACAAGCAAATACACCACATAGGTTGTATAAATCAGAGAAGGAAAGATAGGTTCCATCAGAAGAAAAGGGGGATGGAGGGTGGGTAACCTGGACTGCAACAGTGAATACACTCTAACATCTACATTTATGGTAAGTGTACACAACTGTACTATGTTCTTAGTGTTTCACTGTTGCAGTCATTACATTTGGGTAGAGTCCCAAAGCTATGGTTGGGAGGCTGGAGCTAAACAGCATTAGGAGCGGCTATGAGGCCCTGCAGAACTGCAGTGGCAAAGCCAGCCCTGGATTTAGAGTAGAGTGGCAGATGATAGTACTTTGTAAAGGTGTGCACTGAACTCCAAGTAGCAGCCTCTAAAATGTCCTTGGTGGGTACTCCCCTGAGAAAGGCTGCTGAAGTGGCTGCAGCTCTGGTTGAATGTGGCCTGATGCCCTTAGGCACTGGCTTGCCATGGTGTAAATAGCAGAAACGAATGCAGTGGCCTATCCACTTTGAAATGGTCTGCTTAGAGAGAGCCTTTCCTTGTGATCCTGCAGCATATGTCACTAGTAATTGGTCTGTCTTTCTGAAAACTTTGGTTCTCCCAAGTAGAATCTAAGCTGTGTACGTCCAACGAATGCAGAATTCTCTCTCCCTTGTTCTGTGGATTTGGATAAAAAGTTGGCAGATGGATTGTTTGGTTAAGAGCCACACTGGACACCACCTTAGGCATAAATGCTGGGTTTGTCCTCAGAGAGACCCTGTCTGGATAAAAGATGAAGGTTCCTCAGCCATGAGTGCCTGTAGTTCTGAAACTCGTCTTGCAGAAGTTATTGCTAGGAGCAGAGCTGTTTTTCCAAGATAAAAACTTTATATCAGCAGTAGCAGGTGGCTCAAAAGGAGGCAGGGTGAGTTTCTCCAAGACATAGTTGAGGTCTCATGCAGGCATTGGTGATCTCCTTGGAGGCCTTACATTTTTGGCTCCTCTGAGGTACTGCTTTAATAAGGGATGCAAAAAGATTGGTGGCTCAGTATTGTAATGAGCCAAAATGGCAGAGGCATGAATTTTAATAAATGAAACAGATAGGCCTTTGTCCAGCATCTTAGTTAAGTATTGCAAAATCTGAGGAATATTTGGCATAGCTGTATCAGTTCCTTGTGCCTGGTTCCACAATCTCTTCCATTTTTCAGCATAAGATTTTCTAGTACTAGGCCTTCTGGCTTCGAAAATGACATCCATCACAGCTTTACTGAGAGGTGTGGTTTTGTATGACTACATTATCCGCCATGCTGCCAGGTTTAAAGTCCTGAGTTGGCTGTGCAGGATCGGATTATTTTGCTGGGAAAGTAGATGAGGTATTTGAGGTAAGGTCCAAGCTGGGCATTGAGACAAGTTCCTTAGGATTGGATACCAGTGCTGGCGGAGCCAGTGTGGGGCAATCAGTATTATCTTTGGCTTCTCCTGCCTGACCTTTAGGAGTACCTTGGGGAGGAGAGGCAGCGGGGTTAAGGCATATACTGATAGGTTTTTCCAGATGAAAGATAGGGTGTCCACTTTCCATGCTTGTCTGTGGTAAGTCCTTGTGCAGAATCTTTTTAGTTGGTAGTTGAGAGGGGAGGCAAATAGATCTATGTCCGGGCATCCCCATTTCCTTGTTATCATGCTGAACACTTGTGGATCCAGCTGCCACTCGTAGGGATCCATGAGGTTCCTGCTTAGTTTGTCTGCCAGAGTATTTTCCTTTCCTGGCAGGAATTGTGCCTGTAGATGTACTTGGTAAGTCAATGCTGTGTCCCACAAAGTCATGGCTAGTCTGCAAAGGGGGTAAGAATTTGTGCCCCCCCCCTGCTTGTTTATATACCACATGACCGTGGTGTTGTCAGTCTATCAGTAGTTGTCCCGGCTGAAGAAGGCCCTTGAAGGCAGTTATGGCATTTTGAACAGCTAGCATCTCTTTTTGATTGATATGTAGATGCATTTGGTTTGAGGACCATGTGCCCTGAATGCATCTTCCTGCCATGTGAGCCCCCCAGGCATAATCTGATGCATCCGTTGTTGGTGTCTGCCAGGCTGGGGGTAATGTGAATGGCTGTCCCTTGTTTTGCTGACAAGCCTTTGCCCACCATCGAAACTCCTGTTGCAGGCAGGGAATGAGAGTAATCATTGTTTCCAGGCTGTGGCAATGTTGACTCCAAACACTTTTTAGGTACCAATGAAGGTTCCTCATATCCAGTCTTGCATATGGAATTAGTAGGATGCCATGAAGCCCAAAGCCTGCAGAATTTTTCTTGCAGATAACTGGGCCTTTGCTGCCAACATTTTGAAATAGGTAGTCAGTTGTATTAAATACACATATCTTAAATACTTAAGAACAGGAAGTGACATAATATAATTAACCATTTTAAAAATTTCTAAAAATACAATTTAAAATAACCAGCATATTGTATTTTTAGAAATTTTTAAAATGGTTAATTATATTATGTCACTTCCTGTTTTTAAGTATTTAAGATATGTGTATTTAATACTTTAATGTATTGTCTCTGATGAAGCCACAAGGGGCTTGTGGCGAAAACGCTTGACTTTTGCACTAATAAACTTGCGTTCAGGCTTTTTAAACTGTTGGAATAAGGTTGCTGTGGCGTTTTTTCTTTTTCGTTTTCTACCAGTTGGTTTTTGTTTGGCACTAGGTAGTCAGTTATCTTTGTCTGGCATGAGATAAGCCATCTGGGCACTTGTATTTAAGCTTGTACCCAGGAATATTATCTCTTGAGAGGGTACTAGTTTTGATTTCTTTTCGTTGACTGTGTACCCTAGTCATGTTAGAAGTCTTTTCACAAACGCCAGATGTTGTAGAAGAATGTCCTTGTTTTCTGCTTGAATTAGACAGTCGTCCAATTAAGGATATATTTGTATTCCTCTTTGCCTGCAGAATGCAATTACTGGTGCCAGGCACTTCGTAAAGACCCTGGGTGCAGTAGATAAGCCAAAGGGCTGTGCAGAAAATTGGCAATGCATTGAACCAGCCTTGAATCTGAGGTATCTTCTGCATAATTGTCTGATTGGGACATGCAGGTATGCCTCTTTTAGGTCTAAAGTCACAAGCCAAGCGTTCTTGCCCAGCATGGGCAGAAGCTGCTGCAAAGTCAACATCTTGAACTTTGGTATATCCAGGAATGTGCTCAGAATTGATAGGTCCAGTAGTGGACTCCAGGCCTTGTCCTTTCTGGGTACCAAGAACAGTCTGGAGTAAAATCCTTGTCCCTGCTCTTGCTTTGGTACTTGTTGAATGGCCCCCATGTCCATGACGGATGAGACTTGTTTTTGTGCCTCAGCCCATAGATTTTTTGGCAGATCTGGCTAGCCGTTTGCCTTTGGCAGGGTATGGAAATGGAACTTGTAAGCCTTGTGAGACGATATTTAGAACACACGTGTCCTGGGTTATAATGTGCCAATTTTGAGAAAAAAGTGCCTATTTTCCCCCTAAGGGTGCTGCCAGGAGATAACTGCTTGGTGCAGGTAAAGGGAAGTCATTGGGACTGTTTCCTGTATGGCTGTGATTTGTCTTCTCCAACTTTGGAGGTAGAAGCACCCCACTGCTTTGACCTGTATGAACCTTGCGGCTGGGATCTGCCCCTTTGAGGTCTGACACAGGAAAGGAACAATTCTTTGTAGGCCAATGTCTACTAAACCTAGGTGGCTGTACTTGCAAAAAATCTTTGACAGTTTGCATAGATTTAGCTTTGTCCTCAATTTTCTTTAACACCTCTTCTGCCTTAACACCAAACAAAGTATCATGCTTAAAGGTGCTTCTAATAATTTAACTTTGACATGATCAGGCAGATTTTGTTCCTTTAACCAAGCATGCCTCCTAATTACAGAACCTGTAACTGCGGCCCTGCAGGAGGCCTCCAAAGAATCAAAACCACATTGCAAAGTATGCTTTCCAACTTGTTCAGCTGCATGCAATAAATCCTGCATTTCCTTGTTTTCTGCACATTGAGTTTAACAACATTTTCTGTTTAAGCAATGCCATAACATGTTGCTGATATTTGAGCATATGAAACTGACAGTTTTAAGGCCCTTATAGCCAAGGTAGCAGATGTGTAAACCTTTCTTCCCCATCTATCCAGTGCCCTAGAATCTCTGTTAGAGGGGGTAAGGTTTTTTGCAGTGGAAGCCTCAACTCTTTTGGGACCCTGTGAAATAGTTTCTGGGTCAAAAGCAGGGTTTTTAAAAAGAAATTTATGAGAGTCAAGACCCCGGTAATATCTGTCAGGCTTAACAGGAGCTGGAGGTAAGGAGTCAGGGGTAAGACTGGACTCCGAAAACACATCATCTACAATGTCTAACACAGGTGGAATGGCTAGTGGCCTGTGTTGAGGTAGTTAAAGGAAATCCCTGAGCCTCTTTTCAGATTCTGAAAAATCTGGGCTCTCCCAGTGGAAATGCTCCCTCATGGTATGTAAGGTTTCCCCAAAAAATAATCCCTCTGGAGGAGAGGCTGAAGGTATAGATTCTTCAGCATCAGAATCCTCATGGGGGGGGGGGGGGGGGAGAGGGGAGAGAATATTCCTGACCAGAAGAGGAATCAGAAGAAAGAGAAATCTGATCTGAAGATTCATAGTCAGTCTCTTGCCTAGGCCTCTTATCAGGAGGGGGATGGGAACCCCTGATCAAGATAATCAAGTCTTCGGCCATTTTGAGCATCTGTTTTTTTGGGCATAGAGGCCTGTCCATGTGGCTCTCGAGTTTGTTTCTTTGCTTTATAAGGTGCTTTAGTCTTTGCTTTTGAAGCTGAAGTCGGTTTAATGTAAAGATGTTTAGGTCTGAATACACCCTCAGAAGCCGGTGCCTGCTCAGCGGCTCCAGACCCATCTGAAGGAATAGTATCCGAGGCTCCAATACCTTGAGTTTCCAGCAGCATGGCAGACTCCACGTGGGTGTCGGTAGTGGCCTGCGACTCTAAAGTAGCGGGCGTCAGGGGCTGCGAAAGCGCCTCACTGAGGACCGGCGACTGGCTTAGGAGAAGCTTTGTCATCGTTTTGGGCCTTGGTTGTCTATCTCTCTCCTTTTCTTTGCGTTTTTTGTGAACTCCGGTAGTTGGATGGCTATCTGACGACATTTCTGGATAATTAAACCGGTGTCCAAAATAGTTTAAAGCAAAATCATACCGACACTTAATAGTGCGTTGGTTAAATCTAGCACAAAACCGACAACCAGAGACATTGCGATCAGGGCCTAGGCAAGGAATAGTTTTATTTATTTATTTAGATTTGTTGACCGGAGTGTCCGACTGGACGTAGGTCCATTTTCAGCAGAGGCCCGGGGAGAAAAGCTCCACAGTTAAAATAAACAGACAGTAGTTACATTGGATTACATAGCGATTAACAATTTACATAGCAATTACTTACAGCATATTTACAGATGAAGAACATAGTACATCAGTAGACAACTACAATCTTTATCTGTGAAGTACATAACAGACATTAACAAATGTTACAAGAAGTTGTTCCTGCTGTATAATAAGTACTGGCTTATGAGCATCTGAGCTTGCTATAATCAAGGTAGTTAGTGGAGTGGAAAGAAAGGTAGTGGTTGGAAGGGGAGGGTGATATTAGAGTGCGAGTTGCAAGGGCAAAGCCAGCATGTTTTTAGGTGCGCTTTTAGTAAAGTTTTGAAGTGGGTGCATGATGGTATGGAGGTAATTGTGGGTGGGAGGGACTTCCATAATTTGGCTATGGTGCAAGAGAATAGTGCTTCACTAGCAGAGTTATTGGCTTTAGTGATCTGCAAGTGATTTTTGTTGCTGATCTTAGTGGTCTGGTGGTGCGATAGGGTTGGAGTAGATTCTGGAGGGATGGGACATTTAGTGGATGGTTTACTAGTTTGTGGGTGAGTGAGAGTTGATACCATTGAAGGAGGTGAGGGAGTTCAAGCCAGCCCAGTTCAGCAAGTGAGAGACAGTGGTGACTATGGTAGGATGCCCCTGTGGCGAATTTGGCGATTTTGTTGTAGCAGGTCTCTAGCTTGTTTAGATCGCATTGCCTTAGGTTGGTATATATTGGAGAAGCATAAAGGAGGGTGAAGATAAGGTGGGAATTTGCTATTGAAATATTTGCTGCTTTGGTGAGAAGTTGCTTATTTCTGTATAGCGCTCCTAGTTTTTTGTGGACTTTTTTTATGGTCATGGATATGTGAATGTCAAATTTTAGTTTTCTTGTCTATTTCCACTCCTAGCAATTTGGTGTGTTCAGTTGGGTATATAGTGGTGTTGTCTTTTGCTGTGATGTTAAAGTGAGAGTTGTTTTGAGTATGTTTGGTGGGTTGGAAGAGGAGCAGTTTAGTTTTGTTTGGGTTGTGTATTAATTGGGCATCGGATAACCAAGTTTCAACAGAGGAAAAGGCTTCATGTGTGACTTTTTGCAGTTTGGGTAGGGACTGGGCTGAGCAGATGATGGTTGAGTCATCTGCGTATTGTATAAGTGTGCCATGTTTGGTGGCAGAGGCTAGATTATTGGTGAAAACAAAGAAGAGTAGGGGTCCAAGGATGGATCCTTGGGGAACCCCTATGGAGACAGGTAGTTGGAGAGATGTGTCATTCTGCCATACAACGGATTGTTGGCGGTCAGACAGGTAACTCTAAAACCAGTTGGTGTCTGATTGCGAGAAGGATAGGTTACTGATGACAAGAGATATGTTGTTTGTGTGGGACCATGTCAAATGCTTTAGACAGGTCTAGGAAAGTAGCAGAGGAGAGAGAGCCATTGTTTTTATGCTGAAGGATAGTGTTAGTAAAGGAGAGTAAGGCAGTGGTGGTGCTATGGTTTGGTCGGAAACCATACTGAGTATTGGAAAGGAGGTAGCCTGAGAGTGTATGCATCTCTCTAGTATTTTGGAGAGTGGAGAGAGAATAGCTATGGGGCGGTAAATGGTTAGTTCTGTGGAGGGTCCGCCTTTGTGGAGAGGAATTATATGTGATACTTTCCACAGTGTGAGAACGTAACTTTCTGACAGAGATCGGTTAGATGGATACTGGGTAGGCCAGAGCATCAGCTGCGATTTGTAGGTATTCACTTGGGAGGTTGTCTGCTGCTAATTTGGTGGGCTTAAGTTTAGTTAAGAGTTTTTTTATGTTGGTGGTAGGTACAGAAGAAAAAGAGAAGGCAGTGGGGAGATTACTAGTTGAAGATGTGGGTTGCAGGGGAGGAGGGGTTGTGTTGTTTAGCTAGTGATAGTATGGTCTGTGTGAAGTGTGTGTTGAATGAGGTAGCAATATTTTCTGAGGAGTGAGGGATGTTAGGCGGAGGTGTACTGACTTTACCTGGGTGGAGGATGGAGTTTATGGAGGGATCAGAATTGTTTGGGGCTGTGTTGGGAGGAGTCTAGGGCAGACTGGTAGTATTGGAATTTGTCCTGTTTTATTAGCTTTTTGACTCTGTTGCGTAGTTCTAGGAATTTCTGTCTAGCTGAGGGGGTTTTGGTTTTGCGCCAGTGCTCCCAGGCTTTATCCCCATTTTTCATTTCTGACTTAGTGGTTTTCTGTAGCCATGGGGAGGGTTGTGCTTTGATTCTGGAAAGACTTATGGGGGCATGGTAATTAAGGATGCTCAGGAAGGTAGTATTAAAAAATTCAACTGCGTCATCAAGACTGAGGTACTTTAGAGGATGCCAGTTACATTCTTTGAGGGATGAGATGAATGTGAGTGGGTTAAAGTTTAGATTTTTACGTATTTGACGGCAGATGACAGGTTTAGCTTGGTATAGGTATTTTTTGAGTGGGAATGTTGGGGAGTGATCACTGAGGCTATCTGATAAGCAGCCTGTTATACATGACTGGGGGCTCTTACTGACTAGTATCCAATCCAGGGTAGTGTGCTTGCTGGAGTTTTTATTTATCCTGGTTGGTGACTGCACTAGTTGGGTGAAGCCATGGAGGTGTACATGATGGGTTGGATGGTTGCCAGAACAGGATTGCCAGTCAATATTGAAATCACCTAAAATGATAGTTTCTTGGGGGAGATGGTGGGTAGACTAGCTGAGGAGGTTTTCTAGTGGCGGGATGTTTTGGCCAGGTGGGAAGTAGCATCCAATTATGTTGATGGTTTTGTTTTGGTTTATTTTGAGGTTGGTAAATATTATTTCTTCACTGCCTATTTGTGGAGCTGATGATTGTAAGATCTGGATATTTAGACGCTGTTTAAATATTATAGCTACACCGCCTCCTTTCTTGTTTAGCCGGTTTACACTTAGTATGCCATAACCTGTAGGGAGTATTTGCTCACTGGTAATGTAAGGTTTTAGCCAGGTTTCTGTCAGGATGACTATATCTGGGGAGTACAAGTCTATGGTGACATGGAGTTCATGGACTTTATTGGATATACTTCTAATATTTAGGCTTAGTAGAAGGAAGTCACTTGGCTTTCTATTGGCTGTAAAATGGGAGAAGTTGTGGTTTCTAGTCTGATTATAAGGATTGGGGTTGGAGATGGTAGGGCCAGGGTTGGGGTAGATATCTCCACTTAGGGCTAGTTTAGACATGCATGAGGTTATTAGTTTTCTCAGTTTTTGAATGTGTTTGTTTATAACGGAAACTTTATGATTGTGCTCTTTGGATAATAGGTATGGTGGGAGGGTTACTGTGTTAAGTTGTAGGGATGCTTTATGTTTGAGTAATATAGTTGGCAGAATATGTTGGATATTTGTTGGATACAGGATGGTTCTTGAGTTGGTGGGAGGGGAGCTGAGTGAGGGTGAGACATGAGTGGTGGTGTGAGTAGTAGTACACTGGTAGTGGTTGAGTGGGGGAATGATGGAGCTTTGGTAGGATGTAAGATATGCAAGGAGAGTGCATGCAGTGAGCATAGGTAAGGTATGCTTGTACATGTTAGTTGAGGTGTGATAGTAGTGGGAAGATGGAGGAGGTAGTGTTGGGTTAGCGCAGTGGGTGGCTACTGGAAAGATGGTAGGGCTTTGTGAGTGTAATAAAGGTGGGACCACTGGGGGCGGGAGGGAATAGGGGGCAGGGTGGGGAGCGAAGTGGGTAGAGACCCTGTTAGTTGCTCTTATGAGGG
The DNA here is from genome assembly GCF_019279795.1 of Protopterus annectens. Classification (NCBI taxonomy): domain Eukaryota; kingdom Metazoa; phylum Chordata; order Ceratodontiformes; family Protopteridae; genus Protopterus; species Protopterus annectens. The sequence goes on along the minus strand of NC_056732.1, from coordinate 48,477,301 downwards.
GGCTGGAAACAATCAGGTAACAGAGTTAACTGATAAATGAACATATGATAGTGACAAGGGTGGTTGTAGTGCCTGCACAGGTAATACTTATTAACTTTGAGATTGTCTTAAGGTAATAAACAGGGAAGGGGGAGGGGAGAACAAGGGTGTGAGCAGGCAGGTCTTTGTACTACTGCTAATGAGCCAAAGCAAAGACAAGTTTGTGTTTAAGAAACAATCACAATTGACCAAGGACTGCTCTGAAACTAAGTCATTTCTTAACCATTTCTCAGGTGGAAAAACAAGATAACCTTGTATCAGTAGGCTACTGTGGTCTCAGTTTAAATTAACAAACACACAGTACTGATCAGTTATGGATACTACTTGCTAATAGAAAGGAATAAGAGAGAAAGTGGAAGATGAGTGTGTGTGTGTGTGTGGGGGGGGGGGGGGGCTGCTTACAAGCCAAAGCAGAGTGCTTTCCAAGGGAAAATGAATATTGGCTCAAACAGGTAGACACATACTCAAAGTTAACTTTAGCTGTTTGCAGACAGCTCAGACCTGGACTGCGCTTTTCTTATAAGAATGATAAAGGTGGTACCGCAGTTGAATACTTAAGAGTGGTGTTAGGTCTAGAAAAAAAAGAGTAGAGAGAGGAGTAAGCTCTTTGAGATGGTAAAGATATATTAGAAAGATTACAAAAGACAAACTGAGCAAATAGCTACCGCATGCAGGAAAATATGTCTTGAACCAACAACTAGTATATGCAGATACTGAGCCAACTGGAAAAACATCTGTTATAAAAACCTCAAGACAGTAAGAATGAGAGTCCTTATGAGGTATTTGCTTTCCACAAGAAATGCAATTATTTACTTTTTCTGACATCGGTCTGGAGCAAGAAAAAAGTTTCCCCAAACGGGGTACTTAGCTTTATTGAAGACTTCGGATCTGAAACTCGAACACGGAAATCTCAGGAGTCGGCCGACCGGCACTTGCGAACTGCTTCTGCTTTGGGCACCACACGGCAAGAAAGACTAAAGAAAATGGCATTGGCTGCTTCTTTTATACCCCTGACGTGAAGGAAGGGGCAACAGCAGCCGACACAGGACCCAGGACTTTGGAATTCAGGCCGACTGAGGGCAACCTGCCAGCAGGATTACCCAAATGTAATGACTGCAACAGTGGAACACAAAGAACATCCTAGGGGCCAATCATGACCATCCCTCAGTGACTCCCCCAGAGGGGGGATCTCAACAAAGTATTTGCAGCACTTGTTACTGAAGGGAGAGGCAAACGGGTGACAGCAAGACTGGCCCCATCGGCTGAAAATTATGTTCACTACTGTTTGACAGACCATTAATGACGAATAAGAATGGACCTGCTATGTCTATCCTCCAGTGCGTTGTTTTTTCCCAGTATGTGCATTGTAATTAGAACGTGTTCTGAAGAGATTGTCCATTACCAGACCCTCAACCTCCACAGACAACAGGTGGGAACAGGTTCCTCTGTTTGTTGATGTACCAGACTACTGACATCGGTGTATATTGCAACAGTCCTTAGGGGAAGAATATACTAAAAGCCTTGCAACATTAGAAGGACTGCTCTCATCTCCAAGACATTTATTTGCAACCTGATCTCCAAGGGGGACAAAATACCTTGGACCATCATTCCCCTGAAATGACCCTTCACCCCAGTTGGGAAGCATCTGATGGCTATTGGGAGAAGAAGAGAGAACAGCCTGCCCAAAAACAGGTAGTCTGACTGGATCTGTGATAACAGGAGGTACTGCCAGCCATGTCAGGGAGAAGTAGGGCAGTAGAGGTAAGACTTGTGCCAGCACAGCTAGCTGGAGTTTTATAAATAAATGTACATCAGTATATCAACCTGATCTGTACAGATGCATGTGCTGAAAATGTATTTGTGAGCTCTGCTTGTGTTAATTGTGTTAAAATGCATCAGCAGTGTACCCTGTTGAAATGGAGTAATATGCATGTACTATGGTAACTGAATTAAATGTATACGTTTCAAAATAGTACACCGGCATGGCAACAGTTAACCAGCTGACTTATCTTAAGAATAATGGAAATGTAAATGAGCTGTTAAATCATTAAATGGCACCCCACAGTGCTGAGTAAGCCCGGAGCCAATAGGTCTGGGAGCAGCCATTATCTGTTCGCTTTTGTAAAGAAGGGCAGAAGTGCTGTAAATGTTTCTAGCTCCAAGCATTACCATAAAAACTCTAAATGTGTATTGTAGCAGTCTGCTGAAGTCCTGTCCCAAACTTCAAAAGGAGATTTTGTGGGAACCTAGAGTCAGGTGATTAGAGGAGATCATTCTGCAAGTCATCTTGGATGTTATATTTTGCAAGGCATAATCTCAGAATATACAGTATTCTGTTTGGAGCCTGACTAGAAAAACTGCTCACATATTTCATCTTGCCTTGCCCAAGTAACTAACTTAACTAGGGAGCAGTAAAATTCCCTTAGATTCACAGTCAGGAATATAGTGAAGTTTAGTTCAGATATCGTTTTTCTTGTATTTGTCAAGAGTTTGTCCTTCAATACTTCCTGTGATTTAAATTTGTGGTTTACTGTGAAGATATATTCAGTATTTTCATGAACTTTTATTAATTATTAAATATATTTAATATGTTTATCATGGCTGGTTCTTGGAGAGTATCAAACCTTTGAGAGTACTTATATTTGGTGACACTGTCGGCCACTCCAGAAGGCCTAGCCATCTAGGTGAGTTACTATTTGTATTATTATTAATATTAACATACAGTATAACTGGACACCTTTTATTTAAGAGTCAGAGTAGCTGATTTGAGTGTGTCTGGTGGCAGTGAATCTACCTTACCTTATAGTCTGGTCAGACGGAGGCATAGCTAGTAAACCTGTGCCAGCCTTACTCAGGTGTGTGTGTGTGAAAATTAAAATTTAAAGTGTGTTTGTGTCAGCTACTTGGGGAAGGGACACAAAGCGATGGGTTTACAGAGAGCATGCTAGAGGACTTGCCTTGGACACCTGGCTGATGACCTAACCCTACAGCTGTACCAGTGGGGAGTCTTATTGGGGATCTGGAGGGAGACAGATATAGAGACATAGGTTCATACGTTAGTACTGGGCTATCTGCCCGAAGGCATATATTAGCCCAGCCACACTGTACGGTATTCACCGCCCTTTTAGTAGTTCCCTAGACCCTTGTACTAGCAGCTAGTACCCTTGGCCCCTATCTAGTAGTGTTGTTGGTGTGATCCCCGGAGTGAACTTTCTGTTACCCATCCACTCATCAAGGTTCCTCTTGAAGAGTGACAGTGAGGGGTTCTGTCTTATGTAGATGGGACCCTGTTCCATAGTAAGGGAAGTCTCTGTGAAGGGAATCTATCCCTCCAGCATGTTCTATTCATTGTTGTGTTGAGGTTTAAATCCCTAGAGCGTGTAGCTCGAGTAGATTTGGTTTTGCTAAGATGAAGCATGTTCAACAATTCTGGGTTGGACATGGCTCTGTACGTTATACAGAGATCGCCTCTGAGAAAGCGGTATGCAACAGAGAACAGTCTTAGCTTTTTCAATCGTGCTGCATAGGGCAACTGTTTGAGGCAGTAATCCTCTTGGTTAGGTACCTCTGTGGTCTCTCTAGCTGCTGGAGATGTCTAGCGAGACAGATATAGAGACAGCCAGACCCCAGGCTGAGTGTGTGCCCTGTGTGCTGTTACAGGAAACTGCACTTTATGCAGAGAGGTCTGCATCTGGAAATACTGAGTGTATCCATTTGTATTTCAAGTGCACATCTCTTTCCAGTGTCGGTGGTGAGGATTCAGGCTCCGCAATTACTTGCCCAGCATGGGGATGGCACTTAGTGATGCCCATCACATATTGGCAGCAGTGGTGGGCATTACAGGATCCCCCAGCGAATATGACGTTTGCAAACTGGAGTGAGGTTTATGGGGACAGACAGAGGCTGGTAAAAAAGAAATAGACAACTGTAAAGCCAAAGTCCATTGGAGGATTTGCACGAAGAACCTTGCTACAGGAACTACAACAATGGCAGCTGATATCGACCCAAGAGCCATTCAAAGCTAGTTTCGTTGGAGGACACAGACGAGAAAGCATGTCCCACACCTGATTTCTCAAGGATGTGATGCGATGAAGAGGTAATGAAGCCACTTGAGTTGCAGTATGTAATTCAGTTCCTATAAATTCCAGAGTCTGTGCAGGAATTGGCTTTGATTTGGCAAGATTTATTGTAATGCCTAGGGAACTGGAAATCTGAAGCAAGTAATCCCTGGCTTGTAGAAGTTGATGCCTTGTTGGGGCAGAGAGAAGCCAATCGTCTAGATAGGGAAACACCGGGAATCCATGAGTCTCAGGTGAGCTGCCATGACTGCCATGCATTTTGTGACCACCTTGGGCGGGGGGGGGGGGCTGTGGTGAGTCCAAAGGGCATTGCTTTGAACTGATAGAGACTGGCTTCCAGCTGAAAGTGCTGTATTTTGATATGATGGCACGCATTCCAGCGATATTTAGAGCACATCTAATCTAGTGCAGAAGAGGCAGGATGGACTGAACCTTAATAATTCAAAACTAACTTTTTTACATACTAATTCAGAATGCTTAGATCCAGAATTGGTCTTAGGTCTCCTGTTTTCTTTGGTGGGATTAAGTTCCAAATCTTATTTCTTTGGGTGGGACTTCCTGAATGGCTCTTTTTTGTAACAGCTTTTGAACCTCTTGAGCTGCATACTCCCTCTGACTGCATAGAGCATCAGGGAGCTTCTTCCTTGTGACAGGAGTTGGAAGGGAAAAGGGAATGTAGTAACGTCTGGATATTATACTTGGCACCCATGCTTTGTTTGTAAGATTTGTCCAGGTGCAGACAAAAATGATCCCCCCCGAATGCCTCCAGAGATGGACAATCAGGCAAGCGCACTAAATGGAGTGCTGACATGGCCTATCAGAGAGGGAGTCTCTGAAGCCCTAGTTCTGTGGACCCCCCCTCTGCCTCTGGGTTGACATCTACCATTGAAAATTCCTCCTCTGCCTCTGGAGGAAGTAGCCCTGTGTGAGTCCTGGAAAGGTCCCTGCGATTTCTGGAACCACATTTTCTTACCACCTGGGCTGACTGCTAGAAAAGGAGTGTTGAAGGGTAGAAAACCTGATTCCAACAGCAGGCAGGGTCTTTCCTTCCTGCTTGGTGCGGTAAGTGTATCTTTCATTGACAGTCAAAAAAAGGAGGAGCCATCAAAGGGGGCATTAACAAAAGACACCTTGAAGGGTTCCGCAAAGTTGCATACTCTCATCTGGGCAGGTCTCCTAATGACAATCCTTGAACCAGCTGCTTGTTGGGCACCCTCCACCATGGGGGAAATGAGTCATCAACGAACTGGCAACAGAAAGAAGAATAGCCGACTGCAGAGAAACCTTCTTGAGATCTTCCACAGACATGGACTCCATGAGAGGGTTTAAAAGCTCCTTGATCAAATCTCTCGTAGATGAGTTTCCCAAATCTGTCCACTGCTCTGGACTCCCTGTTCAGTGGATGGACAAAAGAGCTCTGCTTGGCTAGCTCCTTCTTAGTGGTTGCCGCCACAACTATGGCATCAACAGGGACACCCCTACTCCGGTGGGGTCTGTCTGATGAAGGGACAAAAAACTTATCCCTGTGTTTGAGGATGGCCTTGACAGAGTCTGGTTCCTCCCAAGCCCGGAGGGAAACTAAATCCATAAGTTCATCCACTGGGGGGGGGGGGGGTCACTAAAGACATAGATGGGCGAGCCCTGAAAGTCTCCAGAATACCGACTCCTCAGAAGAAGGGGCTTAGGAAGACCAACAACCCTTCTGTTTAAGGATTTCTCCAAAGTGGACGTTTATCAAGTGCTGATCAAAGTGATCCCTTCTCCCTCATCAAAGTCGGCGCCTTCTGTGAGAGACTCCATAGGGAAGTCCAGGTGCCTCCTAGAACATGTTTTCTTCTGCGGTACCTCTTCTGTGCGGTGTTTGGGAGAGGTGTCGGAAAAAGGAGGGAATCCAACTGGGGAATAAGTGTGGAGTTTTCCCGGAGCTGGCTGATCATGAGGAGCATGAGGAGCATATTTGAAAAAATAGGAATTAGTGAAAAAAATAAAATATTTTTTGTGAATAGGTTTTCAGCTTTTTCCCCTATTTTAAGAAAACTGGTGTTGAATATGTGGCCTATTATTAATAATGATGATATCTTAAAAGATATTATTCCTAATGAAGTAATTCTTTCTTATGGTAGATTTAAAAATTTGAAGGAGCTGGTTAGATATAAAAGCAGAAGAAAGAAAGTGACCAATGCAGGTGCTTATCCATGTGGTAGGTGTAAGGTATGTAATATTAAAAATTTAGATGGGACTAGAATCAATGGCATTTTATACAATGCCATTGATCATTTTGATTGCAATTCATTTGGGGTCATTTATATAATAGGGTGTAACTGTCCGGAAAGAAAATGGTACATAGGGCAAACCAAGCGAAAGGTAAAATTAAGAATACTGGAACATCTAGGAGATATCACGAATGAGAGGCTTGATAGTCCGGTGGCCAGTCATTTTCATGAACAACGTGGAGGTGCAATGAAAGTTTTGATATTTAGTGTTTTAGCTAAACCCTATGGCCCGTGGGGGGGCGGATCATCGTTTTCAAAGGAGGTTAATAGACATGGAATTTAAATACATTATTAATTTCAATACTTTGTATCCAAATGGAATGAATTTAGAAGTGTAAATATATTTACAATGGATGTTATGAATGTTTATAAGATAGTTAATGTACGAATTGTGTACAAATATTTGATACAAATATAGGAATTTAGTTATTTTGTAATAATGAAGTTTTATGGCTTTAAAAATTTAAAAAATTGAAAAAAATGTTGATTGATTAATTGATGTTAATTAATGAAGTTATTGGTGGTGTATATAGACTTGTTTCTGAGACTGTTAGTTATTCCACTTGAAGGCGAAGGCCAAGGTACCAGAATCGTAATAAAGACACTTATTTTTCCAGTCTGGGCTGCTATTTTCGTATTTGGTGAAGTTTTATCTTATTTTGGAGAAGCTGTTCACAGCTATTCAGTGTGTTTTTGGTGCATCAGAGCAGAGCCAGTCAGGGAAACTGCCGGAGTTGAAGAAGGGAGCTTCCTCTGATCAGACACTGAGCCTCTTGGGGATCTTGTATTCTGGGACACTCGAGACCGCAGGTTTGATTGTAGAAGGAGACAGTATTGGCTTGTCAGGTGCACTCAATGGATCTGAGAAGGGATGGAGTTGGCAGGACCCCCATCTGGATCTGAGCCCTGGGAAATCTCCACATCATCCTGTCCATATCTGCCTCGGTCAAACTCCTAGAGGATCTGGACAATGCTACAGATGCAGGACTGGAATGCTTCTTAGGTGTTTCAAACAACTTTGAGGACAAAGCTGGAGTAAAATTGGCTTCAAAACAAACTCTGGAGATCACCTCCTAGTCGTCGGATCCAAAAGTCAGGGATCTGAGCAGAAGGTGGACGGCACAGGAGAGCTAGTGATAGTTATTACTCCTGTCAGACTTGAAGATGGCTGTGGGGATCCAAAGGAGGTGGCACCATCTTCAGATCTGAGGAGGTCGGATCTGAAGTCTTGGCAATTTTTTGAAGAGGCTCCGATGAAGCCCTCGGCAGCTTCTGTAGTGATCGTTTTTTTGATTCTGCTGAGCCATGATGTGATTTAGAGGGAGTTTGCGCCCCAGGTGAAGAAGATAAAGAGGATCACAGATGCTCAGGCAGAACATGCACTTCTTGTGGGCATCAGAATTGGGGTCATATGCCCTCAAGAAGTGCAGCTCTTAAAAACTAGAGTGTTTTTCCTGACGTGACCACAACAAATAAGGACTGCATCAAAAGCACAACAGGGTCTAAGAATTACTAGTGTAACAGTTATACAAGTACCACAAAAAACATTATAAATACTATAAGCACTTTAAACACGCTAAACTTGTTTTGTTTACATTACTACGACAAAGATACAAGATGTGCCCAAAGGCACTAGAAAGTAGAGAAGGAAAAGCACACTCTAAACCCCTGAAAACTCCTAAAAAGCGAGGGAAGAGGAGAGAAAAGTATTAATTATGCTAGATAATAAGAAATAACCCAAGTTAATAATAAGACTAAAGGCAAAAATCCCTTGCGCAACTCAAGACCAGATCTATGTCTTGACACAAAGGAGGCAAATGAGATCTGAGGAGATGAGGATAGAATAGAGCATTATGAGTAGAGGGAGGAGCTCGAGATTCGGATCTTAACTCTTGTAAAGGCAGCCGAGTTGGATCTGATCACACATTACAGAGGAAGACTGAAAAGAACAACAGATCCAGGTGTTTCAAACAGCAACTATATAAACCTTAACAACAATCTCCAAGGGAACGATAACCCCACAGCTATCCATCCTTCTTCTTAACTTAAAAAATGAGATTCTTTCCAGGGGACAGACAGGAAGCAGCCACAAGGCGCTTTCCAGGGGACAGACAGGAAGCAGCCACAAGGCGCTTTCCAGGGGACAGACAGGAAGCAGCCACAAGGCGCTTTTCAGGGGACAGACAGGAAGTAGCCACAAGGCGCTTTTCAGGGGACAGACAGGAAGCAGATGACAACTTCATGGTACATTTCATGTACCTTAGGGCTAGTCCAAAAGATCCTCAGAAGGGAAACCAGAAGTGGAGGTCTTCTCTCAGTCTCTACCAGTTACTAGCCAAGACAGTTCTGTTACAGAGCTGTCTGGGGAAGATGGCAGTTAGTGCCTGTTGCCAGCAGACTCATACTGGGAGAGGAAGACGACTCTGGCTCACAACATGTGTGACATCTAGAAGTAGCACTGTGTGTTCAACTAGTGGTGTTCCAACATGGCTAAGCCAGACTGCCATTACTGCATTTGTTCTATGCAGCCAGAGGGAATGAAGATACAGTATCACACTTCCCCTCAAGAGATAGTGATTGCAGACTAAGATGCCACAGGTGGGCTGCTCCCCAGGGGGTATGGTAGACTGTACCCCAAGAGTAGCAAGTTGGCTCATTCCCTACCATCCAACTTCTCAGTGGAGAATGGGGGGCTGTAGAATTCCCTGTCAGGAATACATGGGTTGAAGGCACTTGCCTGGCCCAGGAATACCCAGCTCACATTCTGCTGGAATGAGTAGGCCAACTCAGTGAAGTTAGAGGAGCCATTGGGCAGGGTCAGGGGTAGCAAAAAAAAAGAAGACAGTTTTCCTTTCCCACAAATTTGTCCAGAGTGAAAAGTCTTCTCTAATTAGTATCGCAACAAAACTCTTTCTGCTGTCCTGCTTGGGGATTGAAGGTGTAGCGCACACCACATACCTAACCAATAACAAGCTTGATGTCGGTCAACCCAGCTCAGCGCCACACAGAGGAAAGCCCTAACTACATCCTAGATAACAAGAGTTCAAACAGCATCTAGTGTGAGGCAAGAGCCATGGTAGGGGGATGGGAAATGAGCAGCTGCAGCTCGCTCATCCTGGGAGGGTTTCCTGCACTGGTTTTCCAAGTAGTTTTTCAACTTAGAGTATTAAAAAGCAGAGGATCACAACTAAGGAAAGCAGGAGATATTATTGGGGGGGACATGAGCTACAACTACCTAAGCCACTGATGGTAGCCCTAGTGTAAGCATGCAAAGAAACTAGCATGCTCTGACGGCCAGGTGCTGGCAGCCCCTGTTGTTAGGGTTCCTGTGGTGATGCAGGTGCACATGTCACCAACAGTGACAGATTACAGCTTAAAAGAAAAATGCCCCACTGCTCGCATCTTCAGATCCAAGCAGGGACACAAGCAACCATCATGGCTGCATGGAGGACTGGCTCCTTTGGACAGTTCACCCCATAATGTACTGGATACATTCCTAATACAGGGGAAACAATGGGCAGATGTTCATTAGGGGGAGATCCAATGGTCAACAGGCATGACAGAAAAAAAGCATATAGAAAAAGAAAACTTTGTCAGGTAGGCATGTTCTATGCAGGCAATGTGATTTACTATGGGGAAGGTCACAATGAAGGAGAGTAAGAGGTCAGCACAAGGACTAGCATAGGCATTAAATCCCACTTCTAAAACACGACTTCAGAAATCATTTCCCAAAAAGCAAGTAAGCACATTAAACTAGTGTGGAGAGTCGCAATGCCAGGAGCTGGAGGGCTTTTAAGAAAGTACACCTGGGTTACAAACTTACCATGACAGCAACATTCAAGTACATTCACTGTTGCAGTCCTGATCTGCAGGATATCCAACCTGCTTGCTGACTCAACTTACAGGTTCATAGGAGGTTACTAGGCTAATGGCCCTAGAGCCCTTACAAGCCTGGCCATATTTATTCTATGTCGCCCCAATTGCTGATGGTTAGGTGAGTGAAGTTCACAGAGGTGAAGGTCTATGGTGGTTAAAACAGACTTCGTCTGTCCAGGAGAGACACTGGCACCACCCCCAGGAGTGAATCTGCGGTCACCCATCCATTGATTTAGATAGCGTTTAAAGAGGGTCAGGGAGGGGCTCTGTTTCAAGTGAAGTAAAAGCTTGTTCTAGAGAAGTGGCAGTCTTTGGGAGCTATATCTATTTCACCACCATGACCTGTTCATGCCAGAGGCTAGCTTAAAATTCCTGCAGCAACTGACCCTCATGCAGTTTGATTTACTAATGTGCAGCATTTCCATCAGGGACAGGTTAGAGACTGCCCTGTAAGCCAGGCACAGGTCATCCCTTACAATCTTCAGGAGGTAGAATACAGTCACAGGGCTTTCAGTCTTTCTGAATACGACTTACAATCAAATTACTGCAGAGACGGAACCAGCACAGAATGCTGTCTCGTACCACCAAAAACTCTGTGATCCATTTTGCACAGTATAACTACACCAAAAGATCTGTACCAATGTAATAAAAAAACAGATTCCACAGCACGGCCTAACAAGTACTTTATTAAAAAGTAATCCAAAATAATGCTACAGGTCCGGAAACCAATGCCATTCAGCAGAAAAGCCAGTTAGTCTTTCAGTAAACTTTATTTTAATAAAAATAAGCGCTTTCATTCACTTAAACCATATGTGAACTTCTTCAGACTCTTTACCCACAGCAACAGCTCTGTTTAAAAAGACTCCAGTACAAGGATGCATTCACGACATCACTTCCCTCAAGTGTCTTAAAGGTCGAGCCACACTTTTCCTTTAACCTTTTTTTTTTTTTTTTTTTTTTTAAACATTTTAAACATGAAATAAAAACAGGTACAAGACCAGAATACATTATTATTTAAATAACTTGTTTTAACCCAAAATGTAGTCAACACTATTACCAATCTAGTCAAAGCTTTTAATGCTAAAATTGGTTTCATACTGCAGCAGTCATACAACCCTTGATGAAAATAGGCTTTAAAAATTGGTTGCCATACTAACTCTTTCTTTTGCAAATAAAGTTCCCAAGGCCCTCCCCCTCACCTTTACTGGGACATGATCAATAACCAAATATTTAAAAAATGATACTCATTCATATTCACATATTTACCTTAAGGTGTTAGATAAAAGATAAATTCATTTTTTTAATATATTCATGTTCATAGATATGGTCTCTAAGTTTCCGCTGAGTTTTTCCAACATAAAACAGGGACACTTCTGACACTGTGCTAAATAGACAACTTGGTTAGATTCACAGTTAACAACACCCTTAATGTTTATTTGTCTTTCAGCTTTTCCCGGTAAGGGGTCGCCACAGCAGAACTCCGCTCCGCTAATGATTGGAAGTAGATTTTTTTTACGAAACGTCAAGGTGCCAGCTCGACGCCCAACCTTCAACGAAGGCACACCCATTTACGCACGCATGTCTTTCGAACACTACTCAGCCGCGGGAGGACATGCAGACTCCACACAGAAGGCACTCCCAAGCCAAGCCGAGAATCGAACGGGAGAACCTCTTGCTGTGAGGTAACGCTACCGCTGTACCACCGTGGAATAAAAATATGGTAGGTAAAATGTGGTAGGCTCATACCGTAAGTTCTTTTATGAAGGGTCCACATTTCAGGTAAGGAATGGTACCTACTACATCTAGGGTATTTTTAACTGTGAATCTAAATAGTTGTCAAATGACCACTCCGCTGTTGATGAAGAAGAAATTAAATCTGTCCACTAGGTTATTCTGGTTTCAGACAATGTACACAGCTTTAAGAAACAAGTTCAGAAATGTTGCTACTTCCCAAAGTAACACGGCTAGCTTGCACATTTGGTAGGAATGTGCTCCCCTACAACAGACGCATGCAAACTTGGTTAAACTTTTTCTGGCTCCGCCAAGTCTGCTCTTCAAATTTTCTCTTAAGGAAGCTCTACTCTTAGTATAACCAGACTACTCACTGTATTATAAGCCTAGCACTTGTTCTCAATACTTCTCTACTAAGTAAGCACTCTCGTACTAAAGTAAAGCACTACATCTACTTACCATCCCTGTGAATATCCACTTCCCTTAAAGGTATACCACTCCCTTATACTGTTCTAGCATGTCGAGTGGTAGATTACTGGCGTCGTCTCCAGTTCAGCTGGTCAATCTGGGTATCTTGAGACAATGCTACAATTGTCTCATGTACACAGACAACTCCTCTCCTCCTCCCAACAAACACAAATACATGTGAGAGATGCAACTATATAGCCAAACTGGAGGCTGAACTCTCTCAACTCAGGGCTGGCATGACCAGACAAAAGGAGATGGCAACCACACACACAACAATCCCAGTCCCACATAGACCTAACACAACTGCAAACCAAACATATAAAAACACAAAGACATACTCGGAGGCTCTAATAAAAAACTTACCAAAACAACAGAGGCTCCCAAAGCAGACATCCAAAAATCCACCACCTCAAAACAAAACACATGCAACACATACTTCAATAAATCAGTGTGTCGACCAATCGCAGCCCTTAAGGCCAAACACCTTGCCTGATACACTAGTAATAGGTGACTCCATAGTCAGACACACTGATGTCCCACTGACCAAGCTGAACAAGGAGAAGGTGACTGTGAGCTATCGGGAGCTAGGATCCACCACATAACACACGCACTCAGGTCACTCCAAAGCAAGTACAAATATGACTCCGTCATTGTCCATGCTGGTGTGAATGACCTGAGACGTACCTCCCTGGACTACATGAAAAGAGACAGAGGAGCTCTCGAAAGTGTAGCCCAGGCTGGTATGACCCTGACCAGCATCTTGCCCTCACCAAGAATGATACCACAATACAAAGACAAGATGATCAGCTTTAACAATTGGCTCAAGTACTGGTGTCATTCTAAGGGGATCCAATGTCTGTCTGCCTGGGATGATATGTTGGACAAGCCATGCTGCTTCGCAGGGGATGGCTTACACCTGTCACCACTGGGCTTCCGGATATTGGCTAAGGCTCTTGCCACCCCCATAGTGCCTTTTTTAAGCAAGGCTCAAAAGACAAACCCACCTCCTTAGAAAACAAAAATGGAAAAAAACTATGGTTAATGCTGCTCAATGCCAGAAGTCTAAATCTCAAGATGCAGGCACTTGATGCACTCCTCAGCATGGAGAACATCGACGTCTGTGCAGTAACTGAAACCTGGTTCAAGGCTCCTGAGAGCACCCCAGCGCTACCAGGCTATACCTCATATCATGCTTTTCGGCCCCAAAACCCGGGCCGAACCACAAAGGGAGGGGGAGTGTCCATATTCATAAAGGACACCCACACCTCCAGGTTAGTAGCAACACATGAAGCATCAGAGACCATACAGGTGCAACTAACCATAGGCAAAACTGCTATACAACTGGTAGCATGTTACAGACCACCCTCCCAATCTCAAGAACCCCACTCAGCCTTCCTGAAGACATTGGAGGATATGAATGTATCACAAAATACCATCATACTGGGAGACTTCAACTACCCAAACATAGATTGGGTACATTATTCTAGCCTTAATATCCTAGCCCAAAGGTTCCTGGAATTCATAAATTCAAATGCACTGGAACAACTAGTCACCTCTCCCACTTGGGGAGATAATATACTAGACCTGATCATCACAAACATGGTGACAAAATGCTCCACACCGGAAGTATACCTCTCACTAGTGAGATCTGACCACAAACTAATCACCCTGGATATACATATCCCACCTCCACCCCCAGCACAAAAGACCACAGTGAAAAATTTCTCAAAAGCAGACTTCACTCTTCTTAAGACTGAGATGGTATCCTTTAAGCCCAATGTGCTAGTGGATACCACATCCCACAATGCCGAATCCTTCACAAATGCTTTCTATGGACATCTCCAAGAATGCATGGATCATGCAATCCCAAACAAATCTAAGTCCCTCTCCACCAAATGTAAGCGTCCTGTCTGGTGGACCTCAGCCATAAACAAATTGTATAACAAAAGAAGAAAGCTACTGCACGTCAGAGCGAAATCCCATGAAGGGAAGACATCTCTGATCAACATTAGCAGAAAACTAAGTTCTCTCATAAAAACATCCAAGGCAAACTTTGAGAGAAAAATCACTAAGGACACTAAAGATAACCACAAAGCCTTCTTCAGCTATGTTAGAAACCTGGGCAGAAACCCTCAGATATGCTCAGAGTTGGTTCACAACAACAAAAAATACACTGAACCCACAGATATTGCCAACATTCTGGCTGACAGGTTCAGTGCAAATTTCTCCCCTCCTTCACCCCCAAAAGAAGAAATACTTATCCCAGCTGAATGTAATCTCCCTGTCATCTCAGATGTCCAAGTGAGAACCGCTCAAAGCAAAAAACACAGCATCAATGGGACCTGACGGTATCCCGGGGTGCAATTTACGTGAACTCCAAGAGGAGCTAAACCCACACATAAAAATGCTATTTAACCTTAGCCTTACTTCGGGATATGTACCTGAACACTGGCGTAGAGCAACAGTGGTCCCACTCCACAAGGGGGGTGCCTCTACAGACCCTGGAAACTACCGCCCCATAAGCTTAACTAGCCTGGTCTACAAAGCTATGGAAAGAATCATTACGGAACTCATAAACAGAGACATAGGGGACCTACAGACACTTGACCCCACCCAGTTCGGCTTTGTAAAGGGCAGATCCTGCCTTTTAAACCTGGTTGACTTTTTCGAAAGTCAGTCACTAGAGCCATTGATGAGAGCAAAGCAGTCCATACAGCATACCTGGACTTGGCTAAGGCCTTCGACACAATACCCCACTCAGGCATCATAGATAAGCTAAACAGCTTAAAAGTAAACCCTTATGCCACTAGATGGGTTGCAAACTGGCTAAAGGACAGAACCCATAAAGTTAAAATCGCTGGAGCAATGTCAGACTCAAAGCCAGTCACAAGTGGTGTCCCACAGGGATCTATCCTGGGACCCCACTTGTTCGGCATTTATTTCTCAGATGTTAAAGCAAACATGGGAGGGCTGTGGCTGACAAAGTTCGCAGATGACTGCAAACTAGGTGCCATAGTCGATACACCAGCAGAGACACACATTCTACAAAAAGGCCTCACTGAAACGGACAACTGGTGCCGTAGTCACGGCCTTAAACTAAATGCCAAAAAAAATGTATAGTCATCCCTTTTGGAAAAAACAAAGTACCCACAAATTATCACATAGACAGCAACCCACTGAGTACGGAAAAAGTAATCAGAGACCTAGGGACTCAAGTAGACAGCGACCTCTCATTTGACACCCACGTTGCCAAAGTGGTTAGAAAAACATTCTACCTTGCACACCTCATCATGAAGGGATTCACATCCAGATCCAAGGATGTCATTGTACCCCTATATTCCTCCCTCATCAGACCCATGATTGAGTACAATGCCCCATTTGGTATGTACGTCACCCCCGGCATTAGCAACAGCTGGAGAGACCACAAAAGTGCCTCACCAAAAGGATCAAGGGTCTCCAACATATGTCTTATTCTGCCAGACTAAAGAAACTTCAGCTCTATTCAGTAGCATACCGCCTGCTCAGAGGTGATCTCTGCCTGACGTACAAGGCCATGTCCAATCAGGATCTGATGGACATGCTCCACCTCAAAAAATCCAAATCCATCAGGACCACGAGAGCTAAAGAATTAAACCTCAGCACAAGTATGAATAGGACATGCTGGAGGGATAGATTCATAACACAGAGGCTTCCCATGCTCTGGAACAAGATCTCAGTTCATGTTAGGCAGAGCCCCTCACTGACTCTCTTCAAGAGAAATCTTGAGGAGTGGATGGGAGATCGTAAGTTTACCCCAGGGGTCACATCTGTGTCACTGCTAGACAGGGGCACAGTAAACTAATTCTATTATATAAGGGGACCTTCATTGTGTCACTACTAGACAGGGGCACAGTAAACTAATTCTATTATATAAGGGGACCTTCACTGTGTCACTACTAGACAGAGGCACAGTATTCTAGATTTATTCTGTACATTTTGTACCATTTCATGGGGTGGCAAAAGCCACATCACTATGGTTAGGCTTACAAATGCCCCAGGGCAGATAGCCTAGTACTATACTATGAAACTATGAAACATACAACACCTAAATTGTGTAATATGTCAATATCTTCAAAACACCTGGCTTGAAAACACTGTGGATTATTTTCATAGTGAAAAGGGAGACAATATTTTACCGCTTCACACTTATGTACTTTTCTTGCATGTTCCAGTCACAGAAACCACTGACCCTGCGGTTCCTCAGAAGGGATTCCCAACATTTCACTTGAATCCATATCTTTTTCTGTAATTACAAATTACTTTAAAACTTTGTCAAAGTGCAGCATGGAAGCACGGTCAATCCTTTGCATGGATATGGATGCCCATGTAGAATCTCAATAACTTAACTTGCCTTTGGCCCTGGTCATGGCTGAAAGGGGTTTTGGGCCAGTTCTCCAACTGTATTAATTAGATAGACAGGTGGTTAGACTGACAGACAGATAAAATGCCTCTGTGATATCTGCCCTGTTTTTGAAAGACAGACAGATAACTAAAATAAATGCATTGCATGTGCACATCTGACACATCTGCCCTAACACACAGTGACACGAAGCAACGTGGATTATTTTTGAAATGAGCTGCAACAAAATACTGTTAAGACAGTGAATTCTGATGCTGAAGTGACACACTCTTCAGGTACCACTGGATCTTTCTCAAATGTAATCCAGACAGTGGTACCCTTAAGGACAGATGATGACATACGGTGCAACACTATCGATATTTACCCGACTCACAGCTAGTCAGCCTCTTTCAGCTTGAAGACTACAGACTTCAGCATCAGGAATTTCTTTATGGAAAGAAACAAATGCAGTCTCTCTCTGTCCATCTGGATCCCCAGGAACCCTCCCTTTTTCTCCAGGTAAACTGCATTTTGGGATGTTCAGGGTACATCTGAGGTGAAGCAGTGCAGACAACATGGTGGGTACTGCCTCAGTTACATCCTTCATCAAGGTGGCTTGTATAAGGCAATAGTCTAGGTTGAGATGCAGATGTACCCCCTTTTTCTCAGCAGACAGAAACTGAGGCTAAACGGTTTGGGATTACCCATGGTTCCATGGCCAATGTGAACTGGGAAAGGCTGTTCTTCACCCCAAATCTGAGGAAGCATATGAAGGCTGGATGGATTGGGATGGGTAGATAAGCATCTACAAGAAAGAGCAGGGCTTCCTTAAAGATAACAGGGAGTTTGTGACTGTAGCTTAAAATGAACAGATCCATTATGGGACTCCGGAAGTTATCAGTGATTGCCGTAAAAATCTTTGGGTCTAATGTCTACTCACATATTTTTCTTTCCTCTGCTTAACATACAGAATTTTTTTTGCTTCCCTACAGGACGCTGTCTGCTGTTCTATCTGCACTCAACCCACCCTTTTGTTTTGTAGTGTGAGAGCTGGGTACTCCCAGGCTGCACAAGAGCCATACTGCCCATTTGCACCTGCCCAGAAGCCCCTATCAGCCCATCCATTCCCCAATGGTGAGACATGAGTGATAAACAGAGCATGTTTACTGGTCTTGTCAGGTGGCCTATTCTTTCTAGTGGGCCGCCCCCTCCACACTGAGCTGTTGTCACAAGAAGCATGCATCTGCATGCTGAATCCTCTGCCTCCTGTCATAGCCAGTCTTAGGCACCCATAGAACCTGCAGATGCATGAAGCTCCAGATAACCTCCCCCGCATACAAGGGCCCCCACTTGTGCTATCAACTCGCACGCAGGTGGCCATGGGTTTCTCCTCGTCACCCATGCCGTGACTAGTGGCACCAAAACATTTCTTGTCTTTTTTTTTAATACCTTCTCAGGCCTCCAACATCAGCTGAAAGCTGCACTCCATCAGGTCAACATCAGTGAAACAAGGACCTGACTGGCTGCAGTAGCTACCAGCCAAGCAAAAAGATGTGCGTTTTTAAATGAAGTGACAATGCACTTCCTGGTTCAGCTGCCTTTAAAAAGGCATGTGTAGCACGCATTCCTTTATCTTGCTTTTCAAAGAGGAGTTTGCTCGTCTACTCTTCGATTACTACTGCGTGACGGTGTCATGAAGAGAAGACTGACTAAGGAGGACAAGGGCTTGGGAAGGAAGCCGTGACCTTTGAGAGAGGGAGATGCATTTTCAGCTGCTCTTGTAGGGGCAATATTTAAAGAGCTGAAAAACTGTCCTTTTAAGACCAAATTAAAGGGGCTGAATTAGTTGGTGTGTTAGTGAGAAGGGGTCAGCCTACAGTCATGAAGAGTGAGCACAATTAATCGCAGCCTTCCACTCCAAAAATGGTAAGTTGCTGATTTTTTTTTTTAACTTTTGTACTGAAAAGTGTGGGGGGAGCGGGGGGTTAGGGGCTGTGAGAATGCTGCAGAATGTTCAGATGTTTGCCTGATATTTTTTTATCGATTCCTCATAAAAAATATGGTTTCACATAATGCCTACTACTGCAAAATCTGTTACTCTAGCATCTTAGTTCATAAACCTAGTGTTTTATATCTCTAATGTTACACATTTGTCTTTTATTTTTTGCTTTGTCCAGAACTGTGTTGAGAGATTGCTGATGGCAGTATGGGCTATGAGAGTGTTACAGACTATTTGCTTAATATTTGTAGTCTCTCCCTCAAAACAACTGGTTTTGCAGCAAAACTTTGAGGACTGAAGTAAACTAATACCAAACTACAGGAAAACCTATTCAGTAATTTTTATAACTAAATAAAAGCAATTTTAGAAGTTTTCTCTGATCGTAGGAGATTACTAGGCTAATGACCATAATGCCCTTATAAGCCTAGCCAAGTACAAAGTACAGTTGTGTACACTTACCATAACTGTAAATGCTAGAGTGTATTCACTGTTGCAGTCATCACATTTGGGTTATCTGCTTGCAGTATCCCTCAGTCGGCCTGATTATCAAAGTCTTTGGTCCTGCGTCAGTTGTTCTCTCATCTTCCATGACATCTGGTTGTTCATAGGTTCATACTAGGCTATCTGCCCTAGGGCATTTATAAACCTAGCCAGAGTGTGTTTGGCTTTCGCCACCAATTTTAAATTAATTTTGCTATGCCCTTTTTTGAGGTTAGTATACTGTGCCTCTGTCTAACAGTGACACAGAAGTGATACCCGGGGTAAACCTACGATCTCCCATCCACTCATCAAGATTCCTCTTGAAGAGAGTCAATGAGGGACTCTGCCTAACCTGGACTGGGATTTTATTCCAGAGTGAAGGGAGCCTCTGGGTTATGAATCTGTCCCTCCAGCATGTCCTATTTATTTCAGTGCTGAGGTTCAAGACTCTCGAGCTCGTAGCTCGATGGGATTTGGATTTTCTGAGGTGCAGCATGTCCATTAATTCCGGGTTGGACATGGCTTTATACGTCAGGCACAGATCGCCTCTGAGCAGGCGGTATGCCACTGAGTACAGCTGGAGTTTCTTTAACCAGGCAGCATATGGCATCTGTTTGAGCCCTTTGATCCCCTTGGTGAGGTACTTTTGGGGTCTTTCCAGTTGTTGCAGGTGTCTGGTAAGGTACATCCCAAAAGGGGCATTGTACTCAATTATGGGCCTGATGAGGGATGAGTAAAGAGGCACGATGACCTCCCCTGATCTAGATGTAAATCCCTTCATGATTAGGTGGGCTACATAAAATGTTTTTCTAACCACTTTGGCCACGTGGTTGTCAAATGAGAGATTGCTATCAACTAGGGTCCCCAGGTCCCTAATTACTTCTTCTGTACTTAATGGATTACCACCTATGTGGTAATTTGTGGGCACTTTGTTTTTGCCAAAGGGGATGACTATACACTTTTTGACGTTTAGCTTGAGGCCATGGCTCTGGCACCAGTTGTCTGTTTCTACGAGGCCCTTTTGAAAGATGCTTGTGTCGGCTGGAGAGTCGATTATGGCACCCAGTTTGCAGTCATCTGCGAACTTGGTCAGCCACAGTCCTTCCGTGTTGGCCTGTATCTCTGGGAAATATATACCGAACAAGAGAGGTCCCAGGACTGTGCCTTGTGGGATGCCACTTGTAACTGGTTTGGAGTCTGACATGGCTCCAGCAATTCTAACTATGTGGGTTCTGTCCTTGAGCCAGTTTGCAACCCATCTAGTGACATAGGGGTTTATATTTAAGCTGGTGAGCTTATCTATAATGCCAGAGTGGGGTATTGTATCGAAGGCTTTTGCAAGGTCCAGGTAGGCTGTGTGGACCACCTTCCCCTCGTCAATGGCCTTGGTGACTGTTCAAAGAAATCAACCAGGTTTAAGAGGCAGGATCTGCCCTTAAAGCCGAACTGGGTAGGATCCAGTGTCTGTAGGTCCCCAATATCTTTATTTATGAGGTCCATGATGATCCTTTCCATAGCTTTGCAGACCAAGCTAGTCAGGCTTATGGGGCGATAGTTTCCTGTATCCGTTGAGGCACCACCTTTGTGGAGAGGGACCACTGTTGCTCTACGCCACTCTTTGGGTACGTATCCTGTAGTAAGGCTGAGATTGAACAGTAGTTTTATGTTTGGGTTTAGTTCTTCTTGGAGTTCATGTAGGACGGAGCCCGGGACACCGTCTGGTCCCATTAATGCTGTGTTTTTTGCTTTGGAGAGGGCGGCTCTTACCTGAGCATCTGAGATGTCAGGGGGCAGCACACTGCTGGGATATATATTTGCCCTTTTGGTGGGGAGGGGGGAGAAGTTTGCGCTGAACCTGTCAGCTAGGATGTTGGCAATGTCTGTGGGTTCGATGTATTTTTTGTCATTTTGGACCAATTCTGAGTATATCTGGGAATTCCCACCCAGGTTCCTAACATAACTAAAGAAAGCCTTGTGATTATCCTTAGTGTCCTGTGCAATTTTTCTCTCGAAGCTGGCCTTAGACGATTTTATGAGTGCCCGTAGTTTTTTGCTAATACTGATAAGAGATGCCTTTCCTTTTTGGGATTTTGCTGTATCATGTAGTAGCTTCCTCCTCCTATTGCATAGTTTGTTTATGGCTGGGGTCCACCAGACAGGACGTCTGCCTTTAGAGGATTGGGTCTTGGTTTAATTTGGGACTGCATGATCCATGCATTCCTGAAGGTGTTCATAGAATGCGTTTATAAAGGATTCTGCGGTCTGGGCTGTATTTTCCACAGGCCCAGGGGCTTTGAAGGATTCCACCTCGGTTTTGAGGAGTGTGAAATTTGCTTTAGAGAAGTTTTTCACTGTGGTTTTCTGGGCAAGGGGTGGGGTCGGGATGTGAATATCCAGTGAGATTAGTTTATGGTCTGATCTTACCAGTGAGGGATACACTTCTGGTCTGGAGCATAGTGTCCCCATGTTGGTGATGATCAGGTCCAGTAGGTTTTCCCCTCTTGTGGGAGTGGTAACAAGTTGTTCCATAGCATTTGAGTTTATAAATTCTAGGAACCTTTGGGCTAGGGTGTTGGAGCTAGAGTAATGCTCCCAGTCTATATTTGGGTAGTTGAAGTCCCCCAATATAATGGTGTTTGGAGAGACCTTCATATTTTCCAGTATTCTCAGGAAGGCAGAGTGGGGTTCCTGGGTTTGGGAGGGTGGTCTGTAGCAGGCTATAAACTGGAAGTCAGTTTTACCCACTGTTAGTTGCACATAAATAGTCTCTGATGCTTCGTGCTGTGCCACCAACCTGGAGGTGTGGGTATCTTTGACAAATATTGATACTCACCCTCCTTTTGTGGTTCGGTCCAAGTTTTGGGGCCAAAAAGCATGGTATGAGGTATAACCTGGTAATGCTGGGGTGCTCTCAGGAGCCTTGAACCAGGTTTCTGTTACTGCACAGATATCGATGTTTTCCATGCTAAGGCGAGTTTCGAGTGTGTGCATCTTGAGGTTTAGACTTCTGGCGTTGAGTAGCATTACTCAGTTTCTTATACCTTGTGATACCTATGGAGGTGGGTTTGTCTTTTGAGCCTTGCCTAAAAAAGGCACTATGGGGGAAGCAAGAGCCTTTGCCAATATCCGAAAGCCCAGGCGTGACAGGTGCAAGCAGTCCCTAACGAAGCATTGTGGCTTGTCGAGCATGTCATCCCAGGCTGACAGGCATTGGATCCCCTTTGAATGACACCAATACTTAAGCCAATTGTCAGGGGTATAAAGCATGCAGCCGACGCCATTACATCAGTTTTTCTTGCCCCAGATGTCAGGTGCCCCCATAATGGGAAGCAATTATATACAAGGTTACACCTCCAACAAAAAAGCAAATACACCAAAAAGCTATAAGCATAGTAAACAAGAATAGAGGAAAGCAAACAGAAGTCTGGGGGCTGGGGGGAGGGTAACCAGGACTGCAACAGTGAATACACTCGAACATCTACATTTATGGTACGTGTACACACCTGTACTATGTCCTTCATGTTTCACTGTTGCAGTCATCATACTTGGGTAGATTCCCAAAGCTAAGGATGGGAGAAGGAAATTAGATAGCATTACGACCGGCTATAAGGCCCTGCAAGACTGCAGTGGCAAAGCCAGCTCTGGATTTAGAGAAAAAGTACAGTTTTGTACCTACCATAAATGTAGATGTCCGAACTGGATAGCATCTGCAGTCATAACAACTGGGTTGTCCTGTCGTCAGGCAGCCCTTCAGTCGGCCGGATTCCAAAGTCCGGGTCCGGCTTCGGCTGATGTCGCACTCCACCCGACGTCATCTCTGTTGGTCTTCGGGTATAAAAGCATCAGCCGGCGCCATTTTCCTCAGTGTTTCTTGCCCCAGATGCCAGAAGCCCTCTTGCAGGCTAAAATTTGGATAGATGCCAATGTTTCCAAATAGATAGAGGTAAACACAACAATAAGCATGTATGTACATATATACAAACAAATACACCATAAAAGACTCCCCCCCAACAGCTAGCTATTAGGAGGGTAAACACCCTAGGAGTACCACAGAGGGGAAGGAGGGAGGGTAATCCTGACTGCAGATGCTATCCAGTTCGGACATCTACATTTATGGTAGGTACAAAACTGTACTATGTCCTTCATGGATGCATCTGCAGTCATAACAACTGGGTAGAATACCATAGCCAACTAGGGGAGGAGGATAGAAGTAGATTATGGTGTGTTTAGGATCCCTTGCAGTACAGCAGTGGCAAACCCTGCTCGGGATCTGGAATATAGAGGCAAATTATAATGCTTGGCAAATGTATGCACGGAGGTCCAAGTAGCCGCCTCAATAATGTCTTTGGTTGCCACTCCTCGTAAGAAGGCTGTGGTAGTGGCTGTTGCCCTTGTAGAATGAGGTCTTATGTTCTGTGGAATTGGTTTTCCATGGAAGGAGTAACAGAATCGTATGCAATTTCCTATCCATTTGGAGATTGTCTGTTTGGAAATAGCTTTTCCTTCCCTTCCTGTTGCATAGGCTACAAAAAGTTGGTCAGTCTTTCTGCTACTTTTTGTTCTGTCCAAGTAGTAACGTAGCTGTCTATGTACATCCAAGGTATGCAGTATTCTTTCCCCTCTGTTTTGTGGGTTGGGAAAGAAGGTAGGTAGGTGGATTGCCTGGTTTAAAGACACTCTGGATACCACCTTGGGCATAAATGTAGGATTAGTCCTCATGGACACTCTATCTTGGTGGAAGATTAGGAAGGGTTGCACTGCCATTAAGGCCTGTAGTTCTGAAACCCTCCTTGCTGAAGTAATTGCCAGTAGGAAAGCAGTTTTCCATGACAGGTGTTGTAGGTCTGCTGTTGCTGCTGGTTCAAAGGCGATAGTGTCAATTTTTCTAGCACAAAGTTTAAATCCCAAGCTGGTAATGGTGGTTTCCTTGGAGGTTTTACATTCTTGATTCCTCTGAGGAACTGCCTGAGCAAAGGGTGTGAAAAAACAGGTGGATCAAAGCTGTATTCTGCTGAAATAGCTGATGCATGTATCTTGATGGAGGAGTAGGACAGGCCTGAATGAAGAAGTCCGGCCAGATACTCCAGAATGTTAGGCATATCTATGTTTGACACATCTTTTCCTCTTTCCGTACTCCAAATGACAAACCTTTTCCATTTTCCAGCATAGTTCCTTCTTGTGGAAGGTCTGCGTGCTTCAAGAATAATGTCTTTTACTCTTTGGGAAAGTTCTGGATTAGCTGCTGCTATGTGATGTTCCATGCAGTCAGTTGCAACGATTGTAGGATTGGAAGTGTGATGCTGTAGTTGTTCTGAGTTAACATCAAAGGCATCAGGGGTATTGGCCACATATTGTTCGAGACATGCTCCTCAGTAGTGGGTACCAGTGTTGTCTTGGCCAGTTTGGAGCTATCAGAATTATCCTTGGACGTTCTTCCTTGATTTTCAGTAGTACCTTGTGTATCAAAGGAAGAGGTGGGAATGCATATGCTGGTAGGCCTTTCCAGTTGAAGGAGAGCGAATCCACTTTCCATGCTAGTGGGTGGAATGTCCTTGTGCAGAATTTTTTGAGCTGGTGATTGAGAGGTGATGCGAATAGGTCTATCTGTGGCATTCCCCATTTCTTTGAGAGGGTCTTGAAGATGTCCGGGTGCAGCTTCCATTCGTGGGCATCCGAAGTGGTTCTGCTTAATATGTCTGCTAGAGTATTGTCTTTCCCGGTACAAATATTGCCTGTAACTGGATGTTGTAGCTGAGTGCCAGGGTCCACAGCTCCAAGGTCATTCTGCATAGGGGTATGAATGAGTGCCTCCCTGTTTGTTGATGTACCACATGACTGTGGTGTTGTCTGTCCTTATCATCAACTGGCCCTCTTTGAGAAATGGTTTGAACTTTTGGATTGCCAGTTTTACTGCCAGCATTTCTTTTAGGTTGATGTGCAGGTGAAGTTGATCCTGTGTCCACAATCCTTGCACGCATTTGTCCAGCATGTGGGCCCCCCATCCTAGGTCTGAAGCGTCTGTTGTGATGGTCTGGCTTGCTTGACATCTGCGAAAGGGTAGGCCTGGGTTTGACTGGCATGCCTGAGCCCACCATAGGAACTCCTGTTTTAAGCATGGAATTAGTGGGATTTCTGTTTCTAGACTGTGTCTGTGTTGGGACCATAAATTCTTTAGGTACCACTGTAGTTTTCTCATATGTAGTCTGGCAAATGGAACCAAGATTATGCATGATGCCATGAAGCCCAAGGCCTGCAGTACTTTTCTTGCTGTTAACTTGTTCAGTTTTGTTAGTGCCAAGAAGTAAAGAGGAAGTTCTTTTGTTTTTCTGTAGTCAGGAATGCCATTTGTTTTACTGTGTCCAATTCAGCCCAAGAATGTCCTTGTTTGGGATGGTATCAGCCTTGACTTTTGTAAATTGACTGTGTATCCCAGTGCTTGTAGCAAGTAAATGACCCTTTGTAAATCTGTTGTCAGCTTGCTTTTGTTGTCCCCTTGTAGCAGGCAGTCGTCCAGGTATGGGTAAATTTGAATTCCCTGTAGTCTGCAATGGGCGATTACTGATGCCAGGCATTTTGTGAATACTCTGGGCGCAGTAGATAAGCCAAAGGGCAATGCTGAGAATTGATAGTGCTCTGATCCTGCAAGAAATCTGAGGTATCTTCTGCAGATTGGTCGAATGGGGACGTGCAGGTATGCCTCCTTGAGATCTAGAGTTACCAGCCAAGACTCCTTGCCCAGCATGGGAAGAAGTTGCTGTAGGGTCAGCATTTTGAATTTTGGGACAATGATGTATGTATTTAAGGTGGACAGGTCGAGAATTGGTCTCCAACTTTTTCCTTTCTTGGAACTAGGAATAGTCTGGAATAGAACCCCTTTCCTTGCTCTGCTGTTGGCACTCTTTCCACAGCTCTCATGTTTGCTAACTCCATTATCTGGCGTAGAGCCTCTGTTTTTGATTTGGAGGTAGATTTGGCATTCCTCTTTTGACTGGTAAAGTGTGGAAGTGAAACCGGTAACCTTGATCTATGGTTTGTAAAATCCACTTGTCTTTTGTTATGTAGTGCCAGTTCTTTGAAAATAAGGTTAACTTTCCGCCTAGAGGAGCTGCTATTTGTTCCCTGGTAGGCGGATTTAGGGTTAAGTCACTGTGGTTGTGCTGATGTAGTGGCAGTGGCTGTGTCTGTGCCTCTGTTGTTACCTTGCCACTGTCGTCCTCTGTAGGCACCTCCTCTGGATTGGTTTCTGCCTCTGGAGCGTCTATTCCTGCCCCTTTGAAATTTTGTGGAGTCAGGAAAGGACCAATTTTTGGCAGGCCAGTTCCTGCTAAACCTTGGGGGTTGAACCTGCAAGAAATCTTTAACAGTTTGAACAGATTTTGCCTTTTCTTTCATTTTCTTCATAACCTGCTGGGCAGGTGTACCAAACAAACTTGTCTTGTCCATAGGAGCATCTAGCAGCTTAGCTTTAACATGATCCGGTAAAGCTTGTTCCTTTAGCCATGCATGCCTTCTTATCACTGTGCCTGTCATGGCTGATCTAAATGAAGCCTCCAGTGCATCATAGCCACATTTTAAGGAATGGTTGCTAACCTGTTGTATGTTATTTACCATCTCTAATACATATTTCTTATCAAGAGATTCATCAGTGGTTAGTTTTTTAGTTAACTGATCAAGCATAAACTCTTGGTATTGTATCATGTGAAACTGACAGTTTAAAGCTCTAGCTGAGAGAGTAGCTGAAGTGTAGACCTTTTTACCCCATCTGTCTAATGACCTTGCTTCCCTTTCAGAAGGAGTAGGGTTTTTAGCTATGGTCGTGGCTACTGCCTTGGGACCCTGGGATATAGTTTCTGGGTCTGCAAGTGGGGCCTTGTAAAGGTGGTGATGAGTATCTGGTACCCTGTAAAATCTGTCTGGTTTGGCAGGGGCTGGGGGTAAAGAATCTGGAGGGGAGCAAACATCATTGAAAGCATCATCCACCACAGAGAGAACAGGAGGTATAGCTAAGGGCCTGTGCTGTGGGAGGTGCAGAAAAGTCCTAAGTCTTTTTCTGGAGTCTGAAAAATCCTGTTGCTGCCATTGGAACTGTTCTCGCATGGCATGCAGGGTTTCCCCAAAGGAGAATTCTTCTGGTGGGGAAGCAGCTGGAATGGATTCTTCAGCATCAGAATCTTCAAAATTGGAGAAGGGAGCCTCTGGCTGGTCAGTTATGTCTGATTCATCAGCAGAATCATCAGAGGACACTGGCTCAGGGGGCTCTGCCCTAGGTCTCTTCTCTGGGGGCTGAGAGGCCCTGTCTGGGTGAGATTGAGATCCTCTAATAAAAGAAATTAAATCTTCTGCCAAAGTAAGCATTTGAGAACTAGAAGAGGGCCTGGATGTGGGGGGTTTAACAGGCACTGTCTTAGTAGTCTTGGCTGCTTTAGCCCTGGCGAAGGCCTTAATGGACATGGCTGCTGGAGGCCTAGCAGCACCACGTGCTGGTGTAGAGACATCCAAGGGGATGGTGTCTGATAAGTCAACCACCGTAGTGGGTAAAATTTCTGAGGTCGATTCAAGAGTTGTAGCAGGGGCCTCAGTTGTAGGAATAGGTTCAGCTGTACTTAGATCAGTTTTCGGTTTCGGCGAAACCGAGACACTCATGATTTGCTTAACCATGGTTTCGGCGAAACCGCGGACCGCGAGTGTCGGTCTTTATCTTTGCGTTTTGGTAGATTGGGTAGTCGGAGGATCCGGCGGCATAATGTACGCAAAATCAGAACCGAAAAACTGTTCTGCAAACTCCGACCGGCGCCTGGCGTTCGTCGGTTGAAAGAAGCACAGGCCGAACAGGCTGCTACGTCGTGGGCTGGGCCTAAACAAGGCAGACAGTAAGAGTGGAAATCTTTATGAGGTATTTGTTTCCCACAGGTTAAACAATTGTTAACTTTTTCTGACATCGGCTGAGGCAAGAAAGAGTCCCCAACCGGGTACTTAGCTTTAGAAGTCTTCGAAGTAGTATTCGGTAGAAGTAATCTCTGGATCCGACCGACCGGCACTTGCGAACAGCTTCTGCTTCGGGCGCCACGCGGCAAGAAAGACTGGGGAAAATGGCGTCGGCTGATGCTTTTATACCCGAAGACCAACAGAGATGACGTCGGGTGGAGTGCGACATCAGCCGAAGCCGGACCCGGACTTTGGAATCCGGCCGACTGAAGGGCTGCCTGACGACAGGACAACCCAGTTGTTATGACTGCAGATGCATCCATGAAGGACATCTGGCAAATGGCAATGCTTGGTGAAGGTATGTACAGAACTCCAGGTAGCATCTTCTAGGAGGTCCATGGTAAGTACACCTCTGAGAAAGGCTGTAGAGGTAGATGCAGCCCTGGTTGAATGTGGTCTTATCCCCTGTGGGGTAGGTTTTCCATGGTGCTTAAAGCCGAAATGAATGCAATGGCCTATCCACTTAGAAATGGTTTGCTTTGAAATGGCTTTCCCTTCTGCCCCTGCAGCAAATGCAACCAGCAGCTGTTCAGATTTCCTGAGAGGTTTAGTCCTGTCCAAGTAAAATCTAAGCTGTTTGTGCACGTCCAAGGGGTGCGGTATTCATTCCCCTTTGTTCTGTGGATTAGAAAAGAAGGTTGGCAAATGAATGGTTTGATTAAGGGCCACACTGGATACCACCTTGGGCATAAAGGAGGGATTGGTCCTGAGGGACACCCTGTCCGCATGAAAGATGATGAAAGGCTCCACTGCCTTGAGGGCCTGTAATTCAGACACCCTTCTTGCTGAAGTGATGGCGAAAAGGAAGGCTGTTTTCCAAGAAAGGAATTTCAACTCTACATTTGCAGCTGGCTCAAAAGGAGGTAGAATGAGGTATTTGCTTTCCACAAAAAAATACAATTGTTAACTTTTACTGACATCGGTTTAGAGCAAGAAAAAGGTTCCCCAATGGGGTACTTAGCTTAGGTGAAGACTTCGGTTCTGAAACTCGAAAACGAAATTTTCAGGAGTTGGCCGACCAGCACTTGCAAACTGCTTCTGCTTCGGGCACCGCACGGCAAGAAAGACTGATGTAATGGCGTCGGCTGCATGCTTTATACCCCTGACAACGTGACATCATGGAAGATGAGACAGCAACCGACGCAGGACCCAAGACTTTGATAATCAGGCTGACTGAGGGATACTGCAAGCAGATAACCCAAATGTGATGACTGCAACAGTGAAACACGAAGAACATCCTCTGTTACCAAAATTATCAAGGTATTAAGCAGAGTTAAGTCAACAATTACTGCACCTGTCCAAGAGGGACACGGGTGAAACTCCCGGACTGAATTTCAAGCTTCCTATCCAATCATCCAAATTACTCAAATGGGGTCAGCGAGGGTCTCTGCTTTGCCTGAACTAGACGTCTGTTCCAGAGGAGAGGTAACCTCCGACACATATCTGTCTCTCCAGCAAGTCCTGTTGATGTCGCATACTAAGATGAGTTCCATAGAGCAAGTTCATCTTATACCATTTGATTTTTGAATGTGCAGCATTTCCATTAGAGCAGGATCTTAGATTTCTTTATATGCAAGGCAGAGGTCACCTCCGATTAGTCTGTAAGACACAAAGTATAGTGACCGTGATTTCAGTCTGTCAATATATGACATATGCTGAAGACTCTGAATTTTCTTTGTAAGAAACCTTTGAGGTCTTTCCAGTTGCTGCAGGTGCCTGATAAGGTGCATACCAAAGGTAGCAGTGTACTCTATTATTGGCCTGATGAGTGAGGAGTACAGGGTGGTTATAACCTCTTCTGTTCTGGATGCAATGCCCTTACTTATGAGGTGGGTGACTTCGAAAGCCTTTCTTACCACTGTGGAGATGTGGTGGTCAAAGGAAAGGTTGCTGTCAACCTGCGTGTCCAAAGCTCTTACCACTGATTGCATGCTTAAGGTGTTGTTATTAGTGTGGTAATCTGCAGGGACATCACCCTTGCCAAAGGGGTGATAATGCATTTTTTTTGCAATTGAGTTTTGGCTTGTGACTTTGGCACCAGTCGTTTGTCAGTGTAAGCCCCTCTTGTGGGATTGTTGACATTCATATGGGGACTCTGACTGCACCCAGTTTGCAATCAGCAGCAACGTTTGTCAACCACAGGCCTTCTGTTTTAGCCTGTACATCTGAGAAGTAGATTCCAAACAATAGGGGCCCCGATACAGATCTCTGTGTACCACCACTGGCTATGGGTTTGCTGGTGGAGGTAGAGTCACCTATTTTGACTGTGTGCGTTCTGTCAGTGAACCAGTTTGCAACCCACCTGACAATATAAAGTTTGATCTCCAGCTGGGTGAGTTTATCAATGATGCCTGAATGGGGAATAGAGTCAAAGGCCTTGGCCAGGTCCAGGTAGGCCGTATGCACAGATGTGCCTTCGTCCAGGGCTTTGGTGACTGCCTCAAAGAAGTCCACCAGGTCTCCTATATCTTTACTAATATGGTCCATGACTATTCTTTCCACAGCCTTGCAAATTAGATTCCATAAGCCTGACCAGCCTATAGTTTCTAGGGTCTGTGGAGGTGGCCTCATGTTACGAGATGACTGTTGTGGTTTTCCATTCAGAAGGCACAAAACCAGTGTTTAGACTGTGGTGAAAAAAAATTTGAGTACCCAGCAGTGCAGCTAGTTCCTGTTTTAATCCATTTAGAACAGAGCCTGGGATATTAAAAAACGAAAAACCAATAAGAAAATCACTTTATTAAATCAACTCTAGTAAGTGCTTTCTTTTTGTTTTAAATCAACTGAGACCTCTTCAGACTGAAGTAATTACTACAACATCCATATTTAAACAATATGCAAGATCATATGACATCACATTTAGTAATGTCTTAACCCTTTATGTTTCAAATACATAACAAAACATTCATGGTTATTTAAACCAGGAGGGTAGCAGGCATTTAGTCTCACTTCCAACAATATTCTAACCAGCCCAACTCTTCTTCAGGGTTTAATAAAAATTCCACATTACTTGATGCATCAACCATCAAAAACTTAAAACCAATTTTACATGAACCATATTTATAATGTCTGCCTAAAGCATTCTTTTTGTCTCCTATAGAGACGGCATATTTATGTAAAGATTCTCTTATACAATTCGAGTATGGTCCTTCCAATGTAAAAAGACTTACAGGCCACACAGAAAACAAGATAAACCACAAACTTGGATTTACAAGTAAAAGTTACATCCACATTAACTCTCATATTATTTATAACAAGATAGGTTTCTTCAGTGTATAAATAATTACACATATTACAATTAAAGCATCTAAGCATACCCCTTCTATCAATACTATTTTTGGCATATTTAACTTTGCCTGAAAATAGTTTTTGAAACTCTGTCATTTGTTGCGTGAATGAAGGTCTATTCCCTATTACATTTAAAATCTCAGTGTTAGCACCAAAAAGTTTCCAATTTTCTGTTATGATGTCTTTTATAACTCCAGAATCTAGGCTATTAACAATGGGCATCCTTACTCTATTTTCATTTGTGAGTGCCCTAGTGGTCACTGAATGAGCAGGCCCCTTTCCTCTGAGCTGTTGTATTAGACATTACAGTGGTAACTAATGCCTTTGGATAACCCCTAGTATATAACTTCACAAAAATTATTGCCTTCTTTGACAAAATCTTCTTCCATAGCTGTTAGATTACTGACTCTCAAAAGTTGACATTACAATATTTTTTGTCTTTTTGGGGTGCATGCTACTGTAATGTAAATAAGCATTATTTTGCAGCTCTTTCTTGAAAATTTTTGTAATTAGCTTGCCATTGTCTTTAAAAATATTAAAATCCAAAAAAAAGTAACTGAACTAAATTGACAAGTCAACTCCAAATAAGAACACAAATTATTAATATATGTAACAAAATCCCCCAAAGACATTTCTGACCCCCTCCAAATCAAAAAAACACCATGAATAAAAAAATCCAAATTAAAAAAACATCAATATAACAAAATATTGTGATTATGTTCTTCATATAATCACTCTGCCTGTTATGTTATCAGGTCCCACAGAAGCTGTTTTTTTGACTTTGGAGAGAGCATTTATGACCTGTTCCTTGGAGATATTAGGTGGAAGGCAGGAGAGTAGGGATGCCAAGTAAGGGAAATATTAATTCCCTGAAGCCTGCAGAAAGCAACAGACACGTACTTTGTGAAAACTTTCTTCACAGGTATATACTAAGCTATCGATCACCAAGGTCTTTGTAAGCTTAGCCATTCAACCCAATGTAGTTAAGTCCCCATGTACCCTGTATAGGTTCATACGCATATACCAGGCTAACAACCACCACAGCCCGTCTGGTGCCTTAGAGAGCCCAAACAGCAAAGCACAGAATTGAAAATTATATTGTGAA
Organism: Protopterus annectens; assembly: GCF_019279795.1. NCBI lineage: Eukaryota > Metazoa > Chordata > Ceratodontiformes > Protopteridae > Protopterus > Protopterus annectens. Next base: position 48,444,600 of record NC_056732.1, on the reverse strand, counting down.
ACAGAGAATCTTAAATTGCTGTGATCCATATGGATTGAACATGCAGATATGCATCTTTTATGTCCAAGGTAACTAAAAAGCCATGGTACAGAATTACTGGAAGCAAAGACTGCAGAGTCAGTATTTTTAATTTTAGGACTCTCAGAAACAAGCTGAGAAGTGATAAATCCAGAACGAGTCTCAATTTTCTCTTTTCTGGGGACCAGGAAAAGTCTTGAAATAATAACCTACTCTCTTTCGATGAGCAGGAATCCGTTCTATAGCTCCATAGAAATAAGAAGGAATCCGTTCTATAGCTCCCTAGAAATAAGACTCCTTCAAAATTGAAGGAATTAAATGGAGCTGAGTAGAAGGCACACATGGAACACCTGATCAGTGAGGCAGTGAAAGGCCATGACAGTGTAACCACTTTAAATGACAGAAAAAAAAAACAGTGGCCTAGTCAGGAGTACTGCTACAGTGATTACAGGGAGGACATCAGTTATACATATGGGTGACAGAGGTAATAACCTGAATAAAGCCTTCATAACAGCTATAAAGAAAGTTTCCTGTACAATTGTTTTGCAATACCTTTTCACTTTTACTGCAAATAAGTATGCAGTGAGCACTGTACATCTTGTTTGTGTTTTCTCTAAGCATCTACTCTAAATGCGATATGTCCAGCTGGATGTCCCGGTTAACAAAACAAACATGTCCAAGACACACATATGTGTGCGTGTGTTTTTTTTTTTTGGGGGGGGGGGTACACAAGATAAAGTAAACAGTGCTTTCTGCTCCCTAGTTTGGCGTTTTACCAACATTGCTAAACAACATGAAAAAGAACACACCAGTGCCAGTGGTGCAGAAGGCTGTGGGTTCTATTACCACACCAAGCAGATCAGTTGCTATAAGGGTGGTGCTGCACTACACAGAAACAAATGGGAATTGTGGGAACAATATATGCAGAGAAGGAACGAGGTTTAAGAGGCAGGATATGAATTAGCCATATATTGCTTAACTCATTACATCCGAGTGACATCTCCAGGTGTATCGGCAATTAACTCCTACTGACTCCTGTAGGCATCAAATATTGCTTGTTCATATTTGCATAAATAATTTCAAAACCATGCTATATACAAGGTTTTAAAAGATTTCATCTTAAAGCTAACATAGTGGCAAACTCAATTGTATTAACATTTGATCTCTGTCTACTGCAGATAAATTGATACTGTTGTTATTAATATATTAATTTATACAGATATAATTTTCACATTTTTCTAAATATCTCAGCAACCAAGTAACACAGACAGAACTCCTTAGTCTCATATGAAAGCTTTCAGCTAGATGAATAAAATGTCATAGACAGTATGTGCGTAACTTGAGTGGTTGGTGAGATATTGTAAGTTGTTTACAAAATATTACAAATGTAAGTTACTGTGTTTACTGTGACTTATAAAATTCAGTTTAAGACCTAGAACCTATAGAATGCTACCACTATAAAAACAGTTTGTGCTAAAGAGTTAGCCATTTGTACTGCTTTCATAATCCCTATGGTTTCAGAGATATGAACATTTGTTTGAAAACAACAAAAAGAAAAAAAAAATCTTGCTTTTTTCCCACTTTCTGAGAGTTAAGAAAGTTCAGTTACAGATTTGCTTTTCTAAACTGTTTGGAAGTTTCTAGAAGGCCAGTGCTTGCTTGGGCTAAAGGGAAGTCTCTGTGTACACCAGTGGGAGTGGTTAACACTGAACAGCCTGCCTGTCCCTGGAAGAGTGGTTACTACCTAGAAGCTGTAGTTTTATTGGCCATTTTGGGTCAATTCTAAACTCCTTGATCTGTCTCTCTTAAAACCAGGCTGCCTCGTGGTTTTGGCATCTTTTCAGGCTTGCTAGTTGTTGCTGAAACACCTACCAAGGGGAGAAAACGCTGAGAGAAGAAAAGGAGCCACTTTTGTGATTTTAAGTATTTTCTTCTGATTTTTTGTTAAGTTTTACTGCTTTGCTGCCTACTTTTTGGCATTTTCCGGTTTGCTAAAGTTTATATCTGTAACAGTAACAGTACTTGGAACACATCTAGAGCCTGTTTACTGCATTTCCTGTGTTGCACTTAATTTAAAATCGTTTTTTTCTCTAAAAACTGCATTTTACCTGATTTTGGCCTAGCACTCAAGTGTGGGGTCATTTATTGCACTGTTGCGATAATTGTGCTGCTTGTGTATCTCTGCTACCTTTAAACTACAACAAAAAGAAAAAAAAACAAAAACATCTTGCTTTTTTCCCACTTTCTGAAAGTTAAGAAAGCTCAGTTACAGATTTGCTGTTCTGAACTGTTTGGAAGTTTCTAGAAGGCCAGTGCTTGCTTGGGCTAAAGGGAAGTCTCTGTGTTCACCAGTGGGAGTGGTTAACACTGAACAGCCTGCCTGTCCCTCGAGGAGTGGTTACTACCTAGAAGCTGTAGTTTTATTGGCCATTTTGGGTCAATTCTAAACTCCTTGATGTCTCTCTCATAAAACCCTACAACTCTCTTTTTGCGCGGTTTTGCGCACTGAGTAGTGTCGGGCAGCGCCGCCTAAACAGGTTTAAACTATTCCAGGCTCCACAAAGTCTGCTCTTCACTTTTTCCCTTAGAACTGTTCAAACTCTCAAAGTAATCACTCTATTCTATTTCTAAAGCCCTGCACTTGCTCAGCTCTTATAAGGAAACACTAACTAATGAAAGCACCACACCCTCCTTGACTTCTCATAAGTATTAGACTCCCGATTGGTCCTTCCTGATCAAGTGAAAAATCAGTTCCTTTTCCTAGTCATCTCATCAGTAAAAACAGTTCCCTATACTAATCTGGTATGTCCAAGGGTCAGTTTCAAGGCTACTCTCCAATCCAGCTGGTGAATCTGGGAATTTTGAGGCAATGCTACAATTGCCTTATGTACACAGACAACCCTCTCCTCCTTCCAACGAACTCTAATACAGATGAGAGATGCAGTTACACAGCCAAACTGGAGGCAGAGCTCTCTCAACCCAAGACTGGCACAGCAGTCAGGAGGAAAAGGTAACCACCCACACCACAAATCCAGTCTCACACAGACCTACTGCATCTGCATACCCAACACATAAACACACAAAAACATACTCGGAGGCTCTAAATAAAAATCTGCCTAAACAGCAAAGACCTCCTAAGCAGATATCCAAGCAACAGCCACCCCTCAACAATACCCACGAATCACATATCTCACAAAATCAGTGTGCCTTATAACCACAGCCCTTAAGTCCAAACACACCAAATACACTTGTTATAGGGGACTCTATTGTCCGGCACACTGAAATCCCGCTCACCAGACTGAACAAAGAGAAGGTCACTGTAAGCTGCCTGTCGGGTGCCAGGATCCGCCACATAACGCAAGCACTCAGGTCACTCCAAAGCAAGTACAAGTATGGCTCCGTCATTGTCCATGCTGGTGTGAATGACCTGAGACGTACCTCCCTGGACTACATGAAGAGAGACATAGAGGAGCTCTCTGACCATGTAGCCCAGGCTGGTATGACCCTGACCTTGAGTAGCATCTTGCCCTCACCAAGAATGATGCCACAGTATAAAGACAAAATGATCAGTTTCAACAATTGGCTAAAGTATTGGCGTCATTCAAAGGGGATCCAGTGTCTGTCAGCCTGGGATGACATGCTCGACAAGCCACGTTGCTTCGCTAGGGACGGCTTGCACCTGTCACCCTTAGGCTTTCGTATACTGGCCAAAGCTCTTGCCACCCCCCATAGTGCCTTTTTTAGGCAAGGCTCAAAGGACAAACCCACCTCCATAGACAACCCAAGGATAAAAAAACTAAAGGTAATGCTACTCAATGCCAGAAGTCTAAACCTCAAGATGCACGCACTCGAGGCTCTCCTCAGTATGGACAAAATTGATGTCTGTGCAGTAACAGAAACCTGGTTCAAGGCTCCTGAGAGCACCCCAGCACTACCAGGTTATAACTCATACCATGCATTTCGGCCCCAAAACTCGGACCGAAGCACAAAAGGAGGTGGAGTATCTATATTCATCAAAGATACCTACACCTCCAGGTTAGTGGCACTGCACGAAGCATCGGAAACCATCCATGTGCAACTAACAGCGGGCAAAACTGCCTTTCAGTTTGTAGCCTGCTACAGAACACCCTCCCTATTACAGGAACCCCACTTGGCATTCCAGAGAACACTGGAAAATATGAAGGTCTCTCCAAACACTATATTATTGGGTAACTTCAACTACTCAAACATTGATTGGGAAAACTACTCAAGCCCAAACACCCTCGCCTAACGGTTCCTTGAATTTATAAACTCTAACGCAATGGAACAACTGGTCACCACTCCCACAAGAGGGAACATATTGGACCTGGTCATCACCAACATGGGGACTCTACGTTCCACACCAGAGGTAAACCCCTCATTGGTAAGATCAGACCATAAACAAATTTCCCTGGACATCCATATCCCATCCCCACCCCCAGCCAAGGAAATCACTGTAAAGAATTTCTCAAAAGCCAACTTTGTACTTCTCAAGACTGAGGTGGAATCCTTCAAAGCCCCTGGGCCAGAGGATAATACAGCCCAATCCGCAGAATCCTTTACAAATGCATTCTATGAGCACCTGCAGGAATGTATGGATCATGCTATCCCAAATAAAACCAAGACTCACTCCTCCAAAAACAGGAGACCGGTCTGGTGGACCCCGGCCATAAATAAGCTATACAACAGAAGGAGGAAGCTACTACATGACAGAGCAAAATCCCAAAAAGGGAAGGCATCTCTGATCAGTATTAGCAAGAAACTTCGATCCCTCATAAAATCATCAAAAGCCAGTTTCGAAAGAAAAATTGCCCTAGACACTAAAGATAATTACAAGGCCTTCTTTAGTTATGTCAGGAACATGGGCGGAAACTCCCAGATATGCTCTGAATTGTTGCATAACGGTACAAAATATACTGAACCTACAGACATAGCCAACATCCTGGAAGACAGATTCAGTGCAAACTCCCCCCCCGCTTCCCCCCCAAAGGAGCAAATGCCTATCCCAACTGAATGTAACCTCCCTGACATCACAGATGCACAGGTGAAAGCTGCCCTCTGCAAAGCATAAAACGCAGCATCTATGGGACTGGACGGTGTCCCAGGCTGTGTCTTACACGAGCTCAAAGAAGAACTGAACCCTCACATTAAGTCACTGTTCAAACTTAGCCTTACTACAGGATATGTACCCAAAGAATGGCGTACAGCTACAGTGGTCCCACTCCACAAAGGTGGTGCACAATGGACCCCGGAAACTATCGCCCCATAAGCCTGACTAGTCTGGTCTGTAAAGCTATGGAGCGTATTATCATGGAACTCATAAGACATTGGGAGCCTCCAGACGCTGGACCCTACCCAATTCGGCTTTAAGGGCAGATCTTGCCTCTTAAACCTAGTTGATTTCTTTGAAACAGTTACCAAAGCCATAGATGAGGGCAAAGTAGTCCACACAGCCTACCTCGACCTCGCAAAAGCCTTCGACACAATACCCCACTTGGGCATCATAAATAAGCTTACCAGCTTAAATATCAACCCCATTATCACAAGATGGGTTGCAAACTGGCTCAGAGATAGAACCCACATGGTCAGAATCACAGGTGCCATGTCCGAATCCAAACCAGTTACAAGTGGCGTCCCACAGGGCTCAGTTCTGGGACCGCTCTTGTTCAGTATATACTTCGCTGAGGTTCAGGCTAACACAGGGGGATTATGGCTGACAACATTCGCAGATGACTGCAAACTGGGGGTCATAACTGAATCTCCAGCTGACACAAGCATCCTCCAAAAGGGTCTCACAGAGACGGATGCTTGGTGCCAGAGCCACGACCTCAAGCTAAATGCTAAAAAGTGCATAGTCATCCCCTTTGGGAAAAACAAGGTGCCCACAAATTACCACATAGGTGGTAATCCATTAAGTACGGAAGAAGTAATTAGAGATTTGGGGGCCAACGTAGATAGTAATCTCTCCTTTGATAATCACGTTGCCAAAGTGGTTAGAAAAGACCTTCTATATAGCCCACCTTATCACGAAAGGGTTCGCATCTAGATCGAGAGGTCATTGTGCCCCTCTACTCGTCACTCATCAGGCCCATAATTGAATACAATGCCCCTTTTGGGATGTACCTTACCAGACACCTGCAGCAACTGGAGAGACCCTAAAAGTACCTCACCAAGGGGATCATGGGCTACAAACAGATGTCCTATGCAGCTCAACTAAAGAAACTCCAGCTCTACTCAGTTGCTTACCGCCTACTCAAAGGTGATCTATGCCTGACGTACAAAGCCATGTCAAACACAGAATTAATGGACATGCTCCACCTCAAAAAATCCAAGTCCCTTAGAGCTACACGCTCCAGGGACCTAAACCTCAGCACAAAAATAAATAGGACATGCTGGAGGGACAAATTCATTTCCCAGAGGCTCCCCTCACTCTGGAATAGAATCCCAACTCATGTTAAACATAGCCCCTCGCTGACCCTCTTCAAGCGAAATTTGGACGCGTGGATGGGAAATCGCAAATTCACCCCTGGGATCTCCCCTGTGTCCCTGCTAGACAGAGGCACAGTAAACTAATCTTCAAAGGGTACCTTCTGTGACCTACTTTACAGAGGCACAGTAGGCTAATCTAATAGGGAGGCAGAAGCCAAATACACTCTGGCTAGGCTTATAAATGCCCTAGGGCAGATAGCCTAGTATCTACCTATGAACCTATGTGAGGACATAAGTTGATTCTGTCAAAAGGCTTAGGCTTCACCCATTGGAAGTTGCAGTGCAAACTTTCTGAGCTCCTCCGTTGGAGTGAATGAGTTTACTTAAATTTATCCAGTCATTGTCAGTTATGTATAATGTTTGCAATTACAGTTGTTTCAATAGAGACTATGATGCATAATGTTTGCAATTATAGTGGTCAATGTTGTTTGTTTTTCATTTATATAAATGTAAGATTGCCTATGTCACGTAATAATTTAATAAAGATGTTTATTGAAAAAAAAAAAAAAAAGGTGGTGCTGCACTCTTGCATCATCCTTTGGATGACATCTTAGACTGAGGTCCCATCAGACAAATGTAAAAGATCCCATAGCACCTATCAAAACAGAGTTGGGGAAGTTCTCTGATGCCATGATCAAATTTCCCCTATTGTACAAGTAACACCTTGCATCTCCCCTGAAAGGAGGTCATTAGCCTAGCAGAACTATCCTGGTTAACAAAAAATAAAAATATAAACAAAGAAAAACAAAAACACAGGGCTTCCACAGCTCCATTTGCATTGGTGACATGTATTTGTAGGATATCTGAAATGAAACATACTGGAGTAGCAACTTGTACAAGGTGAGTACTGTTATGAAACCCAAGTACTAATGAACTACAGTGCAGGTCAGTAATGGAATGCTGACTTAAACAGTCAAAATATGTCCTAAAGCAACACAAGGAGTGGCTGCAAACAGGATTAAAACACTAAGACGACTTTCTTAAACAATGCTGACTGAGCAAAACCACCAACCTCTGAGATTTGTGAAAGGAATATGATGCTGTCAGACAGCAAAATAGTAAAACTGTTTTCATTTCCAGTTTATTAATGCACTGACAGGCTTTGTACCAAGCACTGATGTAAGCAATGATTGCTCCTACTAACTAAAACAATTCTATTTCTGAAGAAATTCTAAAAATTTCCAGACTACTATTGACAGTTCTGACGGCATTCAGAGTCAGAATAGGTAATTGCATGAGCAAAATAAACTCCTAAGGGAAACTTTTAGAAAAGGGTCACATATATCAAGCTACTTAAAAACAGCATGTCGCACTGCAGTTCTAGTCAACCTTTCCATGTTAATGAGTCGTGTGAGATCCATTACACTACCACAAGGGCCTCGAACCCTGACAAATATCCTAATCCCACCACCAACCACAAAATAACATCAGGCTTCCAAACAATACAGAGAGAATTTTTAGAGAAGTGTTCGAGTGTGAACAACTTGAAATTTATACAATGAGCCCTTGTAACAACAATGGCAAACAAGTGTATAAACAAAGGAGCATAAAAGAGAGGCAGGAGGAACTTGGTGAATCTCCAGCAAAAAAATGGCTTCGGCTGGAGATCAGAACATGAACAGAAAATCATCAAAGCATACTTTAATGTTGTACTTTAAAATACAGAAGAATATATTTGTTATAGAAATGGATCAAAGAGGAGTTTATCGCATTGTGTGTGTAAAGTGCGGAAACACAAAAAACATACCAAACCATTTAACTGTAATTGTACAATGGCAGAGTAGCAGAACACTGCACTGTATATAACACTGTATGCCGCCCATAAAGCACATGTTTAATTTAAACACCTTTATTCATTTTGCATCTTTTCAACATGGGTACACACACAAACTTATAGAAAAGAACACAAACTGTTGTAAACATGTTTATTAGCTTCCTGCAGTATACATGCACGTTTTCTTTAAAATTACTGTTCACTCCAACATTACATAAATTGTTCAAGCTACGGCTTCCATTAAAGTTCACTCCTCCTCCTTCTCCTGAACATTACTCGGCATATATTGTTCCCACAATGTCATTTACTTCAAAGTAATTTGCTCCTTCCCTTTTCTAAAGATCATATCTCAGTTCTTTTTATTTCTTTCACAATATTCAGTACTTCTACTACAGTTGGTTTACAGTTCAATTTTCATTTTCTAGTAACTGCTTTTGTGGCAGTCAATGCCATTAAACTTAGCAAGGTGTTACTATGTCTGGGCAACTCCTAAGTTCATAGAAGGTTTCTAGGCTTACGGCCCTAGAGCCCTTACAAGCCTAACCATATTTATCCTGAGGTGCCCCAATTGTCGGTGATTAGGTGAAGGAAGTTCACAGAGGTAAGTCTATTGTAATTAATACTGACAGCCTCTATCCATGACAGACGTGGGCGCAACCCCAGGAGTGAATTTGCAGTCACCCACCCATTGATCTAGGTTGCGTTTTACGAGGGTCAGGGAGGAGTTCTGTTTCATGTTTACTGGAAGCTTGTTCCAGAAAAGTGATAGTCTCTGGGCAGATGTAGCTATCTCCCCAGCATGTTCATGTCAGAGGATAGGTTAAGATCTCTGGAGCATGTGACCCTCATGCAGTTTAATTTATGAATGTGTAGCAGTTCCATCAGAGTGGGTCAGCCACTGCAATGTAACACAGGCACAGGTCACCTCTTAGCAATCTGTAGGAGCCAGAATACAGTGACAGGACTTTCAGGCTTTGAGTAAGACTTGTTTTGTGTACCTTGTAATTTCTTGGTGAGAAACCTCTGTGATGTCTCCCATTGTTGCAGGTGTCTGGTGAGGTACATGCAAAAAGGAGCACTGTACTCAATTATTGGTCTGATGAGGGCAGAGTATAATGGAATTATATCATCCTTAGATCTAGATGCGATGCCTTTACTTACAAGATGCTTTACATAGAAGGATTTCCTTACTAGTGTAGATATGTGGTGGTCTTATATCTCAGCTCAAAAGAATAATTTCCTTAACTGCAATCATTTAAAAGCACTATTTATGCTCCTTACCACTAACAACTATATTCCTATTTGCTAACTCTAAATAACGCCTTATAAAAAGAGTTTTGTACTGTGACAGTGTGGCAAAATTGTTAAATGTCTGATCACCATCATCCAAATACCCATTTATCCAAATATGTTCTATCAGTCCAGGGCATTAAAAATGGTAGCAACAAGGAGGTGGGCACAGGCTTGTTACCACGGTCAAACTGCCTATGCAATGTGAGTACACCCCAGCCACTTTTATGCCCCACCAGTAAACATGAGTCTGAAATACCCAACATAGAGATCAGAGATGGCAACCACCTATGCAAAGATAACAGACATGTATGCATGCAAGTTCATAGCAACATACATATGAGCGCTTGTACACCACATACAGAAGGGCAAAGCAGTATACCCCAGATGGACAACACAGTGAGTCGGTAAAATAACAGAGGTTCAAAAGACTAGAGATATCACATATGAGAAAAAGTATATAGCCATAACCTTTATCTTACAGATTATCACCACATTAGAAACAATAATTAACCATCTTCAAAGATCTCTCCAATCATAGCCATAAGGCCTTCTTTACTTATGTCAGAAACCTTAAAGGAAAAAACCCAGCTATGCACAAAGTTGGTTGTTAATGGCACTGCATATTCTAAACCAGCAGAAATAGCCAGCCAGCTGACAGGTTCAGTGAAAACTCCCCCCCTCCCCCCCGTCCCCACCACATACCCTCCAAAACATACCTACCACCTGCTTTCCACCTAGTATCTCCAAGGAACAGGTTGCAAACGCTCTCTTCAAAGCCAGAAACACAGCCTCTATGGGACCGGATAATATCCCAGGCTGCATTCCAAATGGATTAAAACAGGAACTAGCTGCATCTTTTTAACCACAGTCTAAGCACTGGCTTTGTACCTGCTGAATGTAAAACAGCAACCATCATCCCGTTACATAAAAGAGATGCCTCCACAGACCCTGGGAACTACAGATCATAAGGCTGACCAGCCTAATCTGCACAGCTATGGAAAGAATAATCATGGACCTTATTGACAAAGATATAGGAGACCTCCAAAACACTCGACCCAACCCAGTTCAACTTTGTTAAAGGGAGGTCCTGCCTCTTGAACTTGGTGGGCTTCTTTGAAACAGTCACCAAAGCCCTGGGCGAAAGCAAATCCATGCATTCAGCCTACCTGGACCTGGCCAAGGCCTTTGACACTATTCCCCACTCAAGCATCATTGATAAACTCACGCACCTGGACATCAACCCGTATACTGTCAGGTGAGTTGCAAACTGTCTCGCCAATAGAGTGCACACAGTCAAAATAGGTGAAACTACCCCCACCAGCCAACACATAACCAGTGGTGTTCCACAGGATCTGTGCTGGGGCCCTTATTGTTTGGAATCTACTTCTCAGATGTACAGGCTAAACAAAAGGCCTATGACTGAAAGTTTGCTGATGATTGCAGACTGAGTGCAGTCAGAGTCCACAAACAATGTCAACATCCTACAAGAGGGACTTGCGCAGACAAACGACTGGTGCCAAAGTCACGAGCTAAAACTTGATGAAAAAAAATGCATCATCAGCCACTTCGGCAACATCCCTGCAGATTACCACATTAATAACAACACCCTAAGCACACAATCAGTGGTGACAGATTTGGGCACACGGGTTGACAGCAGCCTTTTCTTTGACCACATCTCCACAGTGATAAGAAAGGCTTTCTAAATTGCTCACCTCATAAGGGCATTGGATCCAGAATAAAAGAGGTTATAATCCCCCCTTGTACTCCTCACTCATCAAATCAATAATAGAATACAATGCTACCTTTAGTATGTACCTTACCAGGCACCTGCAGTAACAGGAAAAACCTCAAAGGTTTCTTACAAAGAAAATTCAGGGTCTTCAGCATGTCATACATTGACAAGACTGAAATCACTGTCACTATACTCCGTCTTACGGACTACTCAGAGGTGATCTCTGCCTTGCATGCAAATAAATCTCAGATCCTGCTCCAATGGAAATGTTGCACATTGGTAAATCAAATGGTATAAGATGCATTCACTCTTAGGAACTCAACCATGTGACATCGACAGGATTTACTGGAAAGAGAGAGAGAGAAAGATATGTCGCACAGAGGTAACCTCTCCTTTGGAGCAAACTTCCAAATCAGGTGAAGTAGAGCCTCTCGCTGACCCTATTTAAACGTAATTTGGATGATTGGATGGGAAACCTCAAATTCACCCTGGAAGTTTCCCTCCTGGACAGGGGCAGTGGGTGCTGACCTAGTTCCACTTAACACTTCAATATTCTTGGGAACAGGGTTTGTACTTGATTAGGCGTGTAAGGACCCTAGGGAAAATTAGCCTAGTAACCTCCTATGACCTTATGCATGGGATAGACACAGCAAGCACTACGTACAATTGTGCAAGAACCCTCATCATAACAATGTTCTGGCTTCACCCTGATGCAGAGATGCATGCTTGCATCACAAATGAAGAGGGACATCAGCTCATGTCATTTTTGATTTGCCTGCAAAGGTATCTGGGATATATCCATAACATGAAAAGTCCCTTGTTTTGCTCCTTTTTTTCAGTTGACAAGATGAGGTACAATAAAGCAGTAAACACCTACAGAGAAGAATCCACACTGCAGCCCCTGCACAGTTCATACCACAGACAACTAGAGAAGTAACCCTTCTCAGGTACTCTGCCCTTTGATAGTAGAGAAAGCAACAGCAGAATGATGGGTGATAGCACCTTCCCCCCACCTCAATTATTAGATTACTTATACAAGATCAGAAAAAGCCCACAAGGAGGGAGGTAACTGGCACTATACCGGTGACCCTATTTAAACATCTACTGCCACTTATTATACTAATACAGCTGTACTATGTTCTTCATATTTTTTTTATTTTTTTATTTTTATTTAACATTTGTTTACCGGGAAAGTCCAACTTGGAATTAAGCCAATTTTCGGTGGTGGCCCAGGGAGAAACACTCCAGATGCGTGTCTTTGTAATGTGGGAGGAAACCGGAGCCCAGAAGAAATCCATACGAATGCAGGGAGAACATGAAGACTCCGCACAGAAGGCACTCCAGCCGAGAATCGAACAGGAGAAAATCTTGCTGTGAGGCAACAATGCTACCGCAGCACCACTGCACCGTCCAATGCACCACTGCTGCAAGGATATACTCCGTAACTGGTGTGCTCTCCCCTTTATTTGTTCCTTTTCCCCCCAATTAACAGGATAAGCAACTGAAGGTGATTTCTACTTTGCAAGAGCTGCGATGGGGGCGGTCCACCGAAAGGTCTTTTACTTCCTGTATCTCACTAAGACAAACAGCTCAACTAACACTTGAACCACAAACCTGCATTTTCATCACCAGACAAACAGAACATTATGGAGAGGGATACGATACCCAGGTGCTCCCCTTCTCTGGAATACAATTCCAGTGCAAGTTAAACAATGCAATTACATATCTTCCTTCAAATTAAACCTGATAACTGGATGGGTGCTTTCAAAGAATTCTCCAAACAAACTGGCCTCTCCTCCCTTGAGGAATGAGACAAAGTTTCAAGGGCAGATATTGGTAAGGTGTGGATCGCCATTAGATTAAAACAGACTTGAAATTCCAATGAATGACATATGGCAAGATTACCAAAGCAGTGCCTTTAGACGGAGGCGGAGATCAGTGTTAAAAATGGCACCTGCCCTTTTTATTGCCCCAGTCACTGCTGGTTACAAGTTCACAGAAAGCATCCCAAATGGCTGCTCCTAGACTGGATATCACTATTATAATACATGGAAAAGGAGTATAAAGTAGTCATCTCATAAACCCTCTAAGTAGAGATTTTCTTGAAGAAGGCTGTGCTACTGTTTCACCAAAATGGGCCAAAACATGCTCCTGCAGTCTTCTAACGCAGATCACAACAGAACAAAATGTACTCAAGCCAACCATTTAGAACTTTTGATTTGGTGAATGGCTTGCTGCGCTTCCCTGGGACAAATGGCAAGAACCATTGTTCTGTCGGTCTAAAATACCAGGCTCTTTCTACATCATACCTATGTTACCTGTGGTAATCATACATTGGAAACAAGTACAAAATCCTTTCACCTTTTATTTTCTATCTCCAGGAAGAATCCAAGAAGTTAAATGGTCTGGATGAGGGAAATCTCAGAAACTACCTTTGGCATGGAGGAGGATTAGTGCCTCAGTTTCACTTTGTCGCAGTGCAGTGCTGTGAAAGGATCGTGTACATTAAGATATCCAACTGAGAAATCATCTGAACTGAGGTAATAACCAGACTGCTGGCTCAAAAAGATCAAAGCCAGCTCTTATAGGGCTAAATTAAGGTACCAAGGAGAAGGAGAAAGGGTACCAGTCTTTGGCAGCTACATATGTAAAAAAAAAAGTTATGTACTTACTGTAATGTTCCCTCTGTGCTGTCCATTTAAGTTCTTCAACTGATGGGTTTGGATCCAATCACTTGGATCTGACTTGACCATTGCTAAAGCTTGTAGCAACCAAGAGACTCGAGTATTTCCCTTACTCATAATGCACCAACCCCAAGTTCCCTCGATTTTGTTTGCTGATTTTTACCATAAAGGAAATACGTACTATGCACAGATAAAGGAGGTGAAAACTGCATGCAGTCAATACATAAAAAGACTATCTAGAATTTTATCTGATGATGTCAATTTTCATTCTATCCTCAGTTGATGGGGCAGAGTCCCCAGCTACATAAAATCCCATATGAACTCAAGGAAGGATGTTCCGGAGTACAGCTGAACTAAATGATGCCCTACCCCCAGAGACCAGATCCAATTTGTAATGAGTAACAAAGGTATGGGGGGGGGGGGGTAAACCCAAGCAGCTGCTGCACATATGTTGTCCATGGACACCCTGGAAAGAAAAATTACAGATGCTGCCATAGATCTAGTTGAAGGAGCTCTTATTCGTTATGGTAAGGTAATACCCAATTTTTTATAAATGAGATACAATCAGTGAGCCATCTGCCTAAAGTTACTTTGGCAACTGGTTTTCCTAATTTCAAGTTTGCAAAGGAAACCAACAACTGGTCTGTTCTTATGTCTTTTGTTCTATGCAGCTAAAAACGTAGCTGTCTGTGAACAACCAGTACATGCAACATATATTCACCTTTGTTAGTAAATATGGGAAGGAAAATGGCAAATTAATGGACTGATTGATATTGGATTCTGACACCACCTTGGGAAGAAAGGATGCATTAGTTCGTAATGTAACTCTTTCCTTGTGAAAAATCAAGTAGGAGGGTTTTGAAGACCATTCTTGAATTTCTGAAATTTGTCTAGCAGATGTAACGGCTACTAGAAAAAAAACGCTTTCCAAGTAAAATATTTAAAGTCACATATAGCTGCTGGTTCAAAGGGGGAATGTGTAAATGCCTGCAGTGCCAGACTGAGGTTCCATGGAGGAGTAGGGTCTTTAAGAAAAGATATTAAAGGCAGAGTGGCTCGCAAGACAGTTCTGCACAGCTTATGAGAGGGTACTGAGGAACCTTCAAATCCAATGTGACAGTTTGATGTTCCTGCTAACTGAACTTGAACGGTTGAGGAACTAGTCCTTCTTTTAAAAGTAGGGCCAAAAATGCAAGGATGTTATGTAT
This sequence comes from Protopterus annectens, assembly GCF_019279795.1. Classification (NCBI taxonomy): domain Eukaryota; kingdom Metazoa; phylum Chordata; order Ceratodontiformes; family Protopteridae; genus Protopterus; species Protopterus annectens. The sequence continues at coordinate 48,429,384 of NC_056732.1, read as the reverse complement.
CGGAGCAAAAAAAAAAGGTTCAGCATGATTTTGATGTGCCCAGTACTTAAATCATTTCCATTTACTGGAATAGAGTTTACGTTTCAAAAGTTTCTGTGAAGATAAAAGTATATGTCAGACAGAGGAGGACAACATAGATTACAGGATCTGAGGAGATTACTAGGCTATCGACCCGGAGGTCATTTTAAGCCTTGACATTTCATCCCAATGTAATACCATAGAAGCGCATAAAAGGCTGTCTGGCTACTACTGGAATTGGAGAAGCCAGGCTGTCAGCCTGAGGTTTGATATGTCTGGATGGATCCTACCCATTGGGTGAGACAGAAGGTCTGGAGTTTGATCCAGAAGCAAAGGTCGGTGAAGTAAGTGAGGCCAAAGGAAGGGGAACCGAAGCTGTTGAGGCCAGTAAGGTGCAATGAGGATGACTTTGCTCTTCAACATGGTAGAACATGGTAGCTTTCTGTAGGAATTTCGGAATTAGCGGTATTGGTGAACAGGGGTCCAAATGTGAAGCAGAGCATACCTCGGTGATTCCTCCCTGTTGGGGGATTAGGGCAAAGTAGTTGCTGTATTTGTTGTTTAGGGGAAATGCAAAAAGACTGCAGCAAGGCTGGGCCCACTAGTGAAAAATCATTTCCTTCACATTCTTGTTGAGATATCACTCAAAACGTAGAAGAATGCACTTGCTCTGCTTGTCTGCTATCACACTGGACTTCCCCGGAATGTGTGTTGCTATGAGAAAGCGGATGGATGAGATCACCTATTGCCACACTGAGCCAATTCTTGACAAAAGGGGTAAGACCTGGTCCCTCTGTTTGTTGATGTACCAAACTACTGACATATGATCCGTCAGAATTGTCATATGATCCGTCAGAATTGTAACAGTCCCCAAAGGGAGAACATCTTGGAAGGCCTGCAATGCTAAAAGCACTGCTCTCATCTTTAGTACATGGATATGCAAGTTGGCCTCTTTGGGGGGACCTAGTGCCTTGGACTGATTTCCCCAGAAAATGCTCCCCCCACCCCAACTGGGAAGCACCCGAGGTCAGTATGTCTTTGGTCTATGGAGAAATGCATGGACAGCCTTGTAGAATCTGATCTGACTGAATCCACCACCTGAGATCTCTCTTGCATATTTGAGTGATTCGTGTAAGATTTGACATTGGATGGTAAAGAATCTACCACTGTGTTGCTAACATTCATTGGACAATCCTCATGTAAAATCTGGATAAAGGTATTAGCGTTATTGCCGCTGATACTGATTCTATAGCTTTAAGGACCAAATGGGCTGAAATCGTGGTACTGCGGATTATTTTTCTGACCTGTGATCTTATAGCTTGAACTCGAGGGGAGGGGGGCAGTAAAACTATCGCCAACTGTGTTGAAAACTGCTGCTATGAATTACAAATTTTGAATTGGTTCCAACTGAGACTTCTTTAGTTTATAGTTATCCCCAAAAGAGAACACATCAGGACAACCTGATCTCTTGCCCTTAATAACCGATGCCTGGTTGGGGGCAGTAATGAGCCAGTCATCTAGACATGGAAACACCCGGAATCCTTGCAGTCTCAAGTGAGCTGCTACTACTGCCATACATTTGGTGAATATCCTGGGAGCTGTGGTGAGACCAAAGGGTAGAGCTCTGAACTGGTAATGACTAGCTCACAGTCAGAAGCACAAGTACCTTCTGGATTGTCTACTCATCTTTATGTAATAGTACTCATCCTAAAAGGTATACCGAGCACATCCAGTTGTCCTTGCCTGGAAAAGGGGAGACGGACTGAACTGTGACCATGCAAAACATGGTGCAAACTGACTTGTTTAAGTTGCCGAGATCCAAAATTGGTCTCCAGTCCCATTTTGTTTGGCACTAAAAAGAACCTTGAGTAAGGTCTAGATTCTGTCTGGTCTGGCGGGACCTCCTGGATGACTCTTTCTAGCAACTATTGTATATGAATTGCTGCTTGCTCCCTCTGACCAGGTGGGACATCAGGGATTTTTCTTGAGATTGGAGGTGGAAGGGAAAAGGGTATTATATAATCTCTGGAAATAATCCTCTGAACTCAAGTATCTTTTATATCTAGCCAGGCTCTCTGGTGCAGGGATAAACTGACCCCCAATTGCCTCCAGAGGTGGACAATCAGGCCTCCTTTCAGGAGTGCTAATAAGGTCAAAGACGCACTATCTGGACTCCTAGTTTTGAGGGCCTCCTCTGCCACGAGGGTGGCGTCAACAATTGTTGTTCCTCCTCTGCCCCTGGGGGAACTTCCTCCACATGTGTCCCGGAAAGGACCCTGGGATTTCTTGAACCACATCTTCCGACCACCTCATTGATTCATAGAAAAGAATCTTTGAAGGGGTCGAAAAACATATGCCCACTGCAGATAGGGTCCTTCCATTCTTCTAACACCTGGATAATGTGTCCTTCACTTTGGGGCCAAAGAAGTACCATCAAAAGGAACACTGACAAATGAAAACTTGAAGGGCTACTAAAAATCAGATAAGTCCATCCAGACAGGTCTCCTCATGGAAATGCCTAAACCCGATGCCCTTGAGTTTCCTTCTGCTACATGCAGAAATGAGCCTCATGGAAGAATTTGAAACAGAATGCAGGGCAGCCAACACAGAAGTCACGGATGATTGGACCTCTGCAGAAATGTATCCTAAGACGGTATTTGAGAGTTCCTTAATCAAATACCTCTGTAATCTTGTAGAATGTGCCAAATAATTCAGTGACCTTAAGGCGAAGGTAAATGAAGCATCGACACGTTTCCCAAACCTGAACACTGCCCTAGACTAATTTGGGGGATGAACAGCCAACCTTGTCAGTTCCTTCTTGGTGGCGGCTGCCACGCCCATGGCATCACTGGCACCCCTTTACCCCAAAACTATTTATCCAGAGATGGTGTCATAATCCTGTCCTGTCTTCTAGGTGTGGGCTCAACTGTGTCTGGTTCCTTCTGCATACACAGAGAGACTAACACAATAAGGTCATCAGCGGGTGGAATAACCCAGGGGATAGGCCAGTACCGAAAGCCCCCAGGAATACAGACTCCTCGGCTGAAGGATTGCTGAGCATCCAGCCACCTATCTGTTTTAGTATCTTGAAGATGTCTCCAAAAGAGACATCTTCAGGAGGTGACTGTGGGCACCCTTCACCTTCATCAAAGTCCGTATCTTCGGTGACGGACTCCTCTGAACAGACCAAGTGCTTTCTCTTACATGTCTTCTTCAGAGGGTACCTCACCAGTGGTATGTTGTGAGGAGGTATCAGAAGAGATCAAGATACCCTGTTGGGAAGCCAGGGGGTCCCAGACTGGCTGTCCCTGTGGTAAAGAGGATTGAGGTTCTGAGTGCAGACACGTCATGGTAGAAGGCTTAAGATCCAAGGGGGGTTGGGATCCATCCGTTCTGCCAAGGCAGAGAAAACCCTCCACACTGCTTCGAAGGCAGACTGCTCCTGAGACAGGAAAGACCCTAGATAGAAAAAGACAAGCTTTTGGACAGCTGTCCTCCCCCACTCAAAGAAATCTCTCTGAAGTGGAAGCCAAAGCTGAACTATCTGATGCCGAGACTCTGAGAAAGTACAATTGTGTACACTTACCATAAATGTAGATGTTAGAGTGTTATTCACTGTTGCAGTCATCACATTTGGGTTATCTGCTTGCAGTAGCCCTCAGTCGGCCTGATTAACAAAGTCTTGGGTCCTGCTTCAGATGCTGTCCCTTCTTCCATGACGTCAGGTCGTCAGGGGTATAAAAACATGCAGCCGATGCCATTACATCAGTTTTTCTTGCTCCAGATGACAGGTTCCCCCCTAATGGGAAGCAATTAAATCTATAAATATACAAGGTTATACCTCCAACAAAAAAGCAAATACACCAAAAAGCTTTTGAGCATAGTAAAAGAGTAGAGGTATAGCCAAAAGAAGTAAGGGGGCTGGAGGGAGGGTAACCAGGAATGCAACTGTGAATACACTCTAACATCTACATTTATGGTAAGTGTACACAACTGTACTATGTTCTTCATGTTTCACTGCTGCAGTCATCACATTTGGGTAGATTCCCAAAGCTAAGGATGGGAGGAGGAATTTAGACAACATTAGGACCAGCTATAAGGCCCTGCAAGACTGCAGTGGCAAAGCCAGCTCTGGATTTAGAGAAAATTGGCAGATTGGTGAAAGTATGTACAGAACTCCAGGTAGCAGCTTCTAGGATGTCTCAGGTAGGGACGCCTCTGAGAAAGGCTGCAGAGGTAGATGCAGCCCTGGCTGAGTGGGGTCTGATCCCCGGTTGGATAGGTTTTCCCTTTGAGATTTGGTCCTTGTTTCTATAG